>NW_028136523.1:1800000-2257907 GCF_964662115.1 Mustela nivalis
ATGGACAGAATAACCTTCCTTATGATATCATGTCTTATAAGATAGATAATTGGCTTGCTACCAATATACCCAGATGTGACTGTGGAAGAGACAGGAAAAAAAATAATAATATTTATTTATTCCTTGGGTTGACCCTGTTTACACAGATGCATTACTATTAGAAAAGGTTGGTTTGGGACATTGGAATGAATTTACTTAATGGGTCTGTATGTAATTGGGTTGGAGGAAATTTTTAATTTCTACAAAAATTATTAGAATTCGATCTTATTCTCTTTTGTTGATTTTCACATGTTAACAAAGCCAACGTTTTTGTCTAGCAGACAAGATCTTAAATCCTAACAAAACTCAATTTTTTCCTTTTTTTTTTTAAAGTTTGAGAGCCTCATGTTCTCTCATGCTGCTTTAAATACAACTCAAAAAAACAAAAGGAGCTAAATGGGGCAGTAAGACCAGACTTTTTATTTTATTTTATTTATCTTATTTTTAATTAAAAAATTAAAGATTGTATTTATTTATTTGAGAGAGTGAGAGAGCATGAGTGGGGCAGGGGGATGTAGCTGCAGAGAGAGACTGAGAAATATACTCCCTAATGAGCAGGAAGCCCGAAATGGGGCTCGATCCCAGGATCCTGACTGAGATCATGACCAGAGACAAAGGCAGATACATGTGCAAAATCCCTTTTTTTCTGGGAAACAATACTTTACAAGAGATGTTTGAAAAAGTACTGGGGAATCAACTTTAATCGGAGATACAAAAATTTAATTGACTTTTGTAAAGCTACAGGGATCCAAATGATGGGAATCCCAGCCCGTTTAGGTTGTGGACCACAGAGTATTCTTCTCTGTAATATTTTATTTTCTTCCATGTCTACTAACTCCAGTCCAAGTTCACTGATCTCTTTTTAGATAGTGCAAAACATGGCAAAGAATACCAAACAAGTGCCCAATATTCTACATTTATTACATCATTTCTAACATATAGAAGTGTGTTATCAAGGCTGGTTCTGTGAACGAACCTAGTTATGCTAAAGTGTGTTTTGTTCTCCAAGAAATTAAATGCATGGTTATCACACAATTATAAAATACTTGTGTCAAGAATTTTTATTCAAAAATTAATAAGAGAAGCAGATATTAAAACTAGTTCACATGGTTATTTGGGATATAAGCAGAGTTGTGCAGCAGAAGTGCTCTGGGCCCATAATTTGGGTTATAGAATTTATGTTTTCTAATGAAAAATCACTAACTTGCATTATTGTTAACAAGAATCCTGTGCATTACCATCAGTTTTCTCCATTATAACCTCTTGCTCTACAGTTTGTAAATAACTTTGTCAATAGCAAGCTAATAAACGGGGTGACTCCAATGGATTGAGATAATCTCTAGAGTTTCTGCTACATAATGAACAGGACTCCATTGAAAGGACACCTAAGAATTTATTTTGCCCCAAAATTTGATCACTTTTTTCACTGTCCTTACCTATTTTCCAAACCTAGTCCTTTTGCTTCACCTTTCAGTCTACGGACAACCCTGTATCTGACTGACTTGTTAATTCTGGGAATGTCTTGCAGATTAATTTGCTTGCCCGAGGTGGTTCCTCTAATTGATGTCTAAGAACCCTAATTAGTTAAGAAAACTTTTTTTTAACATTTTCATTGCTATTTATTATTATTATTATTATTGCTAATATCTCTATTATAAATAATTCACAAGGGCATCTTTCTGACAAAAGACAAAGAGCTGGCTACTAGTAGAAAAAGTACATTTAACTCTGTCAGTGAAAGTGGTAAAGGGATTTGAGAAAATAAGGCAAAGCAGTGGAATTATGTGTTAAAACTTTAAATATTATAGACACATTTACTTAATTTCTAATACTGTTGTTGCTTATAATTAAATAAGATGTTTTCCATGAACCACGCATTACAGCAAATATATTGTTTATACAGATTAAATTTTCATCAAAAGGGACGCCTGGGTGGCTCAGTTGGTTAAGCAGCTGCCTTTGGCTCAGGTCATGATCCCAGCGTCCTGGGATCGAGTCCCGCATCGGGCTCCTTGCTCGGCCGGGAGCCTGCTTCTCCCTCTGCCTCTGCCTGCCATTCTGTCTGCCTGTGCTTGCTCTCTCGCCCACTCTCTCTGATAAAGAAATAAAATCTTAAAATAAATAAATAAATTTTCATCAAAAAATTGTAAGTGTATTTTATTGTAGGATATGATAAGCATTTTGCAGATGAGAAAAGTGAAATTTAGAAAAGTATGTCTTTTCAAATCCCTCATACAATATCTGGCCTAGATAGAAGGATATACTATCACAATTGAGGAAGATAATTGAGATTACTTAAAATGATAAACTTTACTGTATAGGGTTTTTTACAAGTTTGCCACAGATTCAGATTCTTTTAAAATATATATCTATTTTGTGTAAAGAGAATGCACTGAGAAGTAAAAAGAAAGTGATATATCAGTGCTACCAACTAATGGCTATAATATCATCACCTTATTTATGAACAATGAAACAGTGTGCAATATTTAAATAAATTTAAATAAATTCCTATTTATTTTATATATTTATAAATTTAAATAAATTTCTATTTATTTATTATTAAAGAAATTCCTCTAACAAACAGTATGTTTTGAAGGTTGCTAGCAGGAAAGTGTTGTACGACATGGAAGTAATCAGAAAATGTGATCTAAAATTCTGCTTTCAAGGGCGCCTGGGTGGCTCAGTGGGTTAAAATTCTGCTTTCAAGAAGCTATCACAGTAAGTACTGAGCATTAGCTATTATATGCTATGGATGAATAACTGAAATCTACATTTGAAACTAATGGTACACTATATGTTACCTAATTGAATTTTAAAAAGTTAATAAAAAAACCACTATTTTATAAAACAATATTCCCAACAGGCTCTTTTGCTTTAAAATACTCACTTTGTAATGAGAGTCATTACTTTTGTCTAGCCAATTCTTACAGCACTGTTTATCCCTTCCCTGCTTTATCCCTTCCCAGTATCAATAAAGGCTCACTTGGGTTACCTAGAAGCCATGAGAAAGCTTGTAATAGATCTGGCTGGTTTTCACCAGCAATTTGACCACCATGTGCACAGGGAAGTCTATTGATAAAGGCTTTATTGCAATAAGTTGCAAATACATGGATGATTTTGAATTCTCTTTCTTGAGGTCTTGTTTCATGATAATAAATTTAGGGTGGCTTATTGGAATGGATGTTATTAACATATCTTCATAGTTATAAGCACATGGAATTGTAAAATAGATGAACGAATGTGGCATTACTGACAACTGTCCTCATTTTGAAATCAAATTACAGTGTACTAAGATGAGGAAGCAAAGCAGATTTGGGATTATGAGTGAAATAATTTAAAAAAGTCTTGGGGTATGATCAGACTATTGGGTAATTCAGTAGAAAAATGTCAACTGATTGAGATTCTGTGTTCCCTGATTTCAGAGAGAAGTTAAGATAAATAAGTAACACGAGGAGACTAGGAAGCCAAACATAAGTGATAATTTTGTGCCAGGGTGTGTTTACATCTGTTTATCTTCTTGCTTTACCACTAAGGTTGCTCCTAGAGGAGAGTTTAAATATGTGTTGGAGCTAATCTCTGTGGATTACACAAGAAACCACATCCTACAGCTCTCCCTGAAACACCCCTTATGATTTCAATGTAATTTGGTTTTTGCATTTTTAGAAATAACAAAATACTTTGCAAACTCATCTACTTTATTACCATCACAAGTGAGTCAGCTGACTCCACATTTTAACACAGTGACAGTCACAGAGAATGGAGGAATGAGTAGAGTTATCAATATATGTGCTTTTAAGAAGTATGACAGGGTAGCAGCTATTTCCAGGAACCAAAACATGGGTCAGCAGCTGTGCAGGAAAAGTGATGGAATAAATGACTCATTTCAGAGGAGTTCTATAACATATTAGTTCTATAATGTATCTTCAGCCCCCAATTACCCGCTTTGATCTAAAGATAAGGATTTACAGTTAAGGTCCCATTTATGATTTGACTGGTGTGGTCTGAATCATTTTTACTATTGTTTTGACTATTACTTGAAACCTATAGTAGTACTTGGGATATGTGTTGTGTATTCTGTGAACATGTGCTATTTTTAGATTAGATAATTTCTGTCTCGAACCCCTGTTCATTTCTTTGTTTTTGTTTATTTGATAGTGGTTTCAGTAAATGGATATATCTGAAAAATTGCAAAGCCACTATTAAAACAAGTTATTATTATATATAGCATGGAATTGCACATTCCTCCTTTGAATCCGACAGAGCTTCACCATATCCTTAACAATTTGGGAAAAACATGCTATTATTTTTCTTTATAAAATTTCTCCTGTTAGGCTGTGATGGTTGTCATCAGCAGTAACTCCTCTGAAGGCTTTGTCAAAAGAGTTGAAAAAATTGGAAAGGTGTGTGAATGAAGCTGTTTGCTGAATATAAAGAAAAGAGCATTGAAGTACAATTCACACTCTTACTTCTCCTTCTATGCTTTCAGATGTTTGACATTTGAAAATTTTGCTTCTAGAAGAGATGCCCTATATAATTCTTACTTTAAGGAGCAAGTTGCTTTTATAATTTTTTTATTATTCTACCATTCCAGTATTTCCATTTAAATTAAATTCAATACCATTTAAAAAAAATCAAAAGTGCAGCCAGTATTCAATTCCTGGGCTAAATAATTTTAGAAAGCTTTGTGTTATTGAACCTACAGGGTTTTTCTGTAGTTTTAACTCTTTCTTTCTGTGATTTTTCCCATTAGTCACGTAAGTGACTGCAATATAACAGACATTGAGGATAAAGAAGGACTGAATAGAACAATCCTTGGCCTCATGAAGTTGAGAATCTAGCAAGGGAGTCAAACAATTCAATCATTCAGTGACAATTTATTGAGTGCCTGGCCTAAAATGAGCACAACAAAACCCCAGGCCAGAGGAATCATTTTAATGGGAGAGATAGATAATAGGTAAGCCAACTTTAAAAAAAAAAATCGTACTGCTTTTTCTTTAATAGAGATGCATATTTGAACTAAATAAGCACATTTTTAAAAGAGCAGTGATTGAGAAGAGGTTTTTTAACTGAGTGGTCCGAAAGGGCCTCCCTGAAAAAGTCTGTTTTGAACAGATTTCTGAATAATATCAGCTAGGAAGCTGCGTAAAAATCTCAGGGATGGGTGATTTTTCCAGTCGAAAAACTGTAAAGGCTCCAAAGTCACAATAGAGCTATAAGTTTCTCTAATAAAGTAACTTCTGACAAAGAATGAGAAGAAATAACTAACCCAGGTTTGAAAGAAAAGGGACAGACTTTCTATGGAATTCATATTTAATTAAAGCTCTAAAGGACAAAAATACAATAGAGCAAAATTCTGGTCACGCTGATATACCTAACGAAAGTCCATAAACAAGGTGTGGGTAGCAAAGAGTGTGTGGGAATGTTGGTAAGAACAGTGGGGAAGAGTCATCCCTGAACATGTTCTTAAATGAAGCAATTCTTGTGTTGTATTAAAGGGTAAATTGGAGTTTGCCTAAGTGATTAGAGAAGGATGCCTCAGCTTATGGAAGTTCAAAGCCATAAAGATGTGATAAACTACTGCAGATATTTTCATGTATATTTGTTGTTGCTTCTAGTAATGGTGATCTAAAAACTCCTACTTAAGACAACTAAAAATCCAGACAAAATAGCTTTTAAAGTTAAAAATATCAGAATGATTATAAAAATAAGTGAGGGATTACTGGGCCAAAATACGAAATACAATGAGAGCCTAGAGATATATGCCCTGAAGCCATTTTAGCTATGAGAGCATTTGAAACTGCTAAAACACACTGAGCTGTGTTGTTCATAGACTCTTGATACTAGAGAAACAAATCCAGCAGCAATCAAATTTGAGGACTTTGGTACAACCCAAATTTAAGTTGAGATCCCCAAAGCACAAGGAGAAGCAGAAATAAGACTATAGCCTACCTTGCCTTCTGTGTAAACTGAGAAAGCCAATCACTGAATTTGGAGTATGATTGTCTTGTAGAGTCTCAGATATAAGAGAAAATTCTACCAAGGAGGACCATACCATTATTATAGCTCTTAATTATCCCTACTCAATAAGAGTTTCAAATATAATGTCTTGAACATAGCAAAATGTAACAAAGCACACAAAGAAAAACCATTAACAAGATTTGATAGACAAAATGGGATTAAGTATGATGTTAAAATGATCAATAAAGATTGTAAAATGGCTTGATTACTCTGCTCAAAGAAATGAGAGGGGAAGCAAATTGAACCAAAAACTGACACTAAAAATGATATTGAGAAAGGTTTTATAAATGAACCAAATGGATACTCTAGAACTTTAAAGATATGACAGCTAATTTAAGATACCACAGGGGTGCCTGGGTGGCTCACTTAATTAAACCTCCAATTCTTTTTCCTTTTTTTTTAACACCTTAATTTTATTTTATCTCTTTCAATTTGGCTCAGGTCATGATGTCATGGTTGTGAAATAGAGCCCAGAGTTGGGCTCTGTGCTGAGCCTGGAGCCTGCTTAAGATTCTTTTCCCTTCTTTTTCTATCCCTCCCTGCACTCTCACTTGCTCACTCTCTCTTGCTTGCAAATAAATAGATAGATAGATAGATAATAGACAAAGCAAAATAAAAGCAGATTATGAAAATAAATATAAAGATTTTGAAATGAAAACAAGTTCAAAATAAAATAGAGAAGACCTACACAGCTAAAAGTTCATTCAGAAAATCTACTATTAAAGAAGTCAGTATGACACAGTGTTAAGATATCAAAAGATTTGAGCATGTACTTTACAGAAAGGGTAATCCAAATGGCCACTCATATATAAAAACTGTTTATCTTTATTATGAATCTGGAATTAAATTAAATTAAATTAAAAATAAATTAAAACCTAAAATGACATACTATTACACACTTACCATATTGGGCAACAGTAAAATTGCCTTGCAAGAATGTGAAAGAATGAAAGTGCCCATAATAAAAACATTTGAGGTAAGTTGGACAATATTTAGAAAACTTAAAAATAAAAATAAAAATTTGGTCCATTCCTAGAAATACAACATGGAACTAAATGAATATTTTCACCAGGATATGCAAACAGATGATTATAGCTATTTCATTCATAACGGCAGATCAGTAGTGGTCTATTTGCACAATGTTACATTAAATAAGAGAGAATATTAACAAACTGGGAGGAGGGGCTAGGTTGTTATCAGAAACAGATCTTCTATGGTGCTGATTATGTTCTATTTCTCAAAATCTTTAAGTTAAAAAAGTTTTCAAATTTATATCTAGATAGATAGATGATAGATAGACAGATATCCCAGAAGCTGCAATGCTAGGCTAAGACCAGGCTTTAAAGGGCTTTTCTATACTCTACTAAATACTTGAAACCATTCATTATATCATAGCTCAGTGTTCAAATCTCCATTTGTTTCCTCAGGTTCCTAATATTTACCTTAAGGTGACCTGATTCAGACTTTTGATCACCTTTGTCTAAATATTTCTATTTTAACAAAGTCCTTTTTAACACTGAGAGACTAAAACTTAGAAAAATACTCTGATTGTTATCTCACTAGGGTGGAAAATATATAGTTACCCATTAACTAATGATATCCATGTCTACATTAGATCCGTGGCATTTTTAATTCTTGGGAGCTTTTGGTTAAATGAAATTTTTAAGCTTCCTTTAAAGGAAGCTTTAAGCCATCACCACATGAATAAAATTAAAGAGCCAAATGAAAACAGGCCAAGTATTTACAGAGTAATAGAATGTGCAGTGGAAAGAGTACAATTCTGAAATCATAAAGCCTAAATTAGTGTGATGCATTTTTGCTACCCATGTAATCATAAACCAGTTATCTAAATGTGTTAGCCTCAGTTTTTTCACCCATGAAATGGTGATGATAATACTTATTATGCAGCGTTGTTGTGTGGATGTGATGAAGCATGGAGCATGAGAGTCTCATATTCCATGCTAAAATGATAGCTATTTTTATACTTATAATAATTCTAGTAATAGTAATTAAATTGTTCAAAATGGTAATATTCATTTATATTGAGGCATTGTATTGACTATTATTAGACACATTTACCAACATAAATTTCATTTTACTTTACCCCCTCTGAGGATATATATTCCCTAATTCAATATGAATCTCCTTATGAATAATAATTATCATAATAAATATGCTGATTTTTCTTCTATTTGTTTTTAAGGAGGTATCCTTTACTGTTGAACATAAAGAAACTTAAGCAAGTCTGTCTTATTCAAACTTTGCATGCTGCTTTCTTATGAAACTAGATTATAGAGTTGTATGAAATAAATTCATGCAGTTAAGACATTGATGTTTGGAACACTGGGTGGTCAGTTTAGTATTTCAAAAGAAGATTTTAAATTTAAACCTTAAAACTGAGCTCTTTCAGCCTTTTTTATAGACCATCCTTCATGCTTCATAAGTACTCCTCCATTGTAAACTAAGTAATAGTTTTTGTCACAGTGTATATAACAAAAATGGATTTTATATTCTATTATTTCAGAGTTAGTTGCAGTTTCTACTGCCTTACTTCCTTTTTTGAAAAATAGATTAATTCTACAAAAAGTTTTTTCCAGCTTTATTGAAAAAAATCGACATATTTGTAAATTTAAGAAATGATTTCTTATAACATTGCAAACTTTTAACATTGTGTAAATTTTGTACAATTTGATAAATTGGTATACATCTTTATTGCAATATAATCTACACAAAAATGTTAATACATCTACTATCTCGTATAGTTGCCACTGTTTTTTATGCATGTATCGTAAGGAATTTTAAGATCTACTCTCTTAGCAACTTTTATGTATATAGTATAGTAGAGATAAACTTCAGAGGTCTTGTGGGTTTTGTTCCAGACTGCCTCAATAAAGTGATTATCTCAATAAACTAAGTCAAATTATTATATTTTTTGGTTTCCCAGTGCATATAAAAAATTATGTTTCCCAGTGCATATAAAAAATAAAAACTATACTGCACTGTTCAAAAGCATTATGTTTTTAAAGAAAATCAATGTATATACCTTAAGTACACTAGTTCTGAGTTTTCAGTGGGTCATAATTACTGATCACAGATCACCATAACAAATACAATAATAATGAAAAAACTTGATATATTGCAAGAATTACCAACATGTGACAAAGAGACACAAAATGAACAAATGTTGTTAGAAAAATGGTGGCAGCAGACCTCTTTTATACAAGATTACTATAAACTTTCAACTTGTAAGAATGTGATATATGCAAAGTTTATTAAAGGGAAGCACAATAAATAAAAAGTATGTATATCTTATTAACTATGATCATCATGCTGTACATTAGATCCCCAGAACTTTTTCATATTATAGTTGCAAGTTTGCACCCTTGGACCACCTTACTCCACCCCAGGATCACCCCTTGTCAACTCAACTCTAAGTTTCCATTAGTTTTCCTTTTCCTCAGATTCTGTATGTAAGGGATATCATAATACATAAATTAAAAAAATATATAAAATCTTTGAAATATTTCACTTAGAATAATACCTTCAAGATCCATCCATGCTGTTGTAAATGGCAGTATTTCTTAATTTTTCATGGTTAAGTAGTATTCCGTAGTATATATTTACCATACTTATTTTACTCATTCATCCATTAATGGATACTGAAGTTATTTCCATCTCTTGCTTAGAGTTAATAATTTTATAATAAACATAAGAGTGCAGATATGTCTTTGAACAGTGAACTTTGTTTTCTTTAGATAGATACCTAGAAGTGGGATTACTGAATCATATGGTAATTTTACTGTTTTCCATACAAATTTATATCTCTATTACAGTGCATAAGTTCCCCGTTTTCTCCAATATTTACCAAAATTGGTTAGTTTCAATTTTTTGGTAGTATATATTCTAATATCTTGCTGCGTTTTTCAGAGGTAAACAACAACAACAACAACATAAGGACTTTGCCCTGAGATTTTTACGTTGAGCACTTTTTAATGCTCCTGTTGGTCATTTATATAACTTTTTTGAAAAAAAAGTCTATTGAGATCCTTTTGCTATTTTTTTAATCATATATTTTTTTTCTATTTGTATCTGTTGGTTATTAACCTCTTTTCAGATATAAGATTCGTAAGTATTTTCTTACATTCTGTGGATTGTGTTTTCATTCTCTCTCCCTTTTTTTGGCAATGCAGAAACGTTAGTTTGATGTAATACCATTTATTTATTTTTGCTTTTTTTGCTTGTGTTTTTGGTCTGGTATCCAAAAAACTATTGGCAATACCAATGTCAAGGAGAATTTTTCCTATGTTTTCCTTTAGGAAATTTAGTTTCATGCATCACCTTTAAGTCTTTAATCTATTTCAAGTTCAGACTTATGAGTGATATAAGGTTCCCTTTTCATACTGTTTATGTGACTATTCAGTTTTAAATATCATTTATTGAACAGGCTATCTTTCCCCATTACATATGTTGGCCCCTGTCAAATATTAGGTGACTGTATGAAAGGATTTATTTCTGGACTCTCAATTCTGTTCTACTTGTTTATTGGTCTGTTTTTATGCCAGTATACTTTATTGTTTTGAGCATGAGGGCTTTGTAGTATAGTTTCAAATCAAGAAGTGTAATCTCCCTTCTTCATTCTTTCTCAGAACTGCTTTGATTATTTGTTGTCTTTCATGGTCTCATATAAACTTTAGGATTCTTTACTTACTTCTGTAAAACAATAATATTGGATTTTTTTAAGATTTTTAATTTATTTATTTGACAGAGAGAGATGACAAGCAGGCAGAGAGGCAGGCAGAGAGAGAAGAGGAAGCAGGCTTCCTGCTGAGCAGAGAGCCTGATGCGGGGCTCGATCCCAGGACCCTGGGATCATGACCAGGTTCACCCCTTGTCAACTCAACTCTAAGTTTCCATTAGTTTTCCTTTTCCTCAGATTCTGTATGTAAGGGATATCATAATACATAAATTAAAAAAATATATAAAATCTTTGAAATATTTCTCCAAGCATAATACCCTCTAGTTCCATCCACGTCATCACAAATAGCAGGATTTCATTTCTTTTGATGGCTGCATAGTATTCCATTGAACATATATACCACATCTTATTTATTGATTCATCTGTTGAAGGACATTTAGTTTCTTTCCATAGTTTAACTATTGTGGACATTGCTGCTATAAACATTTGGGTGCATGTGCCCCTTCAGAATGCCACGTTTGTATCTGTAGGGTATATACCCAGTACTACAAGCACTGGGTCATAGGGTAGTTCTATTTTCAGCTTTTTGAGGCACGTCCACGCTGTTTTCCAGAGTGGTTGCACCAGCTTGCATTCCCACATACAGTGTAGGAGGGTTGCCCTTTCTCCACATCCTCGCCAGCATCTGTCATTGACGGACTTGTTCATTTTAGCCATTCTGAACGGTGTGAGGTGGTATCTCATTCTGGTTTTGATTTGTATTTCCCTGATGCCGAGTGATGTGGAGCATTTTTTCATGTGTCTGTTGGCCATTTGGATGTATTCTTTGCAGAAATGTCTGTTCATGTCCTCTCCCATTTCTTCATTGGATTATTTGTTTTTAGGGTGTTGAGTTTGATAAGCTCTTTATAGATTTTGGATACTGGCCCTTTATCTGGTATGTCATTTGCAAATATCTTCTCCCAGATAACTTCTGACAGTGATCTTTTGGCTTTGTTAACTGTTTCCTTTGCAGTGCAAAAGCTTTTGGATCTGATGAAATCCCAATAGTTCATTCTTGCCCTTGCTTCCCTGGCCTTTCGCGATGTTCCTAGGAAGAAGTTGCTGCTGCTGAGGTCAAAGAAGTTGCTACCTGTTCTCTCCTCAAGGACTATGATGGATTCCTTTCTCACATTATGCTTCTTCATCCATTTCCAGTCGATTATAATGTATGGTGTTAGGATGGTCCAATTTCATTTTCTGCATGTGGCTGTTCAATTTTCCAGACCCCAAGGCCAATGGCTCCTTCTCTTCCCCAGGGACAGTGTGCTGTGCCTTCCCCACACTTGCTCCTGGGGAGCGCAGTGACAGACGTGTGCAACCATGCATCTCTCCCATGCAGAGGGGATGCCCAGGCAAAGAGGATTTCGCTCCATGCGGGTTTATTACACCGTGCTGTGGAGACTAGCTCCGGCAAGCAGCAGGCAGCATCCCACAGACCCGACTCTGATTTCCCAAAGAATGCTGTGCTTTCCCAGAGGGGATGCCCGGGCAAAGAGGCTTTCGCTCTATGCGGGTTTCTCCAAAAGTGCTGCGAATACTAGGCTAAGGCAAGCAACAAAAGCAGCCCACAGAACCGACTCTGATTTCCCAGCGACGGCCATGCTTTCGCAGAGGTTTTCAGCCTGGCGCGAACCGCACTTCGCTGCTGCTTCCTCAGCAAGGCTTTGGTGTTTCGCTCTGTCGCGGCAGGAAAGAAGAGCCGCGGGAGAGCTGGTGCCTCTTGGGCCTTGTTTTCCCGGGCTCCAAGTTCGCGCCCGGGGTTCACCTTGCTAATCCAAACTAAGCAGACACAGTCACAACCCTGCAGCAGCGTGCGTGGCCTAGCATGACACTCTATGCGTATTACCATCTCCTGGCGTATGTAAGGCTTTGCCTTTTGCTCCGGCGCTCGGGCAGACTCGGGGTCAAGGCCAGTGCCTTCACCACAGGAGAGAAGAGGCGACAGGATCCCTACACAGGGCCCAAGCACTGGGATGGGGAACGGTGGGGACTGTCTCCACTCTTTCCCCGGCACAAACCCGGCCACCCACAATGCTGCCATATCCTGGTGGAAGACGGCATCTGACTGCACGTTTCTCCATGGGGTTGTTTCTGCGAGTTCCGGGTATAGCACCTAGTGGCAAGCCCAAGTCTGCCCTTGGGACAGGTGGCCAAAGAGATGCTTTCCCCTTGGGACAAGAGGCACAGGACAGGCCTGCCTTCTGCCCAGACTCCTTCCTCAGAGTGGAGCACGCACCCATGCCCTTGTCTTCCCCTCATGTCTCCTTAGCAGCCAGGCTTCAATCTCTCCGCACAGGGAGGAGAGGACACTTGTCTTCTCATGGCCTGCTGTTCGTGCCTCGGCAGGCTATTCTGCTTCCCGAGCTTTTCCAGACCCCAAGGCCAAGGGATCCTTCTCTTCCCCGGGGGCGGCGTGCTTTGCCTTCCCCAAAATTGCTCCTGTGGAGCGCGGTGACAGACGTGAGCAACCATGCTTCTCTCTCAGGCAGAAAGGATGCTAGGGCAAAGAGGATTTGGCTCCATGCGGGTATCTTCCAACATGCTGCGGAGACTCGCTTAGGCAAGCAGCAGCAGCATCCCCAAACCCAACTCTGATTTCCCAACGAATGCTGTGCTTTCCAAGGGGAGATGCCAAGGCAAAGGGGCTTTCGCTGTATGCGGGTTTCTCCCACCGCGAGACGGGGCTCAGGCACGCAGCAGCAGCCCCCAAAACATTTCTCGGGGAATGCTGTCCTTTCGCAGAGGCTTTGGTTTGGAGCAAACAGCCCTTCGCCACTGCTTCCTCAGCAAGGCTTCTGTCGCGTCAGGGAAGAAGAGCTGTGGGAGAGCTGGTGCCTCTTGGGCCTTGCTTTCCCTGGCTCCATGTTCGCGTCCTGGGTTCACCCTGCCAGGCCGAACTACGCAGACACAGTCACAACCGTGCAGTAGCGCGCTTAGCCTAGGATGGCACTCCATGCACACTACCATCTCCCGGTGTAGGCATCGCTTGGCCTTTTACTCTGGCGCTCAGGCCGACTCGCGGACTAGGCCTGTGCTTTCCCCACAGGAAAGGAGAGGTGACAGGATCCCTGCACACCGCCCGTGCACTGAATAGGGAGCTTTGGGGGACTGTCACCACTCCTTCCCCTTAAAACCCGGGCCTCCTCCAAGCTTCTACATCCCGGAGGAAGACGGCATCTGATGGCCAGGTCTTTCTGGGAGTTGTTTCTCGAGTTTTGGGTAGGCGCCTGGTGGCAAGCCCATGGCTCCACCACGGTCAGGTGGCCAAGGAGCTGCTGTCTCCTTGGGCCCAAAGGCTCAGGACAGGCATGCTTTCTGTCCAGACTCCTTCCTCAGAGTGGAGCCCTTTCCCCTGCCCTAATCTTTCCCTCGTGTCTCCTTAGCAGTCCGGCTTCCTTCGCTCTGCAGTGACAGATGTGTCCCTTTCTTTAAGGCTCTTTCACAGGCACCACCGCGCTTCTCTCTCAGGCAGAGCGGATGCCCAGGCAAGAGGATTTCGCTCCATGCGGGTTTATTCCACCGTGCAGTGGAGACTAGCTCCGGCAAGCAGCAGGCAGCATCCCACAGACCCGACTCAGATTTCCCAGAGAATGCTGTGCTTTCCCAGAGGGGATGCCCCGGCAAAGAAGCTTTCGCTCTATGCGGGTTTCTACCATCAGGCTGCGAATACTAGGCTAAGGCAAGCAACAAAACTAGCCCACAGAACCGACTCTGATTTCCCAGCGACTGCTATGCTTTCACAGAGGTTTTCAGCTTGGCGCAAACCGCACTTTGCTGCTGCTTCCTCAGCAAGGCTTTGGTCGTTTGCTCTGTCGCGGCAGGAAAGAAGAGCCGCGAGAGAGCTGGTGCCTTTGGGCCTTGTTTTCCCGGGCTCCAAGTTCGCGCCCGGGGTTCACCTTGCTAAGCCGATCTAAGCAGACACAGTCACAACCCTGCAGCAGCGTGCGTGGCCTAGCATGACACTCTATGCCTATTACCATCTCCTGGCGTAGGTAAGGCTTTGCCTTTTGCTCCGGCGCTCGGCAGACTCGGGGTCTAGGCCAGTGCATTCACCACAGGAGAGAAGAGGCGACAGGAAATCAGAGTTGGGTTTGGGGAGGCTGCTGCTGCTTGCCTAAGCGAGTCTCCGCAGGATGTTGGAAGATACCCGCATGGAGCGAAATCCTCTTTGCCCTAGCATCCTTTCTGCCTGAGAGAGAAGCATGGTTGGACACGTCTGTCAACGCGCTCCCCAAGAGCAATTTTGTGGAAGGCACAGCACGCAGCCCCCGGGGAAGAGAAGGATCCCTTGGCCTTGGTGTCTAGAAACGCTCGGGAAGCCGAATAGCCTGCCGAGGCACGAACAGCAGGCCATGAGAAGACAAGTGTCCTCTGCTCACTGTGCGGAGAGATGGAAGCCTGGCTGCTAAGGAGACATGAGGGGAAGACTTGGGCATGGGTGCGTGCTCCACTCTGAGGAAGGAGTCTGGGCAGAAGGCAGGCCTGTCCTGTGCCTCTTGTCCCAAGGGGAAATCATCTCTTTGGCCACCTGTCCCAAGGGCAGACTTGGGCATGCCACCAGGTGCCATACCCGGAACTCGCAGAAACAACCCCATCGAGAAACGTGCAGTCAGATGCCATCTTCCACCAAGATATGGCAGCATTGTGGGTGGCCGGGGGTGTGCCGGGGAAAGAGTGGAGACAGTCCCCACCGTTCCCCATCCCAGTGCTCGGGCCCTGTGCAGGGATCCTGTCGCCTCTTCTCTCCTGTGGTGAAGGCACTGGCCTTGACCCGAGTCTGCCCGAGCGCCGGAGCAAAAGGCAAAGCCTTACCTACGCCAGGAGATGGTAATAGGCATAGAGTGTCATGCTAGGCCACGCACGCTGCTGCAGGGTTGTGACTGTGTCTGCTTAGTTTGGATTAGCAAGGTGAACCCCGGGCGCGAACTTGGAGCCCGTGAAAACAAGGCCCAAGAGGCACCAGCTCTCCCGCGGCTCTTCTTTCCTGCCGCGACAGAGCAAACGACCAAAGCCTTGCTGAGGAAGCAGCAGCGAAGTGCGGTTTGCGCCAAGCTGAAAACCTCTGTGAATGCATAGCAGTCGCTGGGAAATCAGAGTCGGTTCTGTGGGCTAGTTTTTTTGCTTGCCTTAGCCTAGTATTCGCAGCACGATGGGAGAAACCCGCATAGAGTGAAAGCTTCTTTGCCGGGGCATCCTCTCTGGGAAAGCACAGCATTCTCTGGGAAATCAGAGTCGGGTCTGTGGGATGCTGCCTGCTGCTTGCCGGAGCTAGTCTCCACTGCACGGTGGAATAAACCCGCATGGAGCGAAATCCTCTTTGCCTGGGCTTCCGCTCTGCCTGAGAGAGAAGCGCGGTGGTGCCTGTGGAAAGAGCCTTAAGGAAAGGGACACATCTGTCACTGCAGAGCGAAGGAAGCCGGGCTGCTAAGGAGACACGAGGGGAAGATTAGGGCAGGGGAAAGGGCTCCACTCTGAGGAAGGAGTCTGGACAGAAAGCATGCCTGTCCTGAGCCTTTAGGCCCAAGGAGACAGCAGCTCCTTGGCCACCTGACCGTGGTGGAGCCATGGGCTTGCCACCAGGCGCCTACCCTAAACTCGAGAAACAACTCCCAGAAAGACCTGGCCATCAGATGCCGTCTTCCTCCGGGATGTAGAAGCTTGGAGGAGGCCCGGGTTTTAAGGGGAAGGAGTGGTGACAGTCCCCCAAAGCTCCCTATTCAGTGCACGGGCGGTGTGCAGGGATCCTGTCACCTCTCCTTTCCTGTGGGGAAAGCACAGGCCTAGTCCGCGAGTCGGCCTGAGCGCCAGAGTAAAAGGCCAAGCGATGCCTACACCGGGAGATGGTAGTGTGCATGGAGTGCCATCCTAGGCTAAGCGCGCTACTGCACGGTTGTGACTGTGTCTGCGTAGTTCGGCCTGGCAGGGTGAACCCAAAACGCGAACATGGAGCCAGGGAAAGCAAGGCCCAAGAGGCACCAGCTCTCCCGCAGCTCTTCTTCCCTGACGCGACAGAAGCCTTGCTGAGGAAGCAGTGGCGAAGTGCTGTTTGCTCCAAACCAAAGCCTCTGCGAAAGGACAGCATTCCCCGAGAAATGTTTTGGGGGCTGCTGCTGCGTGCCTGAGCCCAGTCTCTCGGTGGGAGAAACCCGCATACAGCGAAAGCCCCTTTGCCTTGGCATCTCCCCTTGGAAAGCACAGCATTCGTTGGGAAATCAAAGTTGGGTTTGGGGATGCTGCTGCTGCTTGCCTAAGCGAGTCTCCGCAGCATGTTGGAAGACACCCGCATGGAGCGAAATCCTCTTTGCCCTAGCATCCTTTCTGCCTGAGAGAGAAGCATGGTTGCTCACGTCTGTCACCACGCTCCCCAGGAGCAAGTGTGGGGAAGGCACAGCACGCCGCCCCCGGGGAAGAGAAGGATCCCTTGGCCTTGGGGTCGGGAAATGCTCGGGAACAGGATAGCCTGCCGCGGCTCGAAATGCAGGCCGGTGGCCAGACATGTGTCACCCGCTCCCTGTGCGGAGAGATGGAAGCCTGGCTGCTAAGGAGACATGAGGGGACGACTAGGGCAGGGGCGCGTGCTCCACTCTAAGGAGTCTGGGCAGAAGGCAGGCCTGTCCTGTGCCTCTGTTACCAAGGGGACACCATCTCCTTGGCCACCTGTCCCAAGGGCAGACTTGGGCTTGCCACCAGGTGCCATACCCGGAACTCGCAGAAACAACCCCATGGAGAAACGTGCAGTCAGATGCCGTCTTCCACCAAGATGTGGCAGCATTGTGGGTGGCCGGGGGTGCGGCGGGGAAGGAGTGGAGACAGTCCCCCACAGTTCCCCATCCCAGTGCCCGGGCCGTGTGCAGGGATCCTGTTGCCTCCTCTCTCCTGTGGTGAAGGCACTGGCCTTGACCCGGAGTCTGCCCGAGCACCGGATCAAAAGGCAAAGCCTTACCAGAGCAGGAGATGGAATTAGGAATAGAGTGCCATGCTAGGCCACGCACGCTGCTGCAGGGTTGTGACTGTGTCTGCCTAGTTCGGCTTAGCAAAGTGAAATCCGGGCGCGAACATGGAGCCAGGGAAAGCAAGGCCCAAGAGGCAACAGCTCTCCCGCAGCTCTTCTTCCCTGACTCGACTGAAGCTTTGCTGAGGAAGCAGCGGCGAAGTGCTGTTCGCTCCAAACCAAAGCCTCTGCAAAAGCACAGCATTCGCTGAGAAATGTGCGGGCTGCTGCTGTTTCCCTGAGCCCAGTCTTGCGGTGGGAGAAACCCGCATACAGCGAAAGCCTCTTTGCCTGGGCCTCTCCCTTAGGAAAGCACAGCAGTCGTTGGGAAATCAGAGTTGGGTTTGGGGATGCTGCTGCTGCTTGCCTGAGCGAGTCTCGGCAACATGGTGGAAGATACCCGCATGGAGCGAAATCCTCTTTGCCCTAGCATCCCCTCTGCCTGAGAGAGAAGCATGGTTGCACACGTCTGTCACTGCGCTCCCCAGGAGCAATTTTGGGGAAGGCACAGCACGCCGCCCCAGGGAAGAGAAGGATCCCTTGGCCTTGGGTCTAGAAACGCTCGGGAGTCAGAATAGCCTGCCGAGGCACGAACAGCAGGCCATGAGAAGACAAGTGTCCTCTACTCCCTGTGCGGAGAGATTGAAGCCTGGCTGCTAAGGAGACATGAGGGGAAGACAAGGGCATGGGTGCGTGCTCCACTCTGAGGAAGGAGTCTGGGCAGAAGGCAGGCCTGTCCTGTGCCTCTTGTCCCAAGGGGAAAGCATCTCTTTGGCCACCTGTCCCAAGGGCAGACTTGGGCTTGCCACCAGGTGCCATACCCGGAACTCGCAGAAACAACCCCATGGAGAAACGTGCAGTCAGATGCCCTCTTCCACCAAGATATGGCAGCATTGTGGGTGGCCGGGGGTGTGCCGGGGAAAGAGTGGAGACAGTCCCCACCGTTCCCCATCCCAGTGCTCGGGCCCTGTGCAGGGATCCTGTCGCCTCTTCTCTCCTGTGGTGAAGGCACTGGCCTTGACCCCGAGTCTGCCCGAGCGCCGGAGCAAAAGGCAAAGCCTTACCTACGCCAGGAGATGGTAATAGGCATAGAGTGTCATGCTAGGCCACGCACGCTGCTGCAGGATTGTGACTGTGTCTGCTTAGATCGGCTTAGCAAGGTGAACCCCGGGCGCGAACTTGGAGCCCGGCAAAACAAGGCCCAAGAGGCACCAGCTCTCCCGCGGCTCTTCTTTCCAGCCGCGACAGAGCAAACGACCAAAGCCTTGCTGAGGAAGCAGCAGCGAAGTGCGTTTTGCGCCAAGCTGAAAACCTCTGCGAAAGCATAGCAGTCGCTGGGAAATCAGAGTCGGTTCTGTGGGATGCTGCCTGCTGCTTGCCGGAGCTAGTCTCCACTGCACAGTGGAATAAACCCGCATGGAGCGAAATCCTCTTTGCCTGGGCTTCCGCTCTGCCTGAGAGAGAAGCGCGGTGGTGCCTGTGGAAAGAGCCTTAAGGAAAGGGACACATCTGTCACTGCAGAGCGAAGGAAGCCGGGCTGCTAAGGAGACACGAGGGGAAGATTAGGGCAGGGGAAAGGCTCCACTCTGAGAAAGGAGTCTGGGCAGAAAGCATGCCTGTCCTGAGCCTTTGGGCCCAAGGAGACAGCAGCTCCTTGGCCACCTGACCGTGGTGGAGCCATGGGCTTGCCACCAGGCGCCTACCCTAAACTCGAGAAACAACTCCCAGAAAGACCTGGCCATCAGATGCCGTCTTCCTCCGGGATGTAGAAGCTTGGAGGAGGCCCGGGTTTTAAGGGAAGGAGTGGTGACAGTCCCCCAAAGCTCCCTATTCAGTACACGGGCGGTGTGCAGGGATCCTGTCACCTCTCCTTTCCTGTGGGGAAAGCACAGGCCTAGTCTGCGAGTCGGCCTGAGCGCCAGAGTAAAAGGCCAAGCGATGCCTACACCGGGAGATGGTAGTGTGCATGGAGTGCCATCCTAGGCTAAGCGCGCTACTGCACGGTTGTGACTGTGTCTGCGTAGTTCGGCCTGGCAGGGTGAACCCAGGACGCGAACATGGAGCCAGGGAAAGCAAGGCCCAAGAGGCACCAGCTCTCCCGCAGCTCTTCTTCCCTGACGCGACAGAAGCCTTGCTGAGGAAGCAGTGGCGAAGGGCTGTTTGCTCCAAACCAAAGCCTCTGACAAAGGACAGCATTCCCCGAGAAATGTTTTGGGGGCTGCTGCTGCGTGCCTGAGCCCCATCTCGCGGTGGGAGAAACCCGCATACAGCGAAAGCCCCTTTGCCTTGGCATCTCCCCTTGGAAAGCACAGCATTCGTTGGGAAATCAGAGTTGGGTTTGGGGATGCTGCTGCTGCTTGCCTAAGCGAGTCTCCGCATCATGTTGGCAGATACCCGCATGGAGCGAAATCCTCTTTGCCCTAGCATCCTTTATGCCTGAGAGAGAAGCATGGTTGCTCAAGTCTGTCACCACGCTTCCCAGGAGCAAGTGTGGGGAAGGCACAGTACGCCGCCCCCGAGGAAGAGAAGGATCCCTTGGCCTTGGGGTCGGGAAACGCTCGGGAACAGGATAGCCTGCCGCGGCACTAAATGCAGGCCAGTGGCCAGACATGTGTCACCCGCTCCCTGTGCGGAGAGATGGAAGCCTGGCTGCTAAGGAGACATGAGGGGACGACTAGGGCAGGGGCGCGTGCTCCACTCTAAGGAGTCTGGGCAGAAGGCAGGCCTGTCCTGTGCCTCTGTTACCAAGGGGACAGCATCTCCTTGGCCACCTGTCCCAAGGGCAGACTTGGGCTTGCCACCAGGTGCCATACCTGGAACTTGCAGAAACAACCCCATGGAGAAACGGTCAGTCAGATGCCAACTTCCACCAAGATGTGGCAGCATTGTGGGTGACAGGGGGTGCGGCGGGGAAGGAGTGGAGACAGTCCCCCACAGTTCCCCATCCCAGTGCCCGGGCCGTGTGCAGGGATCCTGTTGCCTCCTCTCTCCTGTGGTGAAGGCACTGGCCTTGACCCCGAGTCTGCCCGAGCACCGGATCAAAAGGCAAAGCCTTACCAGAGCAGGAGATGGAATTAGGAATAGAGTGCCATGCTAGGCCACGCACGCTGCTGCAGGGTTGTGACTGTGTCTGCCTAGTTCGGCTTAGCAAAGTGAAATCCGGGCGCGAACATGGAGCCAGGGAAAGCAAGGCCCAAGAGGCAACAGCTCTCCCGCAGCTCTTCTTCCCTGACTCGACTGAAGCTTTGCTGAGGAAGCAGCGGCGAAGTGCTGTTCGCTCCAAACCAAAGCCTCTGCGAAAGCACAGCATTCGCTGAGAAATGTTGTGCGGGCTGCTGCTGTTTCCCTGAGCCCAGTCTTGCGGTGGGAGAAACCCGCATACAGCGAAAGCCTCTTTGCCTGGGCCTCTCCCTTAGGAAAGCACAGCAGTCGTTGGGAAATCAGAGTTGGGTTTGGGGATGCTGCTGCTGCTTGCCTGAGCGAGTCTCGGCAACATGGTGGAAGATACCCGCATGGAGCGAAATCCTCTTTGCCCTAGCATCCCCTCTGCCTGAGAGAGAAGCATGGTTGCACACGTCTGTCACTGTGCTCCCCAGGAGCAATTTTGGGGAAGGCACAGCACGCCGCCCCAGGGAAGAGAAGGATCCCTTGGCCTTGGGTCTAGAAACGCTCGGGAGTCAGAATAGCCTGCCGAGGCACGAACAGCAGGCCATGAGAAGACAAGTGTCCTCTACTCCCTGTGCGGAGAGATTGAAGCCTGGCTGCTAAGGAGACATGAGGGGAAGACAAGGGCATGGGTGCGTGCTCCACTCTGAGGAAGGAGTCTGGGCAGAAGGCAGGCCTGTCCTGTGCCTCTTGTCCCAAGGGGAAAGTATCTCTTTGGCCACCTGTCCCAAGGGCAGACTTGGACTTGCCATCAGGTGCCATACCCGGAACTCGCAGAAACAACCCCATGGAGAAACGTGCAGTCAGATGCCATCTTCCACCAAGATATGGCAGCATTGTGGGTGGCCGGGGGTGTGCCGGGGAAAGAGTGGAGACAGTCCCCACCGTTCCCCATCCCAGTGCTCGGGCCCTGTGCAGGGATCCTGTCGCCTCTTCTCTCCTGTGGTGAAGGCACTGGCCTTGACCCCGAGTCTGCCCGAGCGCCGGAGCAAAAGGCAAAGCCTTACCTACGCCAGGAGATGGTAATAGGCATAGAGTGTCATGCTAGGCCACGCACGCTGCTGCAGGGTTGTGACTGTGTCTGCTTAGATCGGCTTAGCAAGGTGAACCCCGGGCGCGAACTTGGAGCCCGGGAAAACAAGGCCCAAGAGGCACCAGCTCTCCCGCGGCTCTTCTTTCCAGCCGCGACAGAGCAAACGACCAAAGCCTTGCTGAGGAAGCAGCAGCGAAGTGCGTTTTGCGCCAAGCTGAAAACCTCTGCGAAAGCATAGCAGTCGCTGGGAAATCAGAGTCGGTTCTGTGGGATGCTGCCTGCTGCTTGCCGGAGCTAGTCTCCACTGCACGGTGGAATAAACCCGCATGGAGCGAAATCCTCTTTGCCTGGGCTTCCGCTCTGCCTGAGAGAGAAGCGCGGTGGTGCCTGTGGAAAGAGCCTTAAGGAAAGGGACACATCTGTCACTGCAGAGCGAAGGAAGCCGGGCTGCTAAGGAGACACGAGGGGAAGATTAGGGCAGGGGAAAGGCTCCACTCTGAGAAAGGAGTCTGGGCAGAAAGCATGCCTGTCCTGAGCCTTTGGGCCCAAGGAGACAGCAGCTCCTTGGCCACCTGACCGTGGTGGAGCCATGGGCTTGCCACCAGGCGCCTACCCTAAACTCGAGAAACAACTCCCAGAAAGACCTGGCCATCAGATGCCGTCTTCCTCCGGGATGTAGAAGCTTGGAGGAGGCCCGGGTTTTAAGGGAAGGAGTGGTGACAGTCCCCCAAAGCTCCCTATTCAGTACACGGGCGGTGTGCAGGGATCCTGTCACCTCTCCTTTCCTGTGGGGAAAGCACAGGCCTAGTCTGCGAGTCGGCCTGAGCGCCAGAGTAAAAGGCCAAGCGATGCCTACACCGGGAGATGGTAGTGTGCATGGAGTGCCATCCTAGGCTAAGCGCGCTACTGCACGGTTGTGACTGTGTCTGCGTAGTTCGGCCTGGCAGGGTGAACCCAGGACGCGAACATGGAGCCAGGGAAAGCAAGGCCCAAGAGGCACCAGCTCTCCCGCAGCTCTTCTTCCCTGACGCGACAGAAGCCTTGCTGAGGAAGCAGTGGCGAAGGGCTGTTTGCTCCAAACCAAAGCCTCTGACAAAGGACAGCATTCCCCGAGAAATGTTTTGGGGGCTGCTGCTGCGTGCCTGAGCCCCATCTCGCGGTGGGAGAAACCCGCATACAGCGAAAGCCCCTTTGCCTTGGCATCTCCCCTTGGAAAGCACAGCATTCGTTGGGAAATCAGAGTTGGGTTTGGGGATGCTGCTGCTGCTTGCCTAAGCGAGTCTCCGCATCATGTTGGCAGATACCCGCATGGAGCGAAATCCTCTTTGCCCTAGCATCCTTTCTGCCTGAGAGAGAAGCATGGTTGCTCAAGTCTGTCACCACGCTTCCCAGGAGCAAGTGTGGGGAAGGCACAGTACGCCGCCCCCGAGGAAGAGAAGGATCCCTTGGCCTTGGGGTCGGGAAACGCTCGGGAACAGGATAGCCTGCCGCGGCACTAAATGCAGGCCGGTGGCCAGACATGTGTCACCCGCTCCCTGTGCGGAGAGATGGAAGCCTGGCTGCTAAGGAGACATGAGGGGACGACTAGGGCAGGGGCGCGTGCTCCACTCTAAGGAGTCTGGGCAGAAGGCAGGCCTGTCCTGTGCCTCTGTTACCAAGGAGACACCATCTCCTTGGCCACCTGTCCCAAGGGCAGACTTGGGCTTGCCACCAGGTGCCATACCTGGAACTTGCAGAAACAACCCCATGGAGAAACGGTCAGTCAGATGCCAACTTCCACCAAGATGTGGCAGCATTGTGGGTGACAGGGGGTGCGGCGGGGAAGGAGTGGAGACAGTCCCCCACAGTTCCCCATCCCAGTGCCCGGGCCGTGTGCAGGGATCCTGTTGCCTCCTCTCTCCTGTGGTGAAGGCACTGGCCTTGACCCCGAGTCTGCCCGAGCACCGGATCAAAAGGCAAAGCCTTACCAGAGCAGGAGATGGAATTAGGAATAGAGTGCCATGCTAGGCCACGCACGCTGCTGCAGGGTTGTGACTGTGTCTGCCTAGTTCGGCTTAGCAAAGTGAAATCCGGGCGCGAACATGGAGCCAGGGAAAGCAAGGCCCAGGAGGCAACAGCTCTCCCGCAGCTCTTCTTCCCTGACTCGACTGAAGCTTTGCTGAGGAAGCAGCGGCGAAGTGCTGTTCGCTCCAAACCAAAGCCTCTGCGAAAGCACAGCATTCGCTGAGAAATGTTGTGCGGGCTGCTGCTGTTTCCCTGAGCCCAGTCTTGCGGTGGGAGAAACCCGCATACAGCGAAAGCCTCTTTGCCTGGGCCTCTCCCTTAGGAAAGCACAGCAGTTGTTGGGAAATCAGAGTTGGGTTTGGGGATGCTGCTGCTGCTTGCCTGAGCGAGTCTCGGCAACATGATGGAAGATACCCGCATGGAGCGAAATCCTCTTTGCCCTAGCATCCCCTCTGCCTGAGAGAGAAGCATGGTTGCACACGTCTGTCACTGCGCTCCCCAGGAGCAATTTTGGGGAAGGCACAGCACGCCGCCCCAGGGAAGAGAAGGATCCCTTGGCCTTGGGTCTAGAAACGCTCGGGAGTCAGAATAGCCTGCCGAGGCACGAACAGCAGGCCATGAGAAGACAAGTGTCCTCTACTCCCTGTGCGGAGAGATTGAAGCCTGGCTGCTAAGGAGACATGAGGGGAAGACAAGGGCATGGGTGCGTGCTCCACTCTGAGGAAGGAGTCTGGGCAGAAGGCAGGCCTGTCCTGTGCCTCTTGTCCCAAGGGGAAAGCATCTCTTTGGCCACCTGTCCCAAGGGCAGACTTGGGCTTGCCATCAGGTGCCATACCCGGAACTCGCAGAAACAACCCCATGGAGAAACGTGCAGTCAGATGCCATCTTCCACCAAGATATGGCAGCATTGTGGGTGGCCGGGGGTGTGCCGGGGAAAGAGTGGAGACAGTCCCCACCGTTCCCCATCCCAGTGCTCGGGCCCTGTGCAGGGATCCTGTCGCCTCTTCTCTCCTGTGGTGAAGGCACTGGCCTTGACCCCGAGTCTGCCCGAGCGCCGGAGCAAAAGGCAAAGCCTTACCTACGCCAGGAGATGGTAATAGGCATAGAGTGTCATGCTAGGCCACGCACGCTGCTGCAGGGTTGTGACTGTGTCTGCTTAGATCGGCTTAGCAAGGTGAACCCCGGGCGCGAACTTGGAGCCCGGGAAAACAAGGCCCAAGAGGCACCAGCTCTCCCGCGGCTCTTCTTTCCAGCCGCGACAGAGCAAACGACCAAAGCCTTGCTGAGGAAGCAGCAGCGAAGTGCGTTTTGCGCCAAGCTGAAAACCTCTGCGAAAGCATAGCAGTCGCTGGGAAATCAGAGTCGGTTCTGTGGGATGCTGCCTGCTGCTTGCCGGAGCTAGTCTCCACTGCACGGTGGAATAAACCCGCATGGAGCGAAATCCTCTTTGCCTGGGCTTCCGCTCTGCCTGAGAGAGAAGCGCGGTGGTGCCTGTGGAAAGAGCCTTAAGGAAAGGGACACATCTGTCACTGCAGAGCGAAGGAAGCCGGGCTGCTAAGGAGACACGAGGGGAAGATTAGGGCAGGGGAAAGGCTCCACTCTGAGAAAGGAGTCTGGGCAGAAAGCATGCCTGTCCTGAGCCTTTGGGCCCAAGGAGACAGCAGCTCCTTGGCCACCAGACCGTGGTGGAGCCATGGGCTTGCCACCAGGCGCCTACCCTAAACCCGAGAAACAACTCCCAGAAAGACCTGGCCATCAGATGCCGTCTTCCTCCGGGATGTAGAAGCTTGGAGGAGGCCCGGGTTTTAAGGGAAGGAGTGGTGACAGTCCCCCAAAGCTCCCTATTCAGTACACGGGCGGTGTGCAGGGATCCTGTCACCTCTCCTTTCCTGTGGGGAAAGCACAGGCCTAGTCTGCGAGTCGGCCTGAGCGCCAGAGTAAAAGGCCAAGCGATGCCTACACCGGGAGATGGTAGTGTGCATGGAGTGCCATCCTAGGCTAAGCGCGCTACTGCACGGTTGTGACTGTGTCTGCGTAGTTCGGCCTGGCAGGGTGAACCCAGGACGCGAACATGGAGCCAGGGAAAGCAAGGCCCAAGAGGCACCAGCTCTCCCGCAGCTCTTCTTCCCTGACGCGACAGAAGCCTTGCTGAGGAAGCAGTGGCGAAGGGCTGTTTGCTCCAAACCAAAGCCTCTGACAAAGGACAGCATTCCCCGAGAAATGTTTTGGGGGCTGCTGCTGCGTGCCTGAGCCCCATCTCGCGGTGGGAGAAACCCGCATACAGCGAAAGCCCCTTTGCCTTGGCATCTCCCCTTGGAAAGCACAGCATTCGTTGGGAAATCAGAGTTGGGTTTGGGGATGCTGCTGCTGCTTGCCTAAGCGAGTCTCCGCATCATGTTGGCAGATACCCGCATGGAGCGAAATCCTCTTTGCCCTAGCATCCTTTCTGCCTGAGAGAGAAGCATGGTTGCTCAAGTCTGTCACCACGCTTCCCAGGAGCAAGTGTGGGGAAGGCACAGTACGCCGCCCCCGAGGAAGAGAAGGATCCCTTGGCCTTGGGGTCGGGAAACGCTCGGGAACAGGATAGCCTGCCGCGGCACTAAATGCAGGCCGGTGGCCAGACATGTGTCACCCGCTCCCTGTGCGGAGAGATGGAAGCCTGGCTGCTAAGGAGACATGAGGGGACGACTAGGGCAGGGGCGCGTGCTCCACTCTAAGGAGTCTGGGCAGAAGGCAGGCCTGTCCTGTCCCTCTGTTACCAAGGGGACAGCATCTCCTTGGCCACCTGTCCCAAGGGCAGACTTGGGCTTGCCACCAGGTGCCATACCTGGAACTTGCAGAAACAACCCCATGGAGAAACGGTCAGTCAGATGCCAACTTCCACCAAGATGTGGCAGCATTGTGGGTGACAGGGGGTGCGGCGGGGAAGGAGTGGAGACAGTCCCCCACAGTTCCCCATCCCAGTGCCCGGGCCGTGTGCAGGGATCCTGTTGCCTCCTCTCTCCTGTGGTGAAGGCACTGGCCTTGACCCCGAGTCTGCCCGAGCACCGGATCAAAAGGCAAAGCCTTACCAGAGCAGGAGATGGAATTAGGAATAGAGTGCCATGCTAGGCCACGCACGCTGCTGCAGGGTTGTGACTGTGTCTGCCTAGTTCGGCTTAGCAAAGTGAAATCCGGGCGCGAACATGGAGCCAGGGAAAGCAAGGCCCAAGAGGCAACAGCTCTCCCGCAGCTCTTCTTCCCTGACTCGACTGAAGCTTTGCTGAGGAAGCAGCGGCGAAGTGCTGTTCGCTCCAAACCAAAGCCTCTGCGAAAGCACAGCATTCGCTGAGAAATGTTGTGCGGGCTGCTGCTGTTTCCCTGAGCCCAGTCTTGCGGTGGGAGAAACCCGCATACAGCGAAAGCCTCTTTGCCTGGGCCTCTCCCTTAGGAAAGCACAGCAGTCGTTGGGAAATCAGAGTTGGGTTTGGGGATGCTGCTGCTGCTTGCCTGAGCGAGTCTCGGCAACATGGTGGAAGATACCCGCATGGAGCGAAATCCTCTTTGCCCTAGCATCCCCTCTGCCTGAGAGAGAAGCATGGTTGCACACGTCTGTCACTGCGCTCCCCAGGAGCAATTTTGGGGAAGGCACAGCACGCCGCCCCAGGGAAGAGAAGGATCCCTTGGCCTTGGGTCTAGAAACGCTCGGGAGTCAGAATAGCCTGCCGAGGCACGAACAGCAGGCCATGAGAAGACAAGTGTCCTCTACTCCCTGTGCGGAGAGATTGAAGCCTGGCTGCTAAGGAGACATGAGGGGAAGACAAGGGCATGGGTGCGTGCTCCACTCTGAGGAAGGAGTCTGGGCAGAAGGCAGGCCTGTCCTGTGCCTCTTGTCCCAAGGGGAAAGCATCTCTTTGGCCACCTGTCCCAAGGGCAGACTTGGGCTTGCCACCAGGTGCCATACCCGGAACTCGCAGAAACACCCCCATGGAGAAACGTGCAGTCAGATGCCCTCTTCCACCAAGATATGGCAGCATTGTGGGTGGCCGGGGGTGTGCCGGGGAAAGAGTGGAGACAGTCCCCACCGTTCCCCATCCCAGTGCTCGGGCCCTGTGCAGGGATCCTGTCGCCTCTTCTCTCCTGTGGTGAAGGCACTGGCCTTGACCCCGAGTCTGCCCGAGCGCCGGAGCAAAAGGCAAAGCCTTACCTACGCCAGGAGATGGTAATAGGCATAGAGTGTCATGCTAGGCCACGCACGCTGCTGCAGGGTTGTGACTGTGTCTGCTTAGATCGGCTTAGCAAGGTGAACCCCGGGCGCGAACTTGGAGCCCGGGAAAACAAGGCCCAAGAGGCACCAGCTCTCCCGCGGCTCTTCTTTCCAGCCGCGACAGAGCAAACGACCAAAGCCTTGCTGAGGAAGCAGCAGCGAAGTGCGTTTTGCGCCAAGCTGAAAACCTCTGCGAAAGCATAGCAGTCGCTGGGAAATCAGAGTCGGTTCTGTGGGATGCTGCCTGCTGCTTGCCGGAGCTAGTCTCCACTGCACGGTGGAATAAACCCGCATGGAGCGAAATCCTCTTTGCCTGGGCTTCCGCTCTGCCTGAGAGAGAAGCGCGGTGGTGCCTGTGGAAAGAGCCTTAAGGAAAGGGACACATCTGTCACTGCAGAGCGAAGGAAGCCGGGCTGCTAAGGAGACACGAGGGGAAGATTAGGGCAGGGGAAAGGCTCCACTCTGAGAAAGGAGTCTGGGCAGAAAGCATGCCTGTCCTGAGCCTTTGGGCCCAAGGAGACAGCAGCTCCTTGGCCACCTGACCGTGGTGGAGCCATGGGCTTGCCACCAGGCGCCTACCCTAAACTCGAGAAACAACTCCCAGAAAGACCTGGCCATCAGATGCCGTCTTCCTCCGGGATGTAGAAGCTTGGAGGAGGCCCGGGTTTTAAGGGAAGGAGTGGTGACAGTCCCCCAAAGCTCCCTATTCAGTACACGGGCGGTGTGCAGGGATCCTGTCACCTCTCCTTTCCTGTGGGGAAAGCACAGGCCTAGTCTGCGAGTCGGCCTGAGCGCCAGAGTAAAAGGCCAAGCGATGCCTACACCGGGAGATGGTAGTGTGCATGGAGTGCCATCCTAGGCTAAGCGCGCTACTGCACGGTTGTGACTGTGTCTGCGTAGTTCGGCCTGGCAGGGTGAACCCAGGACGCGAACATGGAGCCAGGGAAAGCAAGGCCCAAGAGGCACCAGCTCTCCCGCAGCTCTTCTTCCCTGACGCGACAGAAGCCTTGCTGAGGAAGCAGTGGCGAAGGGCTGTTTGCTCCAAACCAAAGCCTCTGACAAAGGACAGCATTCCCCGAGAAATGTTTTGGGGGCTGCTGCTGCGTGCCTGAGCCCCATCTCGCGGTGGGAGAAACCCGCATACAGCGAAAGCCCCTTTGCCTTGGCATCTCCCCTTGGAAAGCACAGCATTCGTTGGGAAATCAGAGTTGGGTTTGGGGATGCTGCTGCTGCTTGCCTAAGCGAGTCTCCGCATCATGTTGGCAGATACCCGCATGGAGCGAAATCCTCTTTGCCCTAGCATCCTTTCTGCCTGAGAGAGAAGCATGGTTGCTCAAGTCTGTCACCACGCTTCCCAGGAGCAAGTGTGGGGAAGGCACAGTACGCCGCCCCCGAGGAAGAGAAGGATCCCTTGGCCTTGGGGTTGGGAAACGCTCAGGAACAGGATAGCCTGCCGCGGCACTAAATGCAGGCCGGTGGCCAGACATGTGTCACCCGCTCCCTGTGTGGAGAGATGGAAGCCTGGCTGCTAAGGAGACATGAGGGGACGACTAGGGCAGGGGCGCGTGCTCCACTCTAAGGAGTCTGGGCAGAAGGCAGGCCTGTCCTGTCCCTCTGTTACCAAGGGGACAGCATCTCCTTGGCCACCTGTCCCAAGGGCAGACTTGGGCTTGCCACCAGGTGCCATACCTGGAACTTGCAGAAACAACCCCATGGAGAAACGGTCAGTCAGATGCCAACTTCCACCAAGATGTGGCAGCATTGTGGGTGACAGGGGGTGCGGCGGGGAAGGAGTGGAGACAGTCCCCCACAGTTCCCCATCCCAGTGCCCGGGCCGTGTGGAGGGATCCTGTTGCCACCTCTCTCCTGTGGTGAAGGCACTGGCCTTGACCCCGAGTCTGCCCGAGCACCGGATCAAAAGGCAAAGCCTTACCAGAGCAGGAGATGGAATTAGGAATAGAGTGCCATGCTAGGCCACGCACGCTGCTGCAGGGTTGTGACTGTGTCTGCCTAGTTCGGCTTAGCAAAGTGAAATCCGGGCGCGAACATGGAGCCAGGGAAAGCAAGGCCCAAGAGGCAACAGCTCTCCCGCAGCTCTTCTTCCCTGACTCGACTGAAGCTTTGCTGAGGAAGCAGCGGCGAAGTGCTGTTCGCTCCAAACCAAAGCCTCTGCGAAAGCACAGCATTCGCTGAGAAATGTTGTGCGGGCTGCTGCTGTTTCCCTGAGCCCAGTCTTGCGGTGGGAGAAACCCGCATACAGCGAAAGCCTCTTTGCCTGGGCCTCTCCCTTAGGAAAGCACAGCAGTCGTTGGGAAATCAGAGTTGGGTTTGGGGATGCTGCTGCTGCTTGCCTGAGCGAGTCTCGGCAACATGGTGGAAGATACCCGCATGGAGCGAAATCCTCTTTGCCCTAGCATCCCCTCTGCCTGAGAGAGAAGCATGGTTGCACACGTCTGTCACTGCGCTCCCCAGGAGCAATTTTGGGGAAGGCACAGCATGCCGCCCCAGGGAAGAGAAGGATCCCTTGGCCTTGGGTCTAGAAACGCTCGGGAGTCAGAATAGCCTGCCGAGGCACGAACAGCAGGCCATGAGAAGACAAGTGTCCTCTACTCCCTGTGCGGAGAGATTGAAGCCTGGCTGCTAAGGAGACATGAGGGGAAGACAAGGGCATGGGTGCGTGCTCCACTCTGAGGAAGGAGTCTGGGCAGAAGGCAGGCCTGTCCTGTGCCTCTTGTCCCAAGGGGAAAGCATCTCTTTGGCCACCTGTCCCAAGGGCAGACTTGGGCTTGCCACCAGGTGCCATACCCGGAACTCGCAGAAACAACCCCATGGAGAAACGTGCAGTCAGATGCCCTCTTCCACCAAGATATGGCAGCATTGTGGGTGGCCGGGGGTGTGCCGGGGAAAGAGTGGAGACAGTCCCCACCGTTCCCCATCCCAGTGCTCGGGCCCTGTGCAGGGATCCTGTCGCCTCTTCTCTCCTGTGGTGAAGGCACTGGCCTTGACCCCGAGTCTGCCCGAGCGCCGGAGCAAAAGGCAAAGCCTTACCTACGCCAGGAGATGGTAATAGGCATAGAGTGTCATGCTAGGCCACGCACGCTGCTGCAGGGTTGTGACTGTGTCTGCTTAGATCGGCTTAGCAAGGTGAACCCCGGGCGCGAACTTGGAGCCCGGGAAAACAAGGCCCAAGAGGCACCAGCTCTCCCGCGGCTCTTCTTTCCAGCCGCGACAGAGCAAACGACCAAAGCCTTGCTGAGGAAGCAGCAGCGAAGTGCGGTTTGCGCCAAGCTGAAAACCTCTGCGAAAGCATAGCAGTCGCTGGGAAATCAGAGTCGGTTCTGTGGGATGCTGCCTGCTGCTTGCCGGAGCTAGTCTCCACTGCACGGTGGAATAAACCCGCATGGAGCGAAATCCTCTTTGCCTGGGCTTCCGCTCTGCCTGAGAGAGAAGCGCGGTGGTGCCTGTGGAAAGAGCCTTAAGGAAAGGGACACATCTGTCACTGCAGAGCGAAGGAAGCCGGGCTGCTAAGGAGACACGAGGGGAAGATTAGGGCAGGGGAAAGGCTCCACTCTGAGAAAGGAGTCTGGGCAGAAAGCATGCCTGTCCTGAGCCTTTGGGCCCAAGGAGACAGCAGCTCCTTGGCCACCTGACCGTGGTGGAGCCATGGGCTTGCCACCAGGCGCCTACCCTAAACTCGAGAAACAACTCCCAGAAAGACCTGGCCATCAGATGCCGTCTTCCTCCGGGATGTAGAAGCTTGGAGGAGGCCCGGGTTTTAAGGGAAGGAGTGGTGACAGTCCCCCAAAGCTCCCTATTCAGTACACGGGCGGTGTGCAGGGATCCTGTCACCTCTCCTTTCCTGTGGGGAAAGCACAGGCCTAGTCTGCGAGTCGGCCTCAGCGCCAGAGTAAAAGGCCAAGCGATGCCTACACCGGGAGATGGTAGTGTGCATGGAGTGCCATCCTAGGCTAAGCGCGCTACTGCACGGTTGTGACTGTGTCTGCGTAGTTCGGCCTGGCAGGGTGAACCCAGGACGCGAACATGGAGCCAGGGAAAGCAAGGCCCAAGAGGCACCAGCTCTCCCGCAGCTCTTCTTCCCTGACGCGACAGAAGCCTTGCTGAGGAAGCAGTGGCGAAGGGCTGTTTGCTCCAAACCAAAGCCTCTGACAAAGGACAGCATTCCCCGAGAAATGTTTTGGGGGCTGCTGCTGCGTGCCTGAGCCCCATCTCGCGGTGGGAGAAACCCGCATACAGCGAAAGCCCCTTTGCCTTGGCATCTCCCCTTGGAAAGCACAGCATTCGTTGGGAAATCAGAGTTGGGTTTGGGGATGCTGCTGCTTGCCTAAGCGAGTCTCCGCATCATGTTGGCAGATACCCGCATGGAGCGAAATCCTCTTTGCCCTAGCATCCTTTCTGCCTGAGAGAGAAGCATGGTTGCTCAAGTCTGTCACCACGCTTCCCAGGAGCAAGTGTGGGGAAGGCACAGTACGCCGCCCCCGAGGAAGAGAAGGATCCCTTGGCCTTGGGGTCGGGAAACGCTCGGGAACAGGATAGCCTGCCGCGGCACTAAATGCAGGCCGGTGGCCAGACATGTGTCACCCGCTCCCTGTGCGGAGAGATGGAAGCCTGGCTGCTAAGGAGACATGAGGGGATGACTAGGGCAGGGGCGCGTGCTCCACTCTAAGGAGTCTGGGCAGAAGGCAGGCCTGTCCTGTCCCTCTGTTACCAAGGGGACAGCATCTCCTTGGCCACCTGTCCCAAGGGCAGACTTGGGCTTGCCACCAGGTGCCATACCTGGAACTTGCAGAAACAACCCCATGGAGAAACGGTCAGTCAGATGCCAACTTCCACCAAGATGTGGCAGCATTGTGGGTGACAGGGGGTGCGGCGGGGAAGGAGTGGAGACAGTCCCCCACAGTTCCCCATCCCAGTGCCCGGGCCGTGTGCAGGGATCCTGTTGCCTCCTCTCTCCTGTGGTGAAGGCACTGGCCTTGACCCCGAGTCTGCCCGAGCACCGGATCAAAAGGCAAAGCCTTACCAGAGCAGGAGATGGAATTAGGAATAGAGTGCCATGCTAGGCCACGCACGCTGCTGCAGGGTTGTGACTGTGTCTGCCTAGTTCGGCTTAGCAAAGTGAAATCCGGGCGCGAACATGGAGCCAGGGAAAGCAAGGCCCAAGAGGCAACAGCTCTCCCGCAGCTCTTCTTCCCTGACTCGACTGAAGCTTTGCTGAGGAAGCAGCGGCGAAGTGCTGTTCGCTCCAAACCAAAGCCTCTGCGAAAGCACAGCATTCGCTGAGAAATGTTGTGCGGGCTGCTGCTGTTTCCCTGAGCCCAGTCTTGCGGTGGGAGAAACCCGCATACAGCGAAAGCCTCTTTGCCTTGGCATCTCCCCTTGGAAAGCACAGCATTCGTTGGGAAATCAGAGTTGGGTTTGGGGATGCTGCTGCTGCTTGCCTAAGCGAGTCTCCGCATCATGTTGGCAGATACCCGCATGGAGCGAAATCCTCTTTGCCCTAGCATCCTTTCTGCCTGAGAGAGAAGCATGGTTGCTCAAGTCTGTCACCACGCTTCCCAGGAGCAAGTGTGGGGAAGGCACAGTACGCCGCCCCCGAGGAAGAGAAGGATCCCTTGGCCTTGGGGTCGGGAAACGCTCGGGAACAGGATAGCCTGCCGCGGCACTAAATGCAGGCCGGTGGCCAGACATGTGTCACCCGCTCCCTGTGCGGAGAGATGGAAGCCTGGCTGCTAAGGAGACATGAGGGGACGACTAGGGCAGGGGCGCGTGCTCCACTCTAAGGAGTCTGGGCAGAAGGCAGGCCTGTCCTGTCCCTCTGTTACCAAGGGGACAGCATCTCCTTGGCCACCTGTCCCAAGGGCAGACTTGGGCTTGCCACCAGGTGCCATACCTGGAACTTGCAGAAACAACCCCATGGAGAAACGGTCAGTCAGATGCCAACTTCCACCAAGATGTGGCAGCATTGTGGGTGACAGGGGGTGCGGCGGGGAAGGAGTGGAGACAGTCCCCCACAGTTCCCCATCCCAGTGCCCGGGCCGTGTGCAGGGATCCTGTTGCCTCCTCTCTCCTGTGGTGAAGGCACTGGCCTTGACCCCGAGTCTGCCCGAGCACCGGATCAAAAGGCAAAGCCTTACCAGAGCAGGAGATGGAATTAGGAATAGAGTGCCATGCTAGGCCACGCACGCTGCTGCAGGGTTGTGACTGTGTCTGCCTAGTTCGGCTTAGCAAAGTGAAATCCGGGCGCGAACATGGAGCCAGGGAAAGCAAGGCCCAAGAGGCAACAGCTCTCCCGCAGCTCTTCTTCCCTGACTCGACTGAAGCTTTGCTGAGGAAGCAGCGGCGAAGTGCTGTTCGCTCCAAACCAAAGCCTCTGCGAAAGCACAGCATTCGCTGAGAAATGTTGTGCGGGCTGCTGCTGTTTCCCTGAGCCCAGTCTTGCGGTGGGAGAAACCCGCATACAGCGAAAGCCTCTTTGCCTGGGCCTCTCCCTTAGGAAAGCACAGCAGTCGTTGGGAAATCAGAGTTGGGTTTGGGGATGCTGCTGCTGCTTGCCTGAGCGAGTCTCGGCAACATGGTGGAAGATACCCGCATGGAGCGAAATCCTCTTTGCCCTAGCATCCCCTCTGCCTGAGAGAGAAGCATGGTTGCACACGTCTGTCACTGCGCTCCCCAGGAGCAATTTTGGGGAAGGCACAGCACGCCGCCCCAGGGAAGAGAAGGATCCCTTGGCCTTGGGTCTAGAAACGCTCGGGAGTCAGAATAGCCTGCCGAGGCACGAACAGCAGGCCATGAGAAGACAAGTGTCCTCTACTCCCTGTGCGGAGAGATTGAAGCCTGGCTGCTAAGGAGACATGAGGGGAAGACAAGGGCATGGGTGCGTGCTCCACTCTGAGGAAGGAGTCTGGGCAGAAGGCAGGCCTGTCCTGTGCCTCTTGTCCCAAGGGGAAAGCATCTCTTTGGCCACCTGTCCCAAGGGCAGACTTGGGCTTGCCACCAGGTGCCATACCCGGAACTCGCAGAAACAACCCCATGGAGAAACGTGCAGTCAGATGCCCTCTTCCACCAAGATATGGCAGCATTGTGGGTGGCCGGGGGTGTGCCGGGGAAAGAGTGGAGACAGTCCCCACCGTTCCCCATCCCAGTGCTCGGGCCCTGTGCAGGGATCCTGTCGCCTCTTCTCTCCTGTGGTGAAGGCACTGGCCTTGACCCCGAGTCTGCCCGAGCGCCGGAGCAAAAGGCAAAGCCTTACCTACGCCAGGAGATGGTAATAGGCATAGAGTGTCATGCTAGGCCACGCACGCTGCTGCAGGGTTGTGACTGTGTCTGCTTAGATCGGCTTAGCAAGGTGAACCCCGGGCGCGAACTTGGAGCCCGGCAAAACAAGGCCCAAGAGGCACCAGCTCTCCCGCGGCTCTTCTTTCCAGCCGCGACAGAGCAAACGACCAAAGCCTTGCTGAGGAAGCAGCAGCGAAGTGCGTTTTGCGCCAAGCTGAAAACCTCTGCGAAAGCATAGCAGTCGCTGGGAAATCAGAGTCGGTTCTGTGGGATGCTGCCTGCTGCTTGCCGGAGCTAGTCTCCACTGCACGGTGGAATAAACCCGCATGGAGCGAAATCCTCTTTGCCTGGGCTTCCGCTCTGCCTGAGAGAGAAGCGCGGTGGTGCCTGTGGAAAGAGCCTTAAGGAAAGGGACACATCTGTCACTGCAGAGCGAAGGAAGCCGGGCTGCTAAGGAGACACGAGGGGAAGATTAGGGCAGGGGAAAGGCTCCACTCTGAGAAAGGAGTCTGGGCAGAAAGCATGCCTGTCCTGAGCCTTTGGGCCCAAGGAGACAGCAGCTCCTTGGCCACCTGACCGTGGTGGAGCCATGGGCTTGCCACCAGGCGCCTACCCTAAACTCGAGAAACAACTCCCAGAAAGACCTGGCCATCAGATGCCGTCTTCCTCCGGGATGTAGAAGCTTGGAGGAGGCCCGGGTTTTAAGGGAAGGAGTGGTGACAGTCCCCCAAAGCTCCCTATTCAGTACACGGGCGGTGTGCAGGGATCCTGTCACCTCTCCTTTCCTGTGGGGAAAGCACAGGCCTAGTCTGCGAGTCGGCCTGAGCGCCAGAGTAAAAGGCCAAGCGATGCCTACACCGGGAGATGGTAGTGTGCATGGAGTGCCATCCTAGGCTAAGCGCGCTACTGCACGGTTGTGACTGTGTCTGCGTAGTTCGGCCTGGCAGGGTGAACCCAGGACGCGAACATGGAGCCAGGGAAAGCAAGGCCCAAGAGGCACCAGCTCTCCCGCAGCTCTTCTTCCCTGACGCGACAGAAGCCTTGCTGAGGAAGCAGTGGCGAAGGGCTGTTTGCTCCAAACCAAAGCCTCTGACAAAGGACAGCATTCCCCGAGAAATGTTTTGGGGGCTGCTGCTGCGTGCCTGAGCCCCATCTCGCGGTGGGAGAAACCCGCATACAGCGAAAGCCCCTTTGCCTTGGCATCTCCCCTTGGAAAGCACAGCATTCGTTGGGAAATCAGAGTTGGGTTTGGGGATGCTGCTGCTGCTTGCCTAAGCGAGTCTCCGCATCATGTTGGCAGATACCCGCATGGAGCGAAATCCTCTTTGCCCTAGCATCCTTTCTGCCTGAGAGAGAAGCATGGTTGCTCAAGTCTGTCACCACGCTTCCCAGGAGCAAGTGTGGGGAAGGCACAGTACGCCGCCCCCGAGGAAGAGAAGGATCCCTTGGCCTTGGGGTTGGGAAACGCTCAGGAACAGGATAGCCTGCCGCGGCACTAAATGCAGGCCGGTGGCCAGACATGTGTCACCCGCTCCCTGTGCGGAGAGATGGAAGCCTGGCTGCTAAGGAGACATGAGGGGACGACTAGGGCAGGGGCGCGTGCTCCACTCTAAGGAGTCTGGGCAGAAGGCAGGCCTGTCCTGTCCCTCTGTTACCAAGGGGACAGCATCTCCTTGGCCACCTGTCCCAAGGGCAGACTTGGGCTTGCCACCAGGTGCCATACCTGGAACTTGCAGAAACAACCCCATGGAGAAACGGTCAGTCAGATGCCAACTTCCACCAAGATGTGGCAGCATTGTGGGTGACAGGGGGTGCGGCGGGGAAGGAGTGGAGACAGTCCCCCAAGTTCCCCATCCCAGTGCCCGGGCCGTGTGCAGGGATCCTGTTGCCTCCTCTCTCCTGTGGTGAAGGCACTGGCCTTGACCCCGAGTCTGCCCGAGCACCGGATCAAAAGGCAAAGCCTTACCAGAGCAGGAGATGGAATTAGGAATAGAGTGCCATGCTAGGCCATGCACGCTGCTGCAGGGTTGTGACTGTGTCTGCCTAGTTCGGCTTAGCAAAGTGAAATCCAGGCGCGAACATGGAGCCAGGGAAAGCAAGGCCCAAGAGGCAACAGCTCTCCCGCAGCTCTTCTTCCCTGACTCGACTGAAGCTTTGCTGAGGAAGCAGTGGCGAAGGGCTGTTTGCTCCAAACCAAAGCCTCTGACAAAGGACAGCATTCCCCGAGAAATGTTTTGGGGGCTGCTGCTGCGTGCCTGAGCCCCATCTCGCGGTGGGAGAAACCCGCATACAGCGAAAGCCCCTTTGCCTTGGCATCTCCCCTTGGAAAGCACAGCATTCGTTGGGAAATCAGAGTTGGGTTTGGGGATGCTGCTGCTGCTTGCCTAAGCGAGTCTCCGCATCATGTTGGCAGATACCCGCATGGAGCGAAATCCTCTTTGCCCTAGCATCCTTTCTGCCTGAGAGAGAAGCATGGTTGCTCAAGTCTGTCACCACGCTTCCCAGGAGCAAGTGTGGGGAAGGCACAGTACGCCGCCCCCGAGGAAGAGAAGGATCCCTTGGCCTTGGGGTCGGGAAACGCTCGGGAACAGGATAGCCTGCCGCGGCACTAAATGCAGGCCGGTGGCCAGACATGTGTCACCCGCTCCCTGTGCGGAGAGATGGAAGCCTGGCTGCTAAGGAGACATGAGGGGATGACTAGGGCAGGGGCGCGTGCTCCACTCTAAGGAGTCTGGGCAGAAGGCAGGCCTGTCCTGTCCCTCTGTTACCAAGGGGACAGCATCTCCTTGGCCACCTGTCCCAAGGGCAGACTTGGGCTTGCCACCAGGTGCCATACCTGGAACTTGCAGAAACAACCCCATGGAGAAACGGTCAGTCAGATGCCAACTTCCACCAAGATGTGGCAGCATTGTGGGTGACAGGGGGTGCGGCGGGGAAGGAGTGGAGACAGTCCCCCACAGTTCCCCATCCCAGTGCCCGGGCCGTGTGCAGGGATCCTGTTGCCTCCTCTCTCCTGTGGTGAAGGCACTGGCCTTGACCCCGAGTCTGCCCGAGCACCGGATCAAAAGGCAAAGCCTTACCAGAGCAGGAGATGGAATTAGGAATAGAGTGCCATGCTAGGCCACGCACGCTGCTGCAGGGTTGTGACTGTGTCTGCCTAGTTCGGCTTAGCAAAGTGAAATCCGGGCGCGAACATGGAGCCAGGGAAAGCAAGGCCCAAGAGGCAACAGCTCTCCCGCAGCTCTTCTTCCCTGACTCGACTGAAGCTTTGCTGAGGAAGCAGCGGCGAAGTGCTGTTCGCTCCAAACCAAAGCCTCTGCGAAAGCACAGCATTCGCTGAGAAATGTTGTGCGGGCTGCTGCTGTTTCCCTGAGCCCAGTCTTGCGGTGGGAGAAACCCGCATACAGCGAAAGCCTCTTTGCCTGGGCCTCTCCCTTAGGAAAGCACAGCATTCGTTGGGAAATCAGAGTTGGGTTTGGGGATGCTGCTGCTGCTTGCCTAAGCGAGTCTCCGCATCATGTTGGCAGATACCCGCATGGAGCGAAATCCTCTTTGCCCTAGCATCCTTTCTGCCTGAGAGAGAAGCATGGTTGCTCAAGTCTGTCACCACGCTTCCCAGGAGCAAGTGTGGGGAAGGCACAGTACGCCGCCCCCGAGGAAGAGAAGGATCCCTTGGCCTTGGGGTCGGGAAACGCTCGGGAACAGGATAGCCTGCCGCGGCACTAAATGCAGGCCGGTGGCCAGACATGTGTCACCCGCTCCCTGTGCGGAGAGATGGAAGCCTGGCTGCTAAGGAGACATGAGGGGACGACTAGGGCAGGGGCGCGTGCTCCACTCTAAGGAGTCTGGGCAGAAGGCAGGCCTGTCCTGTCCCTCTGTTACCAAGGGGACAGCATCTCCTTGGCCACCTGTCCCAAGGGCAGACTTGGGCTTGCCACCAGGTGCCATACCTGGAACTTGCAGAAACAACCCCATGGAGAAACGGTCAGTCAGATGCCAACTTCCACCAAGATGTGGCAGCATTGTGGGTGACAGGGGGTGCGGCGGGGAAGGAGTGGAGACAGTCCCCCACAGTTCCCCATCCCAGTGCCCGGGCCGTGTGGAGGGATCCTGTTGCCTCCTCTCTCCTGTGGTGAAGGCACTGGCCTTGACCCCGAGTCTGCCCGAGCACCGGATCAAAAGGCAAAGCCTTACCAGAGCAGGAGATGGAATTAGGAATAGAGTGCCATGCTAGGCCACGCACGCTGCTGCAGGGTTGTGACTGTGTCTGCCTAGTTCGGCTTAGCAAAGTGAAATCCGGGCGCGAACATGGAGCCAGGGAAAGCAAGGCCCAAGAGGCAACAGCTCTCCCGCAGCTCTTCTTCCCTGACTCGACTGAAGCTTTGCTGAGGAAGCAGCGGCGAAGTGCTGTTCGCTCCAAACCAAAGCCTCTGCGAAAGCACAGCATTCGCTGAGAAATGTTGTGCGGGCTGCTGCTGTTTCCCTGAGCCCAGTCTTGCGGTGGGAGAAACCCGCATACAGCGAAAGCCTCTTTGCCTGGGCCTCTCCCTTAGGAAAGCACAGCAGTCGTTGGGAAATCAGAGTTGGGTTTGGGGATGCTGCTGCTGCTTGCCTGAGCGAGTCTCGGCAACATGGTGGAAGATACCCGCATGGAGCGAAATCCTCTTTGCCCTAGCATCCCCTCTGCCTGAGAGAGAAGCATGGTTGCACACGTCTGTCACTGCGCTCCCCAGGAGCAATTTTGGGGAAGGCACAGCACGCCGCCCCAGGGAAGAGAAGGATCCCTTGGCCTTGGGTCTAGAAACGCTCGGGAGTCAGAATAGCCTGCCGAGGCACGAACAGCAGGCCATGAGAAGACAAGTGTCCTCTACTCCCTGTGCGGAGAGATTGAAGCCTGGCTGCTAAGGAGACATGAGGGGAAGACAAGGGCATGGGTGCGTGCTCCACTCTGAGGAAGGAGTCTGGGCAGAAGGCAGGCCTGTCCTGTGCCTCTTGTCCCAAGGGGAAAGCATCTCTTTGGCCACCTGTCCCAAGGGCAGACTTGGGCTTGCCACCAGGTGCCATACCCGGAACTCGCAGAAACAACCCCATGGAGAAACGTGCAGTCAGATGCCCTCTTCCACCAAGATATGGCAGCATTGTGGGTGGCCGGGGGTGTGCCGGGGAAAGAGTGGAGACAGTCCCCACCGTTCCCCATCCCAGTGCTCGGGCCCTGTGCAGGGATCCTGTCGCCTCTTCTCTCCTGTGGTGAAGGCACTGGCCTTGACCCCGAGTCTGCCCGAGCGCCGGAGCAAAAGGCAAAGCCTTACCTACGCCAGGAGATGGTAATAGGCATAGAGTGTCATGCTAGGCCACGCACGCTGCTGCAGGATTGTGACTGTGTCTGCTTAGATCGGCTTAGCAAGGTGAACCCCGGGCGCGAACTTGCAGCCCGGGAAAACAAGGCCCAAGAGGCACCAGCTCTCCCGCGGCTCTTCTTTCCAGCCGCGACAGAGCAAACGACCAAAGCCTTGCTGAGGAAGCAGCAGCGAAGTGCGTTTTGCGCCAAGCTGAAAACCTCTGCGAAAGCATAGCAGTCGCTGGGAAATCAGAGTCGGTTCTGTGGGATGCTGCCTGCTGCTTGCCGGAGCTAGTCTCCACTGCACGGTGGAATAAACCCGCATGGAGCGAAATCCTCTTTGCCTGGGCTTCCGCTCTGCCTGAGAGAGAAGCGCGGTGGTGCCTGTGGAAAGAGCCTTAAGGAAAGGGACACATCTGTCACTGCAGAGCGAAGGAAGCCGGGCTGCTAAGGAGACACGAGGGGAAGATTAGGGCAGGGGAAAGGCTCCACTCTGAGAAAGGAGTCTGGGCAGAAAGCATGCCTGTCCTGAGCCTTTGGGCCCAAGGAGACAGCAGCTCCTTGGCCACCTGACCGTGGTGGAGCCATGGGCTTGCCACCAGGCGCCTACCCTAAACTCGAGAAACAACTCCCAGAAAGACCTGGCCATCAGATGCCGTCTTCCTCCGGGATGTAGAAGCTTGGAGGAGGCCCGGGTTTTAAGGGAAGGAGTGGTGACAGTCCCCCAAAGCTCCCTATTCAGTACACGGGCGGTGTGCAGGGATCCTGTCACCTCTCCTTTCCTGTGGGGAAAGCACAGGCCTAGTCTGCGAGTCGGCCTGAGCGCCAGAGTAAAAGGCCAAGCGATGCCTACACCGGGAGATGGTAGTGTGCATGGAGTGCCATCCTAGGCTAAGCGCGCTACTGCACGGTTGTGACTGTGTCTGCGTAGTTCGGCCTGGCAGGGTGAACCCAGGACGCGAACATGGAGCCAGGGAAAGCAAGGCCCAAGAGGCACCAGCTCTCCCGCAGCTCTTCTTCCCTGACGCGACAGAAGCCTTGCTGAGGAAGCAGTGGCGAAGGGCTGTTTGCTCCAAACCAAAGCCTCTGACAAAGGACAGCATTCCCCGAGAAATGTTTTGGGGGCTGCTGCTGCGTGCCTGAGCCCCATCTCGCGGTGGGAGAAACCCGCATACAGCGAAAGCCCCTTTGCCTTGGCATCTCCCCTTGGAAAGCACAGCATTCGTTGGGAAATCAGAGTTGGGTTTGGGGATGCTGCTGCTGCTTGCCTAAGCGAGTCTCCGCATCATGTTGGCAGATACCCGCATGGAGCGAAATCCTCTTTGCCCTAGCATCCTTTCTGCCTGAGAGAGAAGCATGGTTGCTCAAGTCTGTCACCACGCTTCCCAGGAGCAAGTGTGGGGAAGGCACAGTACGCCGCCCCCGAGGAAGAGAAGGATCCCTTGGCCTTGGGGTCGGGAAACGCTCGGGAACAGGATAGCCTGCCGCGGCACTAAATGCAGGCCGGTGGCCAGACATGTGTCACCCGCTCCCTGTGCGGAGAGATGGAAGCCTGGCTGCTAAGGAGACATGAGGGGACGACTAGGGCAGGGGCGCGTGCTCCACTCTAAGGAGTCTGGGCAGAAGGCAGGCCTGTCCTGTCCCTCTGTTACCAAGGGGACAGCATCTCCTTGGCCACCTGTCCCAAGGGCAGACTTGGGCTTGCCACCAGGTGCCATACCTGGAACTTGCAGAAACAACCCCATGGAGAAACGGTCAGTCAGATGCCAACTTCCACCAAGATGTGGCAGCATTGTGGGTGACAGGGGGTGCGGCGGGGAAGGAGTGGAGACAGTCCCCCACAGTTCCCCATCCCAGTGCCCGGGCCGTGTGCAGGGATCCTGTTGCCTCCTCTCTCCTGTGGTGAAGGCACTGGCCTTGACCCCGAGTCTGCCCGAGCACCGGATCAAAAGGCAAAGCCTTACCAGAGCAGGAGATGGAATTAGGAATAGAGTGCCATGCTAGGCCACGCACGCTGCTGCAGGGTTGTGACTGTGTCTGCCTAGTTCGGCTTAGCAAAGTGAAATCCGGGCGCGAACATGGAGCCAGGGAAAGCAAGGCCCAAGAGGCAACAGCTCTCCCGCAGCTCTTCTTCCCTGACTCGACTGAAGCTTTGCTGAGGAAGCAGTGGCGAAGGGCTGTTTGCTCCAAACCAAAGCCTCTGACAAAGGACAGCATTCCCCGAGAAATGTTTTGGGGGCTGCTGCTGCGTGCCTGAGCCCCATCTCGCGGTGGGAGAAACCCGCATACAGCGAAAGCCCCTTTGCCTTGGCATCTCCCCTTGGAAAGCACAGCATTCGTTGGGAAATCAGAGTTGGGTTTGGGGATGCTGCTGCTGCTTGCCTAAGCGAGTCTCCGCATCATGTTGGCAGATACCCGCATGGAGCGAAATCCTCTTTGCCCTAGCATCCTTTCTGCCTGAGAGAGAAGCATGGTTGCTCAAGTCTGTCACCACGCTTCCCAGGAGCAAGTGTGGGGAAGGCACAGTACGCCGCCCCCGAGGAAGAGAAGGATCCCTTGGCCTTGGGGTCGGGAAACGCTCGGGAACAGGATAACCTGCCGCGGCACTAAATGCAGGCCGGTGGCCAGACATGTGTCACCCGCTCCCTGTGCGGAGAGATGGAAGCCTGGCTGCTAAGGAGACATGAGGGGATGACTAGGGCAGGGGCGCGTGCTCCACTCTAAGGAGTCTGGGCAGAAGGCATGCCTGTCCTGTCCCTCTGTTACCAAGGGGACAGCATCTCCTTGGCCACCTGTCCCAAGGGCAGACTTGGGCTTGCCACCAGGTGCCATACCTGGAACTTGCAGAAACAACCCCATGGAGAAACGGTCAGTCAGATGCCAACTTCCACCAAGATGTGGCAGCATTGTGGGTGACAGGGGGTGCGGCGGGGAAGGAGTGGAGACAGTCCCCCACAGTTCCCCATCCCAGTGCCCGGGCCGTGTGCAGGGATCCTGTTGCCTCCTCTCTCCTGTGGTGAAGGCACTGGCCTTGACCCCGAGTCTGCCCGAGCACCGGATCAAAAGGCAAAGCCTTACCAGAGCAGGAGATGGAATTAGGAATAGAGTGCCATGCTAGGCCACGCACGCTGCTGCAGGGTTGTGACTGTGTCTGCCTAGTTCGGCTTAGCAAAGTGAAATCCGGGCGCGAACATGGAGCCAGGGAAAGCAAGGCCCAAGAGGCAACAGCTCTCCCGCAGCTCTTCTTCCCTGACTCGACTGAAGCTTTGCTGAGGAAGCAGCGGCGAAGTGCTGTTCGCTCCAAACCAAAGCCTCTGCGAAAGCACAGCATTCGCTGAGAAATGTTGTGCGGGCTGCTGCTGTTTCCCTGAGCCCAGTCTTGCGGTGGGAGAAACCCGCATACAGCGAAAGCCTCTTTGCCTGGGCCTCTCCCTTAGGAAAGCACAGCATTCGTTGGGAAATCAGAGTTGGGTTTGGGGATGCTGCTGCTGCTTGCCTAAGCGAGTCTCCGCATCATGTTGGCAGATACCCGCATGGAGCGAAATCCTCTTTGCCCTAGCATCCTTTCTGCCTGAGAGAGAAGCATGGTTGCTCAAGTCTGTCACCACGCTTCCCAGGAGCAAGTGTGGGGAAGGCACAGTACGCCGCCCCCGAGGAAGAGAAGGATCCCTTGGCCTTGGGGTCGGGAAACGCTCGGGAACAGGATAGCCTGCCGCGGCACTAAATGCAGGCCGGTGGCCAGACATGTGTCACCCGCTCCCTGTGCGGAGAGATGGAAGCCTGGCTGCTAAGGAGACATGAGGGGACGACTAGGGCAGGGGCGCGTGCTCCACTCTAAGGAGTCTGGGCAGAAGGCAGGCCTGTCCTGTCCCTCTGTTACCAAGGGGACAGCATCTCCTTGGCCACCTGTCCCAAGGGCAGACTTGGGCTTGCCACCAGGTGCCATACCTGGAACTTGCAGAAACAACCCCATGGAGAAACGGTCAGTCAGATGCCAACTTCCACCAAGATGTGGCAGCATTGTGGGTGACAGGGGGTGCGGCGGGGAAGGAGTGGAGACAGTCCCCCACAGTTCCCCATCCCAGTGCCCGGGCCGTGTGCAGGGATCCTGTTGCCTCCTCTCTCCTGTGGTGAAGGCACTGGCCTTGACCCCGAGTCTGCCCGAGCACCGGATCAAAAGGCAAAGCCTTACCAGAGCAGGAGATGGAGTTAGGAATAGAGTGCCATGCTAGGCCACGCACGCTGCTGCAGGGTTGTGACTGTGTCTGCCTAGTTCGGCTTAGCAAAGTGAAATCCGGGCGCGAACATGGAGCCAGGGAAAGCAAGGCCCAAGAGGCAACAGCTCTCCCGCAGCTCTTCTTCCCTGACTCGACTGAAGCTTTGCTGAGGAAGCAGCGGCGAAGTGCTGTTCGCTCCAAACCAAAGCCTCTGCGAAAGCACAGCATTCGCTGAGAAATGTTGTGCGGGCTGCTGCTGTTTCCCTGAGCCCAGTCTTGCGGTGGGAGAAACCCGCATACAGCGAAAGCCTCTTTGCCTGGGCCTCTCCCTTAGGAAAGCACAGCAGTCGTTGGGAAATCAGAGTTGGGTTTGGGGATGCTGCTGCTGCTTGCCTGAGCGAGTCTCGGCAACATGGTGGAAGATACCCGCATGGAGCGAAATCCTCTTTGCCCTAGCATCCCCTCTGCCTGAGAGAGAAGCATGGTTGCACACGTCTGTCACTGCGCTCCCCAGGAGCAATTTTGGGGAAGGCACAGCACGCCGCCCCAGGGAAGAGAAGGATCCCTTGGCCTTGGGTCTAGAAACGCTCGGGAGTCAGAATAGCCTGCCGAGGCACGAACAGCAGGCCATGAGAAGACAAGTGTCCTCTACTCCCTGTGCGGAGAGATTGAAGCCTGGCTGCTAAGGAGACATGAGGGGAAGACAAGGGCATGGGTGCGTGCTCCACTCTGAGGAAGGAGTCTGGGCAGAAGGCAGGCCTGTCCTGTGCCTCTTGTCCCAAGGGGAAAGCATCTCTTTGGCCACCTGTCCCAAGGGCAGACTTGGGCTTGCCACCAGGTGCCATACCCGGAACTCGCAGAAACAACCCCATGGAGAAACGTGCAGTCAGATGCCCTCTTCCACCAAGATATGGCAGCATTGTGGGTGGCCGGGGGTGTGCCGGGGAAAGAGTGGAGACAGTCCCCACCGTTCCCCATCCCAGTGCTCGGGCCCTGTGCAGGGATCCTGTCGCCTCTTCTCTCCTGTGGTGAAGGCACTGGCCTTGACCCCGAGTCTGCCCGAGCGCCGGAGCAAAAGGCAAAGCCTTACCTACGCCAGGAGATGGTAATAGGCATAGAGTGTCATGCTAGGCCACGCACGCTGCTGCAGGGTTGTGACTGTGTCTGCTTAGATCGGCTTAGCAAGGTGAACCCCGGGCGCGAACTTGGAGCCCGGGAAAACAAGGCCCAAGAGGCACCAGCTCTCCCGCGGCTCTTCTTTCCAGCCGCGACAGAGCAAACGACCAAAGCCTTGCTGAGGAAGCAGCAGCGAAGTGCGTTTTGCGCCAAGCTGAAAACCTCTGCGAAAGCATAGCAGTCGCTGGGAAATCAGAGTCGGTTCTGTGGGATGCTGCCTGCTGCTTGCCGGAGCTAGTCTCCACTGCACGGTGGAATAAACCCGCATGGAGCGAAATCCTCTTTGCCTGGGCTTCCGCTCTGCCTGAGAGAGAAGCGCGGTGGTGCCTGTGGAAAGAGCCTTAAGGAAAGGGACACATCTGTCACTGCAGAGCGAAGGAAGCCGGGCTGCTAAGGAGACACGAGGGGAAGATTAGGGCAGGGGAAAGGCTCCACTCTGAGAAAGGAGTCTGGGCAGAAAGCATGCCTGTCCTGAGCCTTTGGGCCCAAGGAGACAGCAGCTCCTTGGCCACCTGACCGTGGTGGAGCCATGGGCTTGCCACCAGGCGCCTACCCTAAACTCGAGAAACAACTCCCAGAAAGACCTGGCCATCAGATGCCGTCTTCCTCCGGGATGTAGAAGCTTGGAGGAGGCCCGGGTTTTAAGGGAAGGAGTGGTGACAGTCCCCCAAAGCTCCCTATTCAGTACACGGGCGGTGTGCAGGGATCCTGTCACCTCTCCTTTCCTGTGGGGAAAGCACAGGCCTAGTCTGCGAGTCGGCCTGAGCGCCAGAGTAAAAGGCCAAGCGATGCCTACACCGGGAGATGGTAGTGTGCATGGAGTGCCATCCTAGGCTAAGCGCGCTACTGCACGGTTGTGACTGTGTCTGCGTAGTTCGGCCTGGCAGGGTGAACCCAGGACGCGAACATGGAGCCAGGGAAAGCAAGGCCCAAGAGGCACCAGCTCTCCCGCAGCTCTTCTTCCCTGACGCGACAGAAGCCTTGCTGAGGAAGCAGTGGCGAAGGGCTGTTTGCTCCAAACCAAAGCCTCTGACAAAGGACAGCATTCCCCGAGAAATGTTTTGGGGGCTGCTGCTGCGTGCCTGAGCCCCATCTCGCGGTGGGAGAAACCCGCATACAGCGAAAGCCCCTTTGCCTTGGCATCTCCCCTTGGAAAGCACAGCATTCGTTGGGAAATCAGAGTTGGGTTTGGGGATGCTGCTGCTGCTTGCCTAAGCGAGTCTCCGCATCATGTTGGCAGATACCCGCATGGAGCGAAATCCTCTTTGCCCTAGCATCCTTTCTGCCTGAGAGAGAAGCATGGTTGCTCAAGTCTGTCACCACGCTTCCCAGGAGCAAGTGTGGGGAAGGCACAGTACGCCGCCCCCGAGGAAGAGAAGGATCCCTTGGCCTTGGGGTCGGGAAACGCTCGGGAACAGGATAGCCTGCCGCGGCACTAAATGCAGGCCGGTGGCCAGACATGTGTCACCCGCTCCCTGTGCGGAGAGATGGAAGCCTGGCTGCTAAGGAGACATGAGGGGACGACTAGGGCAGGGGCGCGTGCTCCACTCTAAGGAGTCTGGGCAGAAGGCAGGCCTGTCCTGTCCCTCTGTTACCAAGGGGACAGCATCTCCTTGGCCACCTGTCCCAAGGGCAGACTTGGGCTTGCCACCAGGTGCCATACCTGGAACTTGCAGAAACAACCCCATGGAGAAACGGTCAGTCAGATGCCAACTTCCACCAAGATGTGGCAGCATTGTGGGTGACAGGGGGTGCGGCGGGGAAGGAGTGGAGACAGTCCCCCACAGTTCCCCATCCCAGTGCCCGGGCCGTGTGCAGGGATCCTGTTGCCTCCTCTCTCCTGTGGTGAAGGCACTGGCCTTGACCCCGAGTCTGCCCGAGCACCGGATCAAAAGGCAAAGCCTTACCAGAGCAGGAGATGGAATTAGGAATAGAGTGCCATGCTAGGCCACGCACGCTGCTGCAGGGTTGTGACTGTGTCTGCCTAGTTCGGCTTAGCAAAGTGAAATCCGGGCGCGAACATGGAGCCAGGGAAAGCAAGGCCCAAGAGGCACCTGCGACTGTGTCTGCGTAGTTCGGCCTGGCAGGGTGAACCCAGGACGCGAACATGGAGCCAGGGAAAGCAAGGCCCAAGAGGCACCAGCTCTCCCGCAGCTCTTCTTCCCAGACGCGACAGAAGCCTTGCTGAGGAAGCAGTGGCGAAGGGCTGTTTGCTCCAAACCAAAGCCTCTGCGAATGGACAGCATTCCCCGAGAAATGTTTTGTGGGCTGCTGCTGCGTGCCTGAGCCCAGTCTCGCGGTGGGACAAACCCGCATACAGCGAAAGCCCCTTTGCCTTGGCATCTCCCCTTGGAAAGCACAGCATTCGTTGGGAAATCAGAGTTGGGTTTGGGGATGCTGCTGCTGCTTGCCTAAGCGAGTCTCCGCAGCATGTTGGAAGATACCCGCATGGAGCGAAATCCTCTTGCCCTAGCATCCTTTCTGCTTGAGAGGAAGCATGGTTGCTCACGTCTGTCACCACGCTCCCCAGGAGCAAGTGTGGGGAAGGCACAGCACGCCGCCCCCGGGGAAGAGAAGGATCCCTTGACCTTGGGGTCGGGAAACGCTCGGGAACAGGATAGCCTGCCGCGGCACTAAATGCAGGCCGGTGGCCAGACATGTGTCACCCGCTCCCTGTGCGGAGAGATGGAAGCCTGGCTGCTAAGGAGACATGAGGGGACGACTAGGGCAGGGGCGCGTGCTCCACTCTAAGGAGTCTGGGCAGAAGGCAGGCCTGTCCTGTCCCTCTGTTACCAAGGGGACAGCATCTCCTTGGCCACCTGTCCCAAGGGCAGACTTGGGCTTGCCACCAGGTGCCATACCTGGAACTTGCAGAAACAACCCCATGGAGAAACGGTCAGTCAGATGCCAACTTCCACCAAGATGTGGCAGCATTGTGGGTGACAGGGGGTGCGGCGGGGAAGGAGTGGAGACAGTCCCCCACAGTTCCCCATCCCAGTGCCCGGGCCGTGTGCAGGGATCCTGTTGCCTCCTCTCTCCTGTGGTGAAGGCACTGGCCTTGACCCCGAGTCTGCCCGAGCACCGGATCAAAAGGCAAAGCCTTACCAGAGCAGGAGATGGAATTAGGAATAGAGTGCCATGCTAGGCCACGCACGCTGCTGCAGGGTTGTGACTGTGTCTGCCTAGTTCGGCTTAGCAAAGTGAAATCCGGGCGCGAACATGGAGCCAGGGAAAGCAAGGCCCAAGAGGCAACAGCTCTCCCGCAGCTCTTCTTCCCTGACTCGACTGAAGCTTTGCTGAGGAAGCAGCGGCGAAGTGCTGTTCGCTCCAAACCAAAGCCTCTGCGAAAGCACAGCATTCGCTGAGAAATGTTGTGCGGGCTGCTGCTGTTTCCCTGAGCCCAGTCTTGCGGTGGGAGAAACCCGCATACAGCGAAAGCCTCTTTGCCTGGGCCTCTCCCTTAGGAAAGCACAGCAGTCGTTGGGAAATCAGAGTTGGGTTTGGGGATGCTGCTGCTGCTTGCCTGAGCGAGTCTCGGCAACATGGTGGAAGATACCCGCATGGAGCGAAATCCTCTTTGCCCTAGCATCCCCTCTGCCTGAGAGAGAAGCATGGTTGCACACGTCTGTCACTGCGCTCCCCAGGAGCAATTTTGGGGAAGGCACAGCACGCCGCCCCAGGGAAGAGAAGGATCCCTTGGCCTTGGGTCTAGAAACGCTCGGGAGTCAGAATAGCCTGCCGAGGCACGAACAGCAGGCCATGAGAAGACAAGTGTCCTCTACTCCCTGTGCGGAGAGATTGAAGCCTGGCTGCTAAGGAGACATGAGGGGAAGACAAGGGCATGGGTGCGTGCTCCACTCTGAGGAAGGAGTCTGGGCAGAAGGCAGGCCTGTCCTGTGCCTCTTGTCCCAAGGGGAAAGCATCTCTTTGGCCACCTGTGCCAAGGGCAGACTTGGGCTTGCCACCAGGTGCCATACCCGGAACTCGCAGAAACAACCCCATGGAGAAACGTGCAGTCAGATGCCCTCTTCCACCAAGATATGGCAGCATTGTGGGTGGCCGGGGGTGTGCCGGGGAAAGAGTGGAGACAGTCCCCACCGTTCCCCATCAAGTGCTCGGGCCCTGTGCAGGGATCCTGTCGCCTCTTCTCTCCTGTGGTGAAGGCACTGGCCTTGACCCCGAGTCTGCCCGAGCGCCGGAGCAAAAGGCAAAGCCTTACCTACGCCAGGAGATGGTAATAGGCATAGAGTGTCATGCTAGGCCACGCACGCTGCTGCAGGGTTGTGACTGTGTCTGCTTAGATCGGCTTAGCAAGGTGAACCCCGGGCGCGAACTTGCAGCCCGGGAAAACAAGGCCCAAGAGGCACCAGCTCTCCCGCGGCTCTTCTTTCCAGCCGCGACAGAGCAAACGACCAAAGCCTTGCTGAGGAAGCAGCAGCGAAGTGCGTTTTGCGCCAAGCTGAAAACCTCTGCGAAAGCATAGCAGTCGCTGGGAAATCAGAGTCGGTTCTGTGGGATGCTGCCTGCTGCTTGCCGGAGCTAGTCTCCACTGCACGGTGGAATAAACCCGCATGGAGCGAAATCCTCTTTGCCTGGGCTTCCGCTCTGCCTGAGAGAGAAGCGCGGTGGTGCCTGTGGAAAGAGCCTTAAGGAAAGGGACACATCTGTCACTGCAGAGCGAAGGAAGCCGGGCTGCTAAGGAGACACGAGGGGAAGATTAGGGCAGGGGAAAGGCTCCACTCTGAGAAAGGAGTCTGGGCAGAAAGCATGCCTGTCCTGAGCCTTTGGGCCCAAGGAGACAGCAGCTCCTTGGCCACCTGACCGTGGTGGAGCCATGGGCTTGCCATCAGGCGCCTACCCTAAACTCGAGAAACAACTCCCAGAAAGAACTGGCCATCAGATGCCGTCTTCCTCCGGGATGTAGAAGCTTGGAGGAGGCCCGGGTTTTAAGGGAAGGAGTGGTGACAGTCCCCCAAAGCTCCCTATTCAGTACACGGGCGGTGTGCAAGGATCCTGTCACCTCTCCTTTCCTGTGGGGAAAGCACAGGCCTAGTCTGCGAGTCGGCCTGAGCGCCAGAGTAAAAGGCCAAGCGATGCCTACACCGGGAGATGGTAGTGTGCATGGAGTGCCATCCTAGGCTAAGCGCGCTACTGCACGGTTGTGACTGTGTCTGCGTAGTTCGGCCTGGCAGGGTGAACCCAGGACGCGAACATGGAGCCAGGGAAAGCAAGGCCCAAGAGGCACCAGCTCTCCCGCAGCTCTTCTTCCCTGACGCGACAGAAGCCTTGCTGAGGAAGCAGTGGCGAAGGGCTGTTTGCTCCAAACCAAAGCCTCTGACAAAGGACAGCATTCCCCGAGAAATGTTTTGGGGGCTGCTGCTGCGTGCCTGAGCCCCATCTCGCGGTGGGAGAAACCCGCATACAGCGAAAGCCCCTTTGCCTTGGCATCTCCCCTTGGAAAGCACAGCATTCGTTGGGAAATCAGAGTTGGGTTTGGGGATGCTGCTGCTGCTTGCCTAAGCGAGTCTCCGCATCATGTTGGCAGATACCCGCATGGAGCGAAATCCTCTTTGCCCTAGCATCCTTTCTGCCTGAGAGAGAAGCATGGTTGCTCAAGTCTGTCACCACGCTTCCCAGGAGCAAGTGTGGGGAAGGCACAGTACGCCGCCCCCGAGGAAGAGAAGGATCCCTTGGCCTTGGGGTCGGGAAACGCTCGGGAACAGGATAGCCTGCCGCGGCACTAAATGCAGGCCGGTGGCCAGACATGTGTCACCCGCTCCCTGTGCGGAGAGATGGAAGCCTGGCTGCTAAGGAGACATGAGGGGACGACTAGGGCAGGGGCGCGTGCTCCACTCTAAGGAGTCTGGGCAGAAGGCAGGCCTGTCCTGTCCCTCTGTTACCAAGGGGACAGCATCTCCTTGGCCACCTGTCCCAAGGGCAGACTTGGGCTTGCCACCAGGTGCCATACCTGGAACTTGCAGAAACAACCCCATGGAGAAACGGTCAGTCAGATGCCAACTTCCACCAAGATGTGGCAGCATTGTGGGTGACAGGGGGTGCGGCGGGGAAGGAGTGGAGACAGTCCCCCACAGTTCCCCATCCCAGTGCCCGGGCCGTGTGCAGGGATCCTGTTGCCTCCTCTCTCCTGTGGTGAAGGCACTGGCCTTGACCCCGAGTCTGCCCGAGCACCGGATCAAAAGGCAAAGCCTTACCAGAGCAGGAGATGGAATTAGGAATAGAGTGCCATGCTAGGCCACGCACGCTGCTGCAGGGTTGTGACTGTGTCTGCCTAGTTCGGCTTAGCAAAGTGAAATCCGGGCGCGAACATGGAGCCAGGGAAAGCAAGGCCCAAGAGGCAACAGCTCTCCCGCAGCTCTTCTTCCCTGACTCGACTGAAGCTTTGCTGAGGAAGCAGCGGCGAAGTGCTGTTCGCTCCAAACCAAAGCCTCTGCGAAAGCACAGCATTCGCTGAGAAATGTTGTGCGGGCTGCTGCTGTTTCCCTGAGCCCAGTCTTGCGGTGGGAGAAACCCGCATACAGCGAAAGCCTCTTTGCCTGGGCCTCTCCCTTAGGAAAGCACAGCAGTCGTTGGGAAATCAGAGTTGGGTTTGGGGATGCTGCTGCTGCTTGCCTGAGCGAGTCTCGGCAACATGGTGGAAGATACCCGCATGGAGCGAAATCCTCTTTGCCCTAGCATCCCCTCTGCCTGAGAGAGAAGCATGGTTGCACACGTCTGTCACTGCGCTCCCCAGGAGCAATTTTGGGGAAGGCACAGCACGCCGCCCCAGGGAAGAGAAGGATCCCTTGGCCTTGGGTCTAGAAACGCTCGGGAGTCAGAATAGCCTGCCGAGGCACGAACAGCAGGCCATGAGAAGACAAGTGTCCTCTACTCCCTGTGCGGAGAGATTGAAGCCTGGCTGCTAAGGAGACATGAGGGGAAGACAAGGGCATGGGTGCGTGCTCCACTCTGAGGAAGGAGTCTGGGCAGAAGGCAGGCCTGTCCTGTGCCTCTTGTCCCAAGGGGAAAGCATCTCTTTGGCCACCTGTGCCAAGGGCAGACTTGGGCTTGCCACCAGGTGCCATACCCGGAACTCGCAGAAACAACCCCATGGAGAAACGTGCAGTCAGATGCCCTCTTCCACCAAGATATGGCAGCATTGTGGGTGGCCGGGGGTGTGCCGGGGAAAGAGTGGAGACAGTCCCCACCGTTCCCCATCCCAGTGCTCGGGCCCTGTGCAGGGATCCTGTCGCCTCTTCTCTCCTGTGGTGAAGGCACTGGCCTTGACCCCGAGTCTGCCCGAGCGCCGGAGCAAAAGGCAAAGCCTTACCTACGCCAGGAGATGGTAATAGGCATAGAGTGTCATGCTAGGCCACGCACGCTGCTGCAGGGTTGTGACTGTGTCTGCTTAGATCGGCTTAGCAAGGTGAACCCCGGGCGCGAACTTGGAGCCCGGGAAAACAAGGCCCAAGAGGCACCAGCTCTCCCGCGGCTCTTCTTTCCAGCCGCGACAGAGCAAACGACCAAAGCCTTGGTGAGGAAGCAGCAGCGAAGTGCGGTTTGCGCCAAGCTGAAAACCTCTGCGAAAGCAGAGCAGTCGCTGGGAAATCAGAGTCGGTTCTGTGGGCTGCTTTTGTTGCTTGCCTTAGCCTAGTATTCGCAGCACAATGGGAAAAACCCGCATAGAGCGAAAGCTTCTTGGCCGGGGCATCCCCTCTGGGAAAGCACAGCATTCTCTGGGAAATCAGAGTCGGGTCTGTGGGATGCTGCCTGCTGCTTGCCGGAGCTAGTCTCCACTGCACGGTGGAATAAACCCGCATGGAGTGAAATCCTCTTTTCCTGGTCTTCCGCTCTGCCTGAGAGAGAAGCGCGGTGGTGCCTGTGGAAAGAGCCTTAAGGAAAGGGACGCATCTGTCACTGCAGAGCGAAGGAAGCCGGGCTGCTAAGGAGACACGAGGGGAAGATTAGGGCAGGGGAAAGGTCTCCACTCTGAGGAAGGTGTCTGGGCAGAAAGCATGCCTGTCCTGAGCATTTGGGCCCAAGGAGACAGCAGCTCCTTGGCCCCCTGACCGTTTTGGAGCCATGGGCTTGCCACCAGGCGCCTACCCTAAACTCGAGAAACAACTCCCAGAAAGACCTGGCCATCAGATGCCATCTTCCTCCGGGATGTAGAAGCTTGGAGGAGGCCCGGGTTTTAAGTGGAAGGAGTGGTGACAGTCCCCCAAAGCTCCCTATTCAGTGCACGGGCGGTGTGCAGGGATCCTGTCACCTCTCCTTTCCTGTCGGGAAAGCACAGGCCTAGTCCGCGAGTCGGCCTGAGCGCCAGAGTAAAAGGCCAAGCGATGCCTACACCGGGAGATGGTAGTGTGCATGGAGTGCCATCCTAGGCTAAGCGCGCTACTGCACGGTTGTGACTGTGTCTGCTTAGTTCGGCCTGTCAGGGTGAACCCAGGACGCGAACATGGAGCCAGGGAAAGTAAGGCCCAAGAGGCACCAGCTCTCCCGCAGCTCTTCTTCCCTGACGCGACAGAAGCCTTGCTGAGGAAGCAGTGGCGAAGGGCTGTTTGCTCCAAACCAAAGCCTCTGCGAAAGGACAGCATTCCCCGAGAAATGTTTTGGGGGCTGCTGCTGCGTGCCTGAGCCCAGTCTCGCGGTGGGAGAAACCCGCATACAGCGAAATCCCCTTTGCCTGAGCATCTCCCCTTGGAAAGCACAGCATTCGTTGGGAAATCAGAGTTGGGTTTGGGGATGCTGCTGCTGCTTGCCTGAGCGAGTCGCGGCAACATGGTGGAAGATACCCGCATGGAGCGAAATCCTCTTTGCCCTAGCATCCCTTCTGCCTGAGAGAGAAGCATGGTTGCACACGGCTGTCACCGCGCTCCCCAGGAGCAATTTTGGGGAAGGCACAGCACGCCGCCCCAGGGAAGAGAAGGATCCCTTGGCCTTGGGTCTAGAAACGCTCGGGAGTCAGAATAGCCTGCCGAGGCACGAACAGCAGGCCATGAGAAGACAAGTATCCTCTACTCCCTGTGCGGAGAGATTGAAGCCTGGCTTCTAAGGAGACATGAGGGGAAGACAAGGGCATGGGTGCGTGCTCCACTCTGAGGAAGGAGTCTGGGCAGAAAGCAGGCCTGTCCTGTGCCTCTTGTCCCAAGGGGAAAGCATCTCTTTGGCCACCTGTCCCAAGGGCAGACTTGGGCTTGCCAACCAGGTGCCATACCCGGAACTCGCAGAAACAACCCCATAGAGAAACGTGAAGTCAGATGCCATCTTCCACCAAGATATGGCAGCATTGTGGGTGGCCGGGGGTGTGCCGGGGAAAGAGTGGAGACAGTCCCCACCGTTCCCCATCCCAGTGCTCGGGCCCTGTGCAGGGATCCTGTCGCCTCTTCTCTCCTGTGGTGAAGGCACTGGCCTTGACCCTGAGTCTGCCCGAGCGCCGGAGCAAAATGCAAAACCTTACCTACGCCAGGAGATGGTAATAGGCATAGAGTGTCATGCTAGGCCACGAACGCTGCTGCAGGGTTGTGACTGTGTCTGCTTAGATCGGCTTAGCAAGGTGAACCCCGGGCGCGAACTTGGAGCCCGGGGAAACAAGGCCCAAGAGGCCCAGCTCTCCCGAGGCTCTTCTTTCCAGCCGCGACAGAGCAAACGACCAAAGCCTTGCTGAGGAAGCAGCAGCGAAGTGCGTTTTGCGCCAAGCTGAAAACCTCTGCGAAAGCATAGCAGTCGCTGGGAAATCAGAGTCGGTTCTGTGGGATGCTGCCTGCTGCTTGCCGGAGCTAGTCTCCACTGCACGGTGGAATAAACCCGCATGGAGCGAAATCCTCTTTGCCTGGGCTTCCGCTCTGCCTGAGAGAGAAGCGCGGTGGTGCCTGTGGAAAGAGCCTTAAGGAAAGGGACACATCTGTCACTGCAGAGCGAAGGAAGCCGGGCTGCTAAGGAGACATGAGGGGGAGATTAGGGCAGGGGAAAGGGCTCCACTCTGAGGAAGGAGTCTGGGCAGAAAGCATGCCTGTCCTGAGCCTTTGGGCCCAAGGAGACAGCAGCTCCTAGGCCACATGACCGTGGTGGAGCCATGGGCTTGCCACCAGGCGCCTACCCTAAACTCGAGAAACAACTCCCAGAAAGACCTGGCCATCAGATGCCGTCTTCCTCCGGGATGTAGAAGCTTGGAGGAGGCCCGGGTTTTAAGGGGAAGGAGTGGTGACAGTCCCCCAAAGCTCCCTATTCAGTGCACGGGCGGTGTGCAGGGATCCTGTCACCTCTCCTTTCCTGTCGGGAAAGCACAGGCCTAGTCCGCGAGTCGGCCTGAGCGCCAGAGTAAAAGGCCAAGCGATGCCTACACCGGGAGATGGTAGTGTGCATGGAGTGCCATCCTAGGCTAAGCGCGCTACTGCACGGTTGCGACTGTGTCTGCGTAGTTCGGCCTGGCAGGGTGAACCCAGGACGCGAACATGGAGCCAGGGAAAGCAAGGCCCAAGAGGCACCAGCTCTCCCGCAGCTCTTCTTCCCTGACGCGACAGAAGCCTTGCTGAGGAAGCAGTGGCGAAGTGCTGTTTGCTCCAAACCAAAGCCTCTGCGAAAGGACAGCATTCCCCGAGAAATGTTTTGGGGGCTGCTGCTGCGTGCCTGAGCCCAGTCTCGCGGTGGGAGAAACCCGCATACAGCGAAAGCTCCTTTGCCTTGGCATCTCCCCTTGGAAAGCACAGCATTCGTTGGGAAATCAGAGTTGGGTTTGGGGATGCTGCTGCTGCTTGCCTAAGCGAGTCTCCGCAGCATGTTGGAAGACACCCGCATGGAGCGAAATCCTCTTTGCCCTAGCATCCTTTCTGCCTGAGAGAGAAGCATGGTTGCTCACGTCTGTCACCACGCTCCCCAGGAGCAAGTGTGGGGAAGGCACAGCACGCCGCCCCCGGGAAAGAGAAGGATCCCTTGGCCTTGGGGTCGGGAAACGCTCGGGAACAGGATAGCCTGCCGCGGCACGAAATGCAGGCCGGTGGCCAGACATGTGTCACTCGCTCCCTGTGCGGAGAGATGGAAGCCTGGCTGCTAAGGAGACATGAGGGGACGACTAGGGCAGGGGCGCGTGCTCCACTCTAAGGAGTCTGGGCAGAAGGCAGGCCTGTCCTGTGCCTCTGTTACCAAGGGGACACCATCTCCTTGGCCACCTGTCCCAAGGGCAGACTTGGGCTTGCCACCAGGTGCCATACCCGGAACTCGCAGAAACAACCCCATGGAGAAACGTGCAGTCAGATGCCGTCTTCCACCAAGATATGGCAGCATTGTGGGTGGCCGGGGTGTGCCGGGGAAAGAGTGGAGACAGTCCCCACTGTTCCCCATCCCAGTGCTCGGGCCTTGTGCAGGGATCCTGTTGCCTCCTCTCTCCTGTGGTGAAGGCACTGGCCTTGACCCCGAGTCTGCCCGAGCGCCGGAGCAAAAGGCAAAGCCTTACCTACGCCAGGAGATGGTAATAGCCATAGAGTGTCATGCTAGGCCACGCACGCTGCTGCAGGGTTGTGACTGTGTCTGCTTAGATCGGCTTAGCAAGGTGAACCCCGGGCGCGAACTTGGAGCCCGGGAAAACAAGGCCCAAGAGGCACCAGCTCTCCCGCGGCTCTTCTTTCCAGCCGCGACAGAGCGAACGACCAAAGCCTTGGTGAGGAAGCAGCAGCGAAGTGCGGTTTGCGCCAAGCTGAAAACCTCTGCGAAAGCAGAGCAGTCGCTGGGAAATCAGAGTCGGTTCTGTGGGCTGCTTTTGTTGCTTGCCTTAGCCTAGTATTCGCAGCACAATGGGAAAAACCCGCATAGAGCGAAAGCTTCTTGGCCGGGGCATCCCCTCTGGGAAAGCACAGCATTCTCTGGGAAATCAGAGTCGGGTCTGTGGGATGCTGCCTGCTGCTTGCCGGAGCTAGTCTCCACTGCACGGTGGAATAAACCCGCATGGAGTGAAATCCTCTTTTCCTGGTCTTCCGCTCTGCCTGAGAGAGAAGCGCGGTGGTGCCTGTGGAAAGAGCCTTAAGGAAAGGGACGCATCTGTCACTGCAGAGCGAAGGAAGCCGGGCTGCTAAGGAGACACGAGGGGAAGATTAGGGCAGGGGAAAGGTCTCCACTCTGAGGAAGGTGTCTGGGCAGAAAGCATGCCTGTCCTGAGCATTTGGGCCCAAGGAGACAGCAGCTCCTTGGCCCCCTGACCGTTTTGGAGCCATGGGCTTGCCACCAGGCGCCTACCCTAAACTCGAGAAACAACTCCCAGAAAGACCTGGCCATCAGATGCCATCTTCCTCCGGGATGTAGAAGCTTGGAGGAGGCCCGGGTTTTAAGTGGAAGGAGTGGTGACAGTCCCCCAAAGCTCCCTATTCAGTGCACGGGCGGTGTGCAGGGATCCTGTCACCTCTCCTTTCCTGTCGGGAAAGCACAGGCCTAGTCCGCGAGTCGGCCTGAGCGCCAGAGTAAAAGGCCAAGCGATGCCTACACCGGGAGATGGTAGTGTGCATGGAGTGCCATCCTAGGCTAAGCGCGCTACTGCACGGTTGTGACTGTGTCTGCTTAGTTCGGCCTGTCAGGGTGAACCCAGGACGCGAACATGGAGCCAGGGAAAGTAAGGCCCAAGAGGCACCAGCTCTCCCGCAGCTCTTCTTCCCTGACGCGACAGAAGCCTTGCTGAGGAAGCAGTGGCGAAGGGCTGTTTGCTCCAAACCAAAGCCTCTGCGAAAGGACAGCATTCCCCGAGAAATGTTTTGGGGGCTGCTGCTGCGTGCCTGAGCCCAGTCTCGCGGTGGGAGAAACCCGCATACAGCGAAATCCCCTTTGCCTGAGCATCTCCCCTTGGAAAGCACAGCATTCGTTGGGAAATCAGAGTTGGGTTTGGGGATGCTGCTGCTGCTTGCCTGAGCGAGTCGCGGCAACATGGTGGAAGATACCCGCATGGAGCGAAATCCTCTTTGCCCTAGCATCCCTTCTGCCTGAGAGAGAAGCATGGTTGCACACGTCTGTCACTGCGCTCCCCAGGAGCAATTTTGGGGAAGGCACAGCACGCCGCCCCAGGGAAGAGAAGGATCCCTTGGCCTTGGGTCTAGAAACGCTCGGGAGTCAGAATAGCCTGCCGAGGCACGAACAGCAGGCCATGAGAAGACAAGTATCCTCTACTCCCTGTGCGGAGAGATTGAAGCCTGGCTTCTAAGGAGACATGAGGGGAAGACAAGGGCATGGGTGCGTGCTCCACTCTGAGGAAGGAGTCTGGGCAGAAAGCAGGCCTGTCCTGTGCCTCTTGTCCCAAGGGGAAAGCATCTCTTTGGCCACCTGTCCCAAGGGCAGACTTGGGCTTGCCAACCAGGTGCCATACCCGGAACTCGCAGAAACAACCCCATAGAGAAACGTGAAGTCAGATGCCATCTTCCACCAAGATATGGCAGCATTGTGGGTGGCCGGGGGTGTGCCGGGGAAAGAGTGGAGACAGTCCCCACCGTTCCCCATCCCAGTGCTCGGGCCCTGTGCAGGGATCCTGTCGCCTCTTCTCTCCTGTGGTGAAGGCACTGGCCTTGACCCTGAGTCTGCCCGAGCGCCGGAGCAAAATGCAAAACCTTACCTACGCCAGGAGATGGTAATAGGCATAGAGTGTCATGCTAGGCCACGCACGCTGCTGCAGGGTTGTGACTGTGTCTGCTTAGATCGGCTTAGCAAGGTGAACCCCGGGCGCGAACTTGGAGCCCGGGGAAACAAGGCCCAAGAGGCCCAGCTCTCCCGAGGCTCTTCTTTCCAGCCGCGACAGAGCAAACGACCAAAGCCTTGCTGAGGAAGCAGCAGCGAAGTGCGTTTTGCGCCAAGCTGAAAACCTCTGCGAAAGCATAGCAGTCGCTGGGAAATCAGAGTCGGTTCTGTGGGATGCTGCCTGCTGCTTGCCGGAGCTAGTCTCCACTGCACGGTGGAATAAACCCGCATGGAGCGAAATCCTCTTTGCCTGGGCTTCCGCTCTGCCTGAGAGAGAAGCGCGGTGGTGCCTGTGGAAAGAGCCTTAAGGAAAGGGACACATCTGTCACTGCAGAGCGAAGGAAGCCGGGCTGCTAAGGAGACACGAGGGGAAGATTAGGGCAGGGGAAAGGGCTCCACTCTGAGGAAGGAGTCTGGACAGAAAGCATGCCTGTCCTGAGCCTTTAGGCCCAAGGAGACAGCAGCTCCTTGGCCACCTGACCGTGGTGGAGCCATGGGCTTGCCACCAGGCGCCTACCCTAAACTCGAGAAACAACTCCCAGAAAGACCTGGCCATCAGATGCCGTCTTCCTCCGGGATGTAGAAGCTTGGAGGAGGCCCGGGTTTTAAGGGGAAGGAGTGGTGACAGTCCCCCAAAGCTCCCTATTCAGTGCACGGGCGGTGTGCAGGGATCCTGTCACCTCTCCTTTCCTGTGAGGAAAGCACAGGCCTAGTCCGCGAGTCGGCCTGAGCGCCAGAGTAAAAGGCCAAGCGATGCCTACACCGGGAGATGGTAGTGTGCATGGAGTGCCATCCTAGGCTAAGCGCGCTACTGCACGGTTGCGACTGTGTCTGCGTAGTTCGGCCTGGCAGGGTGAACCCAGGACGCGAACATGGAGCCCGGGAAAGCAAGGCCCAAGAGGCACCAGCTCTCCCGCAGCTCTTCTTCCCAGACGCGACAGAAGCCTTGCTGAGGAAGCAGTGGCGAAGGGCTGTTTGCTCCAAACCAAAGCCTCTGCGAAAGGACAGCATTCCCCGAGAAATGTTTTGTGGGCTGCTGCTGCGTGCCTGAGCCCAGTCTCGCGGTGGGACAAACCCGCATACAGCGAAAGCCCCTTTGCCTTGGCATCGCCCCTTGGAAAGCACAGCATTCGTTGGGAAATCAGAGTTGGGTTTGGGGATGCTGCTGCTGCTTGCCTAAGCGAGTCTCCGCAGCATGTTGGAAGATACCCGCATGGAGCGAAATCCTCTTGCCCTAGCATCCTTTCTGCTTGAGAGGAAGCATGGTTGCTCACGTCTGTCACCACGCTCCCCAGGAGCAAGTGTGGGGAAGGCACAGCACGCCGCCCCCGGGGAAGAGAAGGATCCCTTGGCCTTGGGGTCGGGAAACGCTCGGGAACAGGATAGCCTGCCGCGGCACGAAATGCAGGCCGGTGGCCAGACATGTGTCACTTGCTCCCTGTGCGGAGAAATGGAAGCCTGGCTGCTAAGGAGACATGAGAGGACGACTAGGGCAGGGGCGCGTGCTTCACTCTAAGGAGTCTGGGCAGAAGGCAGGCCTGTCCTGTGCCTCTGTTACCAAGGGGACAGCATCTCCTTGGCCACCTGTCCCAAGGGCAGACTTGGGCTTGCCACCAGGTGCCATACCTGGAACTTGCAGAAACAACCCCATGGAGAAACGGTCAGTCAGATGCCATCTTCCACCAAGATGTGGCAGCATTGTGGGTGACAGGGGGTGCGGCGAGGAAGGAGTGGAGACAGTCCCCCACAGTTCCCCATCCCAGTGCCCGGGCCGTGTGCAGGGATCCTGTTGCCTCCTCTCTCCTGTGGTGAAGGCACTGGCCTTGACCCCAAGTCTGCCCGAGCACCGGAGCAAAAGGCAAAGCCTTACCAGAGCAGGAGATGGAATTAGGAATAGAGTGCCATGCTAGGCCACGCACGCTGCTGCAGGGTTGTGACTGTGTCTGCCTAGTTCGGCTTAGCAAAGTGAAATCCGGGCGCGAACATGGAGCCAGGGAAAGCAAGGCCCAAGAGGCAACAGCTCTCCCGCAGCTCTTCTTCCCTGACTCGACTGAAGCTTTGCTGAGGAAGCAGCGGCGAAGTGCTGTTCGCTCCAAACCAAAGCCTCTGCGAAAGCACAGCATTCGCTGAGAAATGTTGTGCGGGCTGCTGCTGTTTCCCTGAGCCCAGTCTTGCGGTGGGAGAAACCCGCATACAGCGAAAGCCTCTTTGCCTGGGCCTCTCCCTTAGGAAAGCACAGCATTCGTTGGGAAATCAGAGTTGGGTTTGGGGATGCTGCTGCTGCTTGCCTGAGCGAGTCTCGGCAACATGGTGGAAGATACCCGCATGGAGCGAAATCCTCTTTGCCCTAGCATCCCCTCTGCCTGAGAGAGAAGCATGGTTGCACACGTCTGTCACCGCGCTCCCCAGGAGCAATTTTGGGGAAGGCACAGCACGCCGCCCCAGGGAAGAGAAGGATCCCTTGGCCTTGGGTCTAGAAACGCTCGGGAGTCAGAATAGCCTGCCGAGGCACGAACAGCAGGCCATGAGAAGACAAGTGTCCTCTACTCCCTGTGCGGAGAGATTGAAGCCTGGCTGCTAAGGAGACATGAGGGGAAGACAAGGGCATGGGTGCGTGCTCCACTCTGAGGAAGGAGTCTGGGCAGAAGGCAGGCCTGTCCTGTGCCTCTTGTCCCAAGGGGAAAGCATCTCTTTGGCCACCTGTCCCAAGGGCAGACTTGGGCTTGCCACCAGGTGCCATACCCGGAACTCGCAGAAACAACCCCATGGGGAAACGTGCAGTCAGATGCCGTCTTCCACCAAGATATGGCAGCATTGTGGGTGGCCGGGGGTGTGCCGGGGAAAGAGTGGAGACAGTCCCCACCGTTCCCCATCCCAGTGCTCGGGCCCTGTGCAGGGATCCTGTCGCCTCTTCTCTCCTGTGGTGAAGGCACTGGCCTTGACCCCGAGTCTGCCCGAGCGCCGGAGCAAAAGGCAAAGCCTTACCTACGCCAGGAGATGGTAATAGGCATAGAGTGTCATGCTAGGCCACGCACGCTGCTGCAGGGTTGTGACTGTGTCTGCTTAGATCGGCTTAGCAAGGTGAACCCCGGGCGCGAACTTGGAGCCCGGGAAAACAAGGCCCAAGAGGCACCAGCTCTCCCGCGGCTCTTCTTTCCAGCCGCGACAGAGCGAACGACCAAAGCCTTGCTGAGGAAGCAGCAGCGAAGTGCGGTTTGCGCCAAGCTGAAAACCTCTGCGAAAGCATAGCAGTCGCTTGGAAATCAGAGTCGGTTCTGTGGGATGCTGCCTGCTGCTTGCCGGAGCTAGTCTCCACTGCACGGTGGAATAAACCCGCATGGAGCGAAATCCTCTTTGCCTGGGCTTCCGCTCTGCCTGAGAGAGAAGCGCGGTGGTGCCTGTGGAAAGAGCCTTAAGGAAAGGGACACATCTGTCACTGCAGAGCGAAGGAAGCCGGGCTGCTAAGGAGACATGAGGGGGAGATTAGGGCAGGGGAAAGGGCTCCACTCTGAGGAAGGAGTCTGGGCAGAAAGCATGCCTGTCCTGAGCCTTTGGGCCCAAGGAGACAGCAGCTCCTAGGCCACATGACCGTGGTGGAGCCATGGGCTTGCCACCAGGCGCCTACCCTAAACTCGAGAAACAACTCCCAGAAAGACCTGGCCATCAGATGCCGTCTTCCTCCGGGATGTAGAAGCTTGGAGGAGGCCCGGGTTTTAAGGGGAAGGAGTGGTGACAGTCCCCCAAAGCTCCCTATTCAGTGCACGGGCGGTGTGCAGGGATCCTGTCACCTCTCCTTTCCTGTCGGGAAAGCACAGGCCTAGTCCGCGAGTCGGCCTGAGCGCCAGAGTAAAAGGCCAAGCGATGCCTACACCGGGAGATGGTAGTGTGCATGGAGTGCCATCCTAGGCTAAGCGCGCTACTGCACGGTTGCGACTGTGTCTGCGTAGTTCGGCCTGGCAGGGTGAACCCAGGACGCGAATATGGAGCCAGGGAAAGCAAGGCCCAAGAGGCACCAGCTCTCCCGCAGCTCTTCTTCCCTGACGCGACAGAAGCCTTGCTGAGGAAGCAGTGGCGAAGTGCTGTTTGCTCCAAACCAAAGCCTCTGCGAAAGGACAGCATTCCCCGAGAAATGTTTTGGGGGCTGCTGCTGCGTGCCTGAGCCCAGTCTCGCGGTGGGAGAAACCCGCATACAGCGAAAGCTCCTTTGCCTTGGCATCTCCCCTTGGAAAGCACAGCATTCGTTGGGAAATCAGAGTTGGGTTTGGGGATGCTGCTGCTGCTTGCCTAAGCGAGTCTCCGCAGCATGTTGGAAGACACCCGCATGGAGCGAAATCCTCTTTGCCCTAGCATCCTTTCTGCCTGAGAGAGAAGCATGGTTGCTCACGTCTGTCACCACGCTCCCCAGGAGCAAGTGTGGGGAAGGCACAGCACGCCGCCCCCGGGAAAGAGAAGGATCCCTTGGCCTTGGGGTCGGGAAACGCTCGGGAACAGGATAGCCTGCCGCGGCACGAAATGCAGGCCGGTGGCCAGACATGTGTCACCCGCTCCCTGTGCGGAGAGATGGAAGCCTGGCTGCTAAGGAGACATGAGGGGACGACTAGGGCAGGGGCGCGTGCTCCACTCTAAGGAGTCTGGGCAGAAGGCAGGCCTGTCCTGTGCCTCTGTTACCAAGGGGACAGCATCTCCTTGGCCACCTGTCCCAAGGGCAGACTTGGGCTTGCCACCAGGTGCCATACCCGGAACTCGCAGAAACAACCCCATGGAGAAACGTGCAGTCAGATGCCGTCTTCCACCAAGATATGGCAGCATTGTGGGTGGCCGGGGTGTGCCGGGGAAAGAGTGGAGACAGTCCCCACTGTTCCCCATCCCAGTGCTCGGGCCTTGTGCAGGGATCCTGTTGCCTCCTCTCTCCTGTGGTGAAGGCACTGGCCTTGACCCCGAGTCTGCCCGAGCGCCGGAGCAAAAGGCAAAGCCTTACCTACGCCAGGAGATGGTAATAGCCATAGAGTGTCATGCTAGGCCACGCACGCTGCTGCAGGGTTGTGACTGTGTCTGCTTAGATCGGCTTAGCAAGGTGAACCCCGGGCGCGAACTTGGAGCCCGGGAAAACAAGGCCCAAGAGGCACCAGCTCTCCCGCGGCTCTTCTTTCCAGCCGCGACAGAGCGAACGACCAAAGCCTTGGTGAGGAAGCAGCAGCGAAGTGCGGTTTGCGCCAAGCTGAAAACCTCTGCGAAAGCAGAGCAGTCGCTGGGAAATCAGAGTCGGTTCTGTGGGCTGCTTTTGTTGCTTGCCTTAGCCTAGTATTCGCAGCACAATGGGAAAAACCCGCATAGAGCGAAAGCTTCTTGGCCGGGGCATCCCCTCTGGGAAAGCACAGCATTCTCTGGGAAATCAGAGTCGGGTCTGTGGGATGCTGCCTGCTGCTTGCCGGAGCTAGTCTCCACTGCACGGTGGAATAAACCCGCATGGAGTGAAATCCTCTTTTCCTGGTCTTCCGCTCTGCCTGAGAGAGAAGCGCGGTGGTGCCTGTGGAAAGAGCCTTAAGGAAAGGGACGCATCTGTCACTGCAGAGCGAAGGAAGCCGGGCTGCTAAGGAGACACGAGGGGAAGATTAGGGCAGGGGAAAGGTCTCCACTCTGAGGAAGGTGTCTGGGCAGAAAGCATGCCTGTCCTGAGCATTTGGGCCCAAGGAGACAGCAGCTCCTTGGCCCCCTGACCGTTTTGGAGCCATGGGCTTGCCACCAGGCGCCTACCCTAAACTCGAGAAACAACTCCCAGAAAGACCTGGCCATCAGATGCCATCTTCCTCCGGGATGTAGAAGCTTGGAGGAGGCCCGGGTTTTAAGTGGAAGGAGTGGTGACAGTCCCCCAAAGCTCCCTATTCAGTGCACGGGCGGTGTGCAGGGATCCTGTCACCTCTCCTTTCCTGTCGGGAAAGCACAGGCCTAGTCCGCGAGTCGGCCTGAGCGCCAGAGTAAAAGGCCAAGCGATGCCTACACCGGGAGATGGTAGTGTGCATGGAGTGCCATCCTAGGCTAAGCGCGCTACTGCACGGTTGTGACTGTGTCTGCTTAGTTCGGCCTGTCAGGGTGAACCCAGGACGCGAACATGGAGCCAGGGAAAGTAAGGCCCAAGAGGCACCAGCTCTCCCGCAGCTCTTCTTCCCTGACGCGACAGAAGCCTTGCTGAGGAAGCAGTGGCGAAGGGCTGTTTGCTCCAAACCAAAGCCTCTGCGAAAGGACAGCATTCCCCGAGAAATGTTTTGGGGGCTGCTGCTGCGTGCCTGAGCCCAGTCTCGCGGTGGGAGAAACCCGCATACAGCGAAATCCCCTTTGCCTGAGCATCTCCCCTTGGAAAGCACAGCATTCGTTGGGAAATCAGAGTTGGGTTTGGGGATGCTGCTGCTGCTTGCCTGAGCGAGTCGCGGCAACATGGTGGAAGATACCCGCATGGAGCGAAATCCTCTTTGCCCTAGCATCCCTTCTGCCTGAGAGAGAAGCATGGTTGCACACGTCTGTCACTGCGCTCCCCAGGAGCAATTTTGGGGAAGGCACAGCACGCCGCCCCAGGGAAGAGAAGGATCCCTTGGCCTTGGGTCTAGAAACGCTCGGGAGTCAGAATAGCCTGCCGAGGCACGAACAGCAGGCCATGAGAAGACAAGTATCCTCTACTCCCTGTGCGGAGAGATTGAAGCCTGGCTTCTAAGGAGACATGAGGGGAAGACAAGGGCATGGGTGCGTGCTCCACTCTGAGGAAGGAGTCTGGGCAGAAAGCAGGCCTGTCCTGTGCCTCTTGTCCCAAGGGGAAAGCATCTCTTTGGCCACCTGTCCCAAGGGCAGACTTGGGCTTGCCAACCAGGTGCCATACCCGGAACTCGCAGAAACAACCCCATAGAGAAACGTGAAGTCAGATGCCATCTTCCACCAAGATATGGCAGCATTGTGGGTGGCCGGGGGTGTGCCGGGGAAAGAGTGGAGACAGTCCCCACCGTTCCCCATCCCAGTGCTCGGGCCCTGTGCAGGGATCCTGTCGCCTCTTCTCTCCTGTGGTGAAGGCACTGGCCTTGACCCTGAGTCTGCCCGAGCGCCGGAGCAAAATGCAAAACCTTACCTACGCCAGGAGATGGTAATAGGCATAGAGTGTCATGCTAGGCCACGCACGCTGCTGCAGGGTTGTGACTGTGTCTGCTTAGATCGGCTTAGCAAGGTGAACCCCGGGCGCGAACTTGGAGCCCGGGGAAACAAGGCCCAAGAGGCCCAGCTCTCCCGAGGCTCTTCTTTCCAGCCGCGACAGAGCAAACGACCAAAGCCTTGCTGAGGAAGCAGCAGCGAAGTGCGTTTTGCGCCAAGCTGAAAACCTCTGCGAAAGCATAGCAGTCGCTGGGAAATCAGAGTCGGTTCTGTGGGATGCTGCCTGCTGCTTGCCGGAGCTAGTCTCCACTGCACGGTGGAATAAACCCGCATGGAGCGAAATCCTCTTTGCCTGGGCTTCCGCTCTGCCTGAGAGAGAAGCGCGGTGGTGCCTGTGGAAAGAGCCTTAAGGAAAGGGACACATCTGTCACTGCAGAGCGAAGGAAGCCGGGCTGCTAAGGAGACACGAGGGGAAGATTAGGGCAGGGGAAAGGGCTCCACTCTGAGGAAGGAGTCTGGACAGAAAGCATGCCTGTCCTGAGCCTTTAGGCCCAAGGAGACAGCAGCTCCTTGGCCACCTGACCGTGGTGGAGCCATGGGCTTGCCACCAGGCGCCTACCCTAAACTCGAGAAACAACTCCCAGAAAGACCTGGCCATCAGATGCCGTCTTCCTCCGGGATGTAGAAGCTTGGAGGAGGCCCGGGTTTTAAGGGGAAGGAGTGGTGACAGTCCCCCAAAGCTCCCTATTCAGTGCACGGGCGGTGTGCAGGGATCCTGTCACCTCTCCTTTCCTGTGAGGAAAGCACAGGCCTAGTCCGCGAGTCGGCCTGAGCGCCAGAGTAAAAGGCCAAGCGATGCCTACACCGGGAGATGGTAGTGTGCATGGAGTGCCATCCTAGGCTAAGCGCGCTACTGCACGGTTGCGACTGTGTCTGCGTAGTTCGGCCTGGCAGGGTGAACCCAGGACGCGAACATGGAGCCAGGGAAAGCAAGGCCCAAGAGGCACCAGCTCTCCCGCAGCTCTTCTTCCCAGACGCGACAGAAGCCTTGCTGAGGAAGCAGTGGCGAAGGGCTGTTTGCTCCAAACCAAAGCCTCTGCGAAAGGACAGCATTCCCCGAGAAATGTTTTGTGGGCTGCTGCTGCGTGCCTGAGCCCAGTCTCGCGGTGGGACAAACCCGCATACAGCGAAAGCCCCTTTGCCTTGGCATCGCCCCTTGGAAAGCACAGCATTCGTTGGGAAATCAGAGTTGGGTTTGGGGATGCTGCTGCTGCTTGCCTAAGCGAGTCTCCGCAGCATGTTGGAAGATACCCGCATGGAGCGAAATCCTCTTGCCCTAGCATCCTTTCTGCTTGAGAGGAAGCATGGTTGCTCACGTCTGTCACCACGCTCCCCAGGAGCAAGTGTGGGGAAGGCACAGCACGCCGCCCCCGGGGAAGAGAAGGATCCCTTGGCCTTGGGGTCGGGAAACGCTCGGGAACAGGATAGCCTGCCGCGGCACGAAATGCAGGCCGGTGGCCAGACATGTGTCACTTGCTCCCTGTGCGGAGAAATGGAAGCCTGGCTGCTAAGGAGACATGAGAGGACGACTAGGGCAGGGGCGCGTGCTTCACTCTAAGGAGTCTGGGCAGAAGGCAGGCCTGTCCTGTGCCTCTGTTACCAAGGGGACAGCATCTCCTTGGCCACCTGTCCCAAGGGCAGACTTGGGCTTGCCACCAGGTGCCATACCTGGAACTTGCAGAAACAACCCCATGGAGAAACGGTCAGTCAGATGCCATCTTCCACCAAGATGTGGCAGCATTGTGGGTGACAGGGGGTGCGGCGAGGAAGGAGTGGAGACAGTCCCCCACAGTTCCCCATCCCAGTGCCCGGGCCGTGTGCAGGGATCCTGTTGCCTCCTCTCTCCTGTGGTGAAGGCACTGGCCTTGACCCCAAGTCTGCCCGAGCACCGGAGCAAAAGGCAAAGCCTTACCAGAGCAGGAGATGGAATTAGGAATAGAGTGCCATGCTAGGCCACGCACGCTGCTGCAGGGTTGTGACTGTGTCTGCCTAGTTCGGCTTAGCAAAGTGAAATCCGGGCGCGAACATGGAGCCAGGGAAAGCAAGGCCCAAGAGGCAACAGCTCTCCCGCAGCTCTTCTTCCCTGACTCGACTGAAGCTTTGCTGAGGAAGCAGCGGCGAAGTGCTGTTCGCTCCAAACCAAAGCCTCTGCGAAAGCACAGCATTCGCTGAGAAATGTTGTGCGGGCTGCTGCTGTTTCCCTGAGCCCAGTCTTGCGGTGGGAGAAACCCGCATACAGCGAAAGCCTCTTTGCCTGGGCCTCTCCCTTAGGAAAGCACAGCAGTCGTTGGGAAATCAGAGTTGGGTTTGGGGATGCTGCTGCTGCTTGCCTGAGCGAGTCTCGGCAACATGGTGGAAGATACCCGCATGGAGCGAAATCCTCTTTGCCCTAGCATCCCCTCTGCCTGAGAGAGAAGCATGGTTGCACACGTCTGTCACTGCGCTCCCCAGGAGCAATTTTGGGGAAGGCACAGCACGCCGCCCCAGGGAAGAGAAGGATCCCTTGGCCTTGGGTCTAGAAACGCTCGGGAGTCAGAATAGCCTGCCGAGGCACGAACAGCAGGCCATGAGAAGACAAGTGTCCTCTACTCCCTGTGCGGAGAGATTGAAGCCTGGCTGCTAAGGAGACATGAGGGGAAGACAAGGGCATGGGTGCGTGCTCCACTCTGAGGAAGGAGTCTGGGCAGAAGGCAGGCCTGTCCTGTGCCTCTTGTCCCAAGGGGAAAGCATCTCTTTGGCCACCTGTCCCAAGGGCAGACTTGGGCTTGCCACCAGGTGCCATACCCGGAACTCGCAGAAACAACCCCATGGAGAAACGTGCAGTCAGATGCCCTCTTCCACCAAGATATGGCAGCATTGTGGGTGGCCGGGGGTGTGCCGGGGAAAGAGTGGAGACAGTCCCCACCGTTCCCCATCCCAGTGCTCGGGCCCTGTGCAGGGATCCTGTCGCCTCTTCTCTCCTGTGGTGAAGGCACTGGCCTTGACCCCGAGTCTGCCCGAGCGCCGGAGCAAAAGGCAAAGCCTTACCTACGCCAGGAGATGGTAATAGGCATAGAGTGTCATGCTAGGCCACGCACGCTGCTGCAGGGTTGTGACTGTGTCTGCTTAGATCGGCTTAGCAAGGTGAACCCCGGGCGCGAACTTGGAGCCCGGGAAAACAAGGCCCAAGAGGCACCAGCTCTCCCGCGGCTCTTCTTTCCAGCCGCGACAGAGCAAACGACCAAAGCCTTGCTGAGGAAGCAGCAGCGAAGTGCGTTTTGCGCCAAGCTGAAAACCTCTGCGAAAGCATAGCAGTCGCTGGTAAATCAGAGTCGGTTCTGTGGGATGCTGCCTGCTGCTTGCCGGAGCTAGTCTCCACTGCACGGTGGAATAAACCCGCATGGAGCGAAATCCTCTTTGCCTGGGCTTCCGCTCTGCCTGAGAGAGAAGCGCGGTGGTGCCTGTGGAAAGAGCCTTAAGGAAAGGGACACATCTGTCACTGCAGAGCGAAGGAAGCCGGGCTGCTAAGGAGACACGAGGGGAAGATTAGGGCAGGGGAAAGGCTCCACTCTGAGAAAGGAGTCTGGGCAGAAAGCATGCCTGTCCTGAGCCTTTGGGCCCAAGGAGACAGCAGCTCCTTGGCCACCTGACCGTGGTGGAGCCATGGGCTTGCCACCAGGCGCCTACCCTAAACTCGAGAAACAACTCCCAGAAAGACCTGGCCATCAGATGCCGTCTTCCTCCGGGATGTAGAAGCTTGGAGGAGGCCCGGGTTTTAAGGGAAGGAGTGGTGACAGTCCCCCAAAGCTCCCTATTCAGTACACGGGCGGTGTGCAGGGATCCTGTCACCTCTCCTTTCCTGTGGGGAAAGCACAGGCCTAGTCTGCGAGTCGGCCTGAGCGCCAGAGTAAAAGGCCAAGCGATGCCTACACCGGGAGATGGTAGTGTGCATGGAGTGCCATCCTAGGCTAAGCGCGCTACTGCACGGTTGTGACTGTGTCTGCGTAGTTCGGCCTGGCAGGGTGAACCCAGGACGCGAACATGGAGCCAGGGAAAGCAAGGCCCAAGAGGCACCAGCTCTCCCGCAGCTCTTCTTCCCTGACGCGACAGAAGCCTTGCTGAGGAAGCAGTGGCGAAGGGCTGTTTGCTCCAAACCAAAGCCTCTGACAAAGGACAGCATTCCCCGAGAAATGTTTTGGGGGCTGCTGCTGCGTGCCTGAGCCCCATCTCGCGGTGGGAGAAACCCGCATACAGCGAAAGCCCCTTTGCCTTGGCATCTCCCCTTGGAAAGCACAGCATTCGTTGGGAAATCAGAGTTGGGTTTGGGGATGCTGCTGCTGCTTGCCTAAGCGAGTCTCCGCAGCATGTTGGCAGATACCCGCATGGAGCGAAATCCTCTTTGCCCTAGCATCCTTTCTGCCTGAGAGAGAAGCATGGTTGCTCAAGTCTGTCACCACGCTTCCCAGGAGCAAGTGTGGGGAAGGCACAGTACGCCGCCCCCGAGGAAGAGAAGGATCCCTTGGCCTTGGGGTCGGGAAACGCTCGGGAACAGGATAGCCTGCCGCGGCACTAAATGCAGGCCGGTGGCCAGACATGTGTCACCCGCTCCCTGTGCGGAGAGATGGAAGCCTGGCTGCTAAGGAGACATGAGGGGACGACTAGGGCAGGGGCGCGTGCTCCACTCTAAGGAGTCTGGGCAGAAGGCAGGCCTGTCCTGTCCCTCTGTTACCAAGGGGACAGCATCTCCTTGGCCACCTGTCCCAAGGGCAGACTTGGGCTTGCCACCAGGTGCCATACCTGGAACTTGCAGAAACAACCCCATGGAGAAACGGTCAGTCAGATGCCAACTTCCACCAAGATGTGGCAGCATTGTGGGTGACAGGGGGTGCGGCGGGGAAGGAGTGGAGACAGTCCCCCACAGTTCCCCATCCCAGTGCCCGGGCCGTGTGCAGGGATCCTGTTGCCTCCTCTCTCCTGTGGTGAAGGCACTGGCCTTGACCCCGAGTCTGCCCGAGCACCGGATCAAAAGGCAAAGCCTTACCAGAGCAAGAGATGGAGTTAGGAATAGAGTGCCATGCTAGGCCACGCACGCTGCTGCAGGGTTGTGACTGTGTCTGCCTAGTTCGGCTTAGCAAAGTGAAATCCGGGCGCGAACATGGAGCCAGGGAAAGCAAGGCCCAAGAGGCAACAGCTCTCCCGCAGCTCTTCTTCCCTGACTCGACTGAAGCTTTGCTGAGGAAGCAGCGGCGAAGTGCTGTTCGCTCCAAACCAAAGCCTCTGCGAAAGCACAGCATTCGCTGAGAAATGTTGTGCGGGCTGCTGCTGATTCCCTGAGCCCAGTCTTGCGGTGGGAGAAACCCGCATACAGCGAAAGCCTCTTTGCCTGGGCCTCTCCCTTAGGAAAGCACAGCAGTCGTTGGGAAATCAGAGTTGGGTTTGGGGATGCTGCTGCTGCTTGCCTGAGCGACTCTCGGCAACATGGTGGAAGATACCCGCATGGAGCGAAATCCTCTTTGCCCTAGCATCCCCTCTGCCTGAGAGAGAAGCATGGTTGCACACGTCTGTCACTGCGCTCCCCAGGAGCAATTTTGGGGAAGGCACAGCACGCCGCCCCAGGGAAGAGAAGGATCCCTTGGCCTTGGGTCTAGAAACGCTCGGGAGTCAGAATAGCCTGCCGAGGCACGAACAGCAGGCCATGAGAAGACAAGTGTCCTCTACTCCCTGTGCGGAGAGATTGAAGCCTGGCTGCTAAGGAGACATGAGGGGAAGACAAGGGCATGGGTGCGTGCTCCACTCTGAGGAAGGAGTCTGGGCAGAAGGCAGGCCTGTCCTGTGCCTCTTGTCCCAAGGGGAAAGCATCTCTTTGGCCACGTGTCCCAAGGGCAGACTTGGGCTTGCCACCAGGTGCCATACCCGGAACTCGCAGAAACAACCCCATGGAGAAACGTGCAGTCAGATGCCCTCTTCCACCAAGATATGGCAGCATTGTGGGTGGCCGGGGGTGTGCCGGGGAAAGAGTGGAGACAGTCCCCACCGTTCCCCATCCCAGTGCTCGGGCCCTGTGCAGGGATCCTGTCGCCTCTTCTCTCCTGTGGTGAAGGCACTGGCCTTGACCCCGAGTCTGCCCGAGCGCCGGAGCAAAAGGCAAAGCCTTACCTACGCCAGGAGATGGTAATAGGCATAGAGTGTCATGCTAGGCCACGCACGCTGCTGCAGGGTTGTGACTGTGTCTGCTTAGATCGGCTTAGCAAGGTGAACCCCGGGCGCGAACTTGCAGCCCGGGAAAACAAGGCCCAAGAGGCACCAGCTCTCCCGCGGCTCTTCTTTCCAGCCGCGACAGAGCAAACGACCAAAGCCTTGCTGAGGAAGCAGCAGCGAAGTGCGTTTTGCGCCAAGCTGAAAACCTCTGCGAAAGCATAGCAGTCGCTGGGAAATCAGAGTCGGTTCTGTGGGATGCTGCCTGCTGCTTGCCGGAGCTAGTCTCCACTGCACGGTGGAATAAACCCGCATGGAGCGAAATCCTCTTTGCCTGGGCTTCCGCTCTGCCTGAGAGAGAAGCGCGGTGGTGCCTGTGGAAAGAGCCTTAAGGAAAGGGACACATCTGTCACTGCAGAGCGAAGGAAGCCGGGCTGCTAAGGAGACACGAGGGGAAGAATAGGGCAGGGGAAAGGCTCCACTCTGAGAAAGGAGTCTGGGCAGAAAGCATGCCTGTCCTGAGCCTTTGGGCCCAAGGAGACAGCAGCTCCTTGGCCACCTGACCGTGGTGGAGCCATGGGCTTGCCACCAGGCGCCTACCCTAAACTCAAGAAACAACTCCCAGAAAGACCTGGCCATCAGATGCCGTCTTCCTCCGGGATGTAGAAGCTTGGAGGAGGCCCGGGTTTTAAGGGGAAGGAGTGGTGACAGTCCCCCAAAGCTCCCTATTCAGTGCACGGGCGGTGTGCAGGGATCCTGTCACCTCTCCTTTCCTGTGAGGAAAGCACAGGCCTAGTCCGCGAGTCGGCCTGAGCGCCAGAGTAAAAGGCCAAGCGATGCCTACACCGGGAGATGGTAGTGTGCATGGAGTGCCATCCTAGGCTAAGCGCGCTACTGCACGGTTGCGACTGTGTCTGCGTAGTTCGGCCTGGCAGGGTGAACCCAGGACGCGAACATGGAGCCAGGGAAAGCAAGGCCCAAGAGGCACCAGCTCTCCCGCAGCTCTTCTTCCCTGACGCGACAGAAGCCTTGCTGAGGAAGCAGTGGCGAAGTGCTGTTTGCTCCAAACCAAAGCCTCTGCGAAAGGACAGCATTCCCCGAGAAATGTTTTGGGGGCTGCTGCTGCGTGCCTGAGCCCAGTCTCGCGGTGGGAGAAACCCGCATACAGCGAAAGCTCCTTTGCCTTGGCATCTCCCCTTGGAAAGCACAGCATTCGTTGGGAAATCAGAGTTGGGTTTGGGGATGCTGCTGCTGCTTGCCTAAGCGAGTCTCCGCAGCATGTTGGAAGACACCCGCATGGAGCGAAATCCTCTTTGCCCTAGCATCCTTTCTGCCTGAGAGAGAAGCATGGTTGCTCACGTCTGTCACCACGCTCCCCAGGAGCAAGTGTGGGGAAGGCACAGCACGCCGCCCCCGGGAAAGAGAAGGATCCCTTGGCCTTGGGGTCGGGAAACGCTCGGGAACAGGATAGCCTGCCGCGGCACGAAATGCAGGCCGGTGGCCAGACATGTGTCACCCGCTCCCTGTGCGGAGAGATGGAAGCCTGGCTGCTAAGGAGACATGAGGGGACGACTAGGGCAGGGGCGCGTGCTCCACTCTAAGGAGTCTGGGCAGAAGGCAGGCCTGTCCTGTGCCTCTGTTACCAAGGGGACACCATCTCCTTGGCCACCTGTCCCAAGGGCAGACTTGGGCTTGCCACCAGGTGCCATACCCGGAACTCGCAGAAACAACCCCATGGAGAAACGTGCAGTCAGATGCCGTCTTCCACCAAGATATGGCAGCATTGTGGGTGGCCGGGGTGTGCCGGGGAAAGAGTGAAGACAGTCCCCACTGTTCCCCATCCCAGTGCTCGGGCCTTGTGCAGGGATCCTGTTGCCTCCTCTCTCCTGTGGTGAAGGCACTGGCCTTGACCCCGAGTCTGCCCGAGCGCCGGAGCAAAAGGCAAAGCCTTACCTACGCCAGGAGATGGTAATAGCCATAGAGTGTCATGCTAGGCCACGCACGCTGCTGCAGGGTTGTGACTGTGTCTGCTTAGATCGGCTTAGCAAGGTGAACCCCGGGCGCGAACTTGGAGCCCGGGAAAACAAGGCCCAAGAGGCACCAGCTCTCCCGCGGCTCTTCTTTCCAGCCGCGACAGAGCGAACGACCAAAGCCTTGGTGAGGAAGCAGCAGCGAAGTGCGGTTTGCGCCAAGCTGAAAACCTCTGCGAAAGCAGAGCAGTCGCTGGGAAATCAGAGTCGGTTCTGTGGGCTGCTTTTGTTGCTTGCCTTAGCCTAGTATTCGCAGCACAATGGGAAAAACCCGCATAGAGCGAAAGCTTCTTGGCCGGGGCATCCCCTCTGGGAAAGCACAGCATTCTCTGGGAAATCAGAGTCGGGTCTGTGGGATGCTGCCTGCTGCTTGCCGGAGCTAGTCTCCACTGCACGGTGGAATAAACCCGCATGGAGTGAAATCCTCTTTTCCTGGTCTTCCGCTCTGCCTGAGAGAGAAGCGCGGTGGTGCCTGTGGAAAGAGCCTTAAGGAAAGGGACGCATCTGTCACTGCAGAGCGAAGGAAGCCGGGCTGCTAAGGAGACACGAGGGGAAGATTAGGGCAGGGGAAAGGTCTCCACTCTGAGGAAGGTGTCTGGGCAGAAAGCATGCCTGTCCTGAGCATTTGGGCCCAAGGAGACAGCAGCTCCTTGGCCCCCTGACCGTTTTGGAGCCATGGGCTTGCCACCAGGCGCCTACCCTAAACTCGAGAAACAACTCCCAGAAAGACCTGGCCATCAGATGCCATCTTCCTCCGGGATGTAGAAGCTTGGAGGAGGCCCGGGTTTTAAGTGGAAGGAGTGGTGACAGTCCCCCAAAGCTCCCTATTCAGTGCACGGGTGGTGTGCAGGGATCCTGTCACCTCTCCTTTCCTGTCGGGAAAGCACAGGCCTAGTCCGCGAGTCGGCCTGAGCGCCAGAGTAAAAGGCCAAGCGATGCCTACACCGGGAGATGGTAGTGTGCATGGAGTGCCATCCTAGGCTAAGCGCGCTACTGCACGGTTGTGACTGTGTCTGCTTAGTTCGGCCTGTCAGGGTGAACCCAGGACGCGAACATGGAGCCAGGGAAAGTAAGGCCCAAGAGGCACCAGCTCTCCCGCAGCTCTTCTTCCCTGACGCGACAGAAGCCTTGCTGAGGAAGCAGTGGCGAAGGGCTGTTTGCTCCAAACCAAAGCCTCTGCGAAAGGACAGCATTCCCCGAGAAATGTTTTGGGGGCTGCTGCTGCGTGCCTGAGCCCAGTCTCGCGGTGGGAGAAACCCGCATACAGCGAAATCCCCTTTGCCTGAGCATCTCCCCTTGGAAAGCACAGCATTCGTTGGGAAATCAGAGTTGGGTTTGGGGATGCTGCTGCTGCTTGCCTGAGCGAGTCGCGGCAACATGGTGGAAGATACCCGCATGGAGCGAAATCCTCTTTGCCCTAGCATCCCTTCTGCCTGAGAGAGAAGCATGGTTGCACACGTCTGTCACCGCGCTCCCCAGGAGCAATTTTGGGGAAGGCACAGCACGCCGCCCCAGGGAAGAGAAGGATCCCTTGGCCTTGGGTCTAGAAACGCTCGGGAGTCAGAATAGCCTGCCGAGGCACGAACAGCAGGCCATGAGAAGACAAGTATCCTCTACTCCCTGTGCGGAGAGATTGAAGCCTGGCTTCTAAGGAGACATGAGGGGAAGACAAGGGCATGGGTGCGTGCTCCACTCTGAGGAAGGAGTCTGGGCAGAAAGCAGGCCTGTCCTGTGCCTCTTGTCCCAAGGGGAAAGCATCTCTTTGGCCACCTGTCCCAAGGGCAGACTTGGGCTTGCCAACCAGGTGCCATACCCGGAACTCGCAGAAACAACCCCATAGAGAAACGTGAAGTCAGATGCCATCTTCCACCAAGATATGGCAGCATTGTGGGTGGCCGGGGGTGTGCCGGGGAAAGAGTGGAGACAGTCCCCACCGTTCCCCATCCCAGTGCTCGGGCCCTGTGCAGGGATCCTGTCGCCTCTTCTCTCCTGTGGTGAAGGCACTGGCCTTGACCCTGAGTCTGCCCGAGCGCCGGAGCAAAATGCAAAACCTTACCTACGCCAGGAGATGGTAATAGGCATAGAGTGTCATGCTAGGCCACGAACGCTGCTGCAGGGTTGTGACTGTGTCTGCTTAGATCGGCTTAGCAAGGTGAACCCCGGGCGCTAACTTGGAGCCCGGGGAAACAAGGCCCAAGAGGCCCAGCTCTCCCGAGGCTCTTCTTTCCAGCCGCGACAGAGCAAACGACCAAAGCCTTGCTGAGGAAGCAGCAGCGAAGTGCGTTTTGCGCCAAGCTGAAAACCTCTGCGAAAGCATAGCAGTCGCTTGGAAATCAGAGTCGGTTCTGTGGGATGCTGCCTGCTGCTTGCCGGAGCTAGTCTCCACTGCACGGTGGAATAAACCCGTATGGAGCGAAATCCTCTTTGCCTGGGCTTCCGCTCTGCCTGAGAGAGAAGCGCGGTGGTGCCTGTGGAAAGAGCCTTAAGGAAAGGGACACATCTGTCACTGCAGAGCGAAGGAAGCCGGGCTGCTAAGGAGACACGAGGGGAAGATTAGGGCAGGGGAAAGGGCTCCACTCTGAGGAAGGAGTCTGGACAGAAAGCATGCCTGTCCTGAGCCTTTAGGCCCAAGGAGACAGCAGCTCCTTGGCCACCTGACCGTGGTGGAGCCATGGGCTTGCCACCAGGCGCCTACCCTAAACTCGAGAAACAACTCCCAGAAAGACCTGGCCATCAGATGCCGTCTTCCTCCGGGATGTAGAAGCTTGGAGGAGGCCCGGGTTTTAAGGGGAAGGAGTGGTGACAGTCCCCCAAAGCTCCCTATTCAGTGCACGGGCGGTGTGCAGGGATCCTGTCACCTCTCCTTTCCTGTGAGGAAAGCACAGGCCTAGTCCGCGAGTCGGCCTGAGCGCCAGAGTAAAAGGCCAAGCGATGCCTACACCGGGAGATGGTAGTGTGCATGGAGTGCCATCCTAGGCTAAGCGCGCTACTGCACGGTTGCGACTGTGTCTGCGTAGTTCGGCCTGGCAGGGTGAACCCAGGACGCGAACATGGAGCCAGGGAAAGCAAGGCCCAAGAGGCACCAGCTCTCCCGCAGCTCTTCTTCCCAGACGCGACAGAAGCCTTGCTGAGGAAGCAGTGGCGAAGGGCTGTTTGCTCCAAACCAAAGCCTCTGCGAAAGGACAGCATTCCCCGAGAAATGTTTTGTGGGCTGCTGCTGCGTGCCTGAGCCCAGTCTCGCGGTGGGACAAACCCGCATACAGCGAAAGCTCCTTTGCCTTGGCATCTCCCCTTGGAAAGCACAGCATTCGTTGGGAAATCAGAGTTGGGTTTGGGGATGCTGCTGCTGCTTGCCTAAGCGAGTCTCCGCAGCATGTTGGAAGATACCCGCATGGAGCGAAATCCTCTTGCCCTAGCATCCTTTCTGCTTGAGAGGAAGCATGGTTGCTCACGTCTGTCACCACGCTCCCCAGGAGCAAGTGTGGGGAAGGCACAGCACGCCGCCCCCGGGGAAGAGAAGGATCCCTTGGCCTTGGGGTCGGGAAACGCTCGGGAACAGGATAGCCTGCCGCGGCACGAAATGCAGGCCGGTGGCCAGACATGTGTCACTTGCTCCCTGTGCGGAGAAATGGAAGCCTGGCTGCTAAGGAGACATGAGAGGACGACTAGGGCAGGGGCGCGTGCTTCACTCTAAGGAGTCTGGGCAGAAGGCAGGCCTGTCCTGTGCCTCTGTTACCAAGGGGACAGCATCTCCTTGGCCACCTGTCCCAAGGGCAGACTTGGGCTTGCCACCAGGTGCCATACCTGGAACTTGCAGAAACAACCCCATGGAGAAACGGTCAGTCAGATGCCATCTTCCACCAAGATGTGGCAGCATTGTGGGTGACAGGGGGTGCGGCGAGGAAGGAGTGGAGACAGTCCCCCACAGTTCCCCATCCCAGTGCCCGGGCCGTGTGCAGGGATCCTGTTGCCTCCTCTCTCCTGTGGTGAAGGCACTGGCCTTGACCCCAAGTCTGCCCGAGCACCGGAGCAAAAGGCAAAGCCTTACCAGAGCAGGAGATGGAATTAGGAATAGAGTGCCATGCTAGGCCACGCACGCTGCTGCAGGGTTGTGACTGTGTCTGCCTAGTTCGGCTTAGCAAAGTGAAATCCGGGCGCGAACATGGAGCCAGGGAAAGCAAGGCCCAAGAGGCAACAGCTCTCCCGCAGCTCTTCTTCCCTGACTCGACTGAAGCTTTGCTGAGGAAGCAGCGGCGAAGTGCTGTTCGCTCCAAACCAAAGCCTCTGCGAAAGCACAGCATTCGCTGAGAAATGTTGTGCGGGCTGCTGCTGTTTCCCTGAGCCCAGTCTTGCGGTGGGAGAAACCCGCATACAGCGAAAGCCTCTTTGCCTGGGCCTCTCCCTTAGGAAAGCACAGCATTCGTTGGGAAATCAGAGTTGGGTTTGGGGATGCTGCTGCTGCTTGCCTGAGCGAGTCTCGGCAACATGGTGGAAGATACCCGCATGGAGCGAAATCCTCTTTGCCCTAGCATCCCCTCTGCCTGAGAGAGAAGCATGGTTGCACACGTCTGTCACCGCGCTCCCCAGGAGCAATTTTGGGGAAGGCACAGCACGCCGCCCCAGGGAAGAGAAGGATCCCTTGGCCTTGGGTCTAGAAACGCTCGGGAGTCAGAATAGCCTGCCGAGGCACGAACAGCAGGCCATGAGAAGACAAGTGTCCTCTACTCCCTGTGCGGAGAGATTGAAGCCTGGCTGCTAAGGAGACATGAGGGGAAGACAAGGGCATGGGTGCGTGCTCCACTCTGAGGAAGGAGTCTGGGCAGAAGGCAGGCCTGTCCTGTGCCTCTTGTCCCAAGGGGAAAGCATCTCTTTGGCCACCTGTCCCAAGGGCAGACTTGGGCTTGCCATCAGGTGCCATACCCGGAACTCGCAGAAACAACCCCATGGGGAAACGTGCAGTCAGATGCCGTCTTCCACCAAGATATGGCAGCATTGTGGGTGGCCGGGGGTGTGCCGGGGAAAGAGTGGAGACAGTCCCCACCGTTCCCCATCCCAGTGCTCGGGCCCTGTGCAGGGATCCTGTCGCCTCTTCTCTCCTGTGGTGAAGGCACTGGCCTTGACCCCGAGTCTGCCCGAGCGCCGGAGCAAAAGGCAAAGCCTTACCTACGCCAGGAGATGGTAATAGGCATAGAGTGTCATGCTAGGCCACGCACGCTGCTGCAGGGTTGTGACTGTGTCTGCTTAGATCGGCTTAGCAAGGTGAACCCCGAGCGCGAACTTGCAGCCCGGGAAAACAAGGCCCAAGAGGCACCAGCTCTCCCGCGGCTCTTCTTTCCAGCCGCGACAGAGCGAACGACCAAAGCCTTGCTGAGGAAGCAGCAGCGAAGTGCGGTTTGCGCCAAGCTGAAAACCTCTGCGAAAGCATAGCATTCGCTGGGAAATCAGAGTCGGTTCTGTGGGATGCTGCCTGCTGCTTGCCGGAGCTAGTCTCCACTGCACGGTGGAATAAACCCGCATGGAGCGAAATCCTCTTTGCCTGGGCTTCCGCTCTGCCTGAGAGAGAAGCGCGGTGGTGCCTGTGGAAAGAGCCTTAAGGAAAGGGACACATCTGTCACTGCAGAGCGAAGGAAGCCGGGCTGCTAAGGAGACATGAGGGGGAGATTAGGGCAGGGGAAAGGGCTCCACTCTGAGGAAGGAGTCTGGGCAGAAAGCATGCCTGTCCTGAGCCTTTGGGCCCAAGGAGACAGCAGCTCCTAGGCCACATGACCGTGGTGGAGCCATGGGCTTGCCACCAGGCGCCTACCCTAAACTCGAGAAACAACTCCCAGAAAGACCTGGCCATCAGATGCCGTCTTCCTCCGGGATGTAGAAGCTTGGAGGAGGCCCGGGTTTTAAGGGGAAGGAGTGGTGACAGTCCCCCAAAGCTCCCTATTCAGTGCACGGGCGGTGTGCAGGGATCCTGTCACCTCTCCTTTCCTGTCGGGAAAGCACAGGCCTAGTCCGCGAGTCGGCCTGAGCGCCAGAGTAAAAGGCCAAGCGATGCCTACACCGGGAGATGGTAGTGTGCATGGAGTGCCATCCTAGGCTAAGCGCGCTACTGCACGGTTGCGACTGTGTCTGCGTAGTTCGGCCTGGCAGGGTGAACCCAGGACGCGAACATGGAGCCAGGGAAAGCAAGGCCCAAGAGGCACCAGCTCTCCCGCAGCTCTTCTTCCCTGACGCGACAGAAGCCTTGCTGAGGAAGCAGTGGCGAAGTGCTGTTTGCTCCAAACCAAAGCCTCTGCGAAAGGACAGCATTCCCCGAGAAATGTTTTGGGGGCTGCTGCTGCGTGCCTGAGCCCAGTCTCGCGGTGGGAGAAACCCGCATACAGCGAAAGCTCCTTTGCCTTGGCATCTCCCCTTGGAAAGCACAGCATTCGTTGGGAAATCAGAGTTGGGTTTGGGGATGCTGCTGCTGCTTGCCTAAGCGAGTCTCCGCAGCATGTTGGAAGACACCCGCATGGAGCGAAATCCTCTTTGCCCTAGCATCCTTTCTGCCTGAGAGAGAAGCATGGTTGCTCACGTCTGTCACCACGCTCCCCAGGAGCAAGTGTGGGGAAGGCACAGCACGCCGCCCCCGGGAAAGAGAAGGATCCCTTGGCCTTGGGGTCGGGAAACGCTCGGGAACAGGATAGCCTGCCGCGGCACGAAATGCAGGCCGGTGGCCAGACATGTGTCACCCGCTCCCTGTGCGGAGAGATGGAAGCCTGGCTGCTAAGGAGACATGAGGGGACGACTAGGGCAGGGGCGCGTGCTCCACTCTAAGGAGTCTGGGCAGAAGGCAGGCCTGTCCTGTGCCTCTGTTACCAAGGGGACACCATCTCCTTGGCCACCTGTCCCAAGGGCAGACTTGGGCTTGCCACCAGGTGCCATACCCGGAACTCGCAGAAACAACCCCATGGAGAAACGTGCAGTCAGATGCCGTCTTCCACCAAGATATGGCAGCATTGTGGGTGGCCGGGGTGTGCCGGGGAAAGAGTGGAGACAGTCCCCACTGTTCCCCATCCCAGTGCTCGGGCCTTGTGCAGGGATCCTGTTGCCTCCTCTCTCCTGTGGTGAAGGCACTGGCCTTGACCCCGAGTCTGCCCGAGCGCCGGAGCAAAAGGCAAAGCCTTACCTACGCCAGGAGATGGTAATAGCCATAGAGTGTCATGCTAGGCCACGCACGCTGCTGCAGGGTTGTGACTGTGTCTGCTTAGATCGGCTTAGCAAGGTGAACCCCGGGCGCGAACTTGGAGCCCGGGAAAACAAGGCCCAAGAGGCACCAGCTCTCCCGCGGCTCTTCTTTCCAGCCGCGACAGAGCGAACGACCAAAGCCTTGGTGAGGAAGCAGCAGCGAAGTGCGGTTTGCGCCAAGCTGAAAACCTCTGCGAAAGCAGAGCAGTCACTGGGAAATCAGAGTCGGTTCTGTGGGCTGCTTTTGTTGCTTGCCTTAGCCTAGTATTCGCAGCACAATGGGAGAAACCCGCATAGAGCGAAAGCTTCTTGGCCGGGGCATCCCCTCTGGGAAAGCACAGCATTCTCTGGGAAATCAGAGTCGGGTCTGTGGGATGCTGCCTGCTGCTTGCCGGAGCTAGTCTCCACTGCACGGTGGAATAAACCCGCATGGAGTGAAATCCTCTTTTCCTGGTCTTCCGCTCTGCCTGAGAGAGAAGCGCGGTGGTGCCTGTGGAAAGAGCCTTAAGGAAAGGGACGCATCTGTCACTGCAGAGCGAAGGAAGCCGGGCTGCTAAGGAGACACGAGGGGAAGATTAGGGCAGGGGAAAGGGCTCCACTCTGAGGAAGGTGTCTGGGCAGAAAGCATGCCTGTCCTGAGCATTTGGGCCCAAGGAGACAGCAGCTCCTTGGCCCCCTGACCGTTTTGGAGCCATGGGCTTGCCACCAGGCGCCTACCCTAAACTCGAGAAACAACTCCCAGAAAGACCTGGCCATCAGATGCCATCTTCCTCCGGGATGTAGAAGCTTGGAGGAGGCCCGGGTTTTAAGTGGAAGGAGTGGTGACAGTCCCCCAAAGCTCCCTATTCAGTGCACGGGCGGTGTGCAGGGATCCTGTCACCTCTCCTTTCCTGTCGGGAAAGCACAGGCCTAGTCCGCGAGTCGGCCTGAGCGCCAGAGTAAAAGGCCAAGCGATGCCTACACCGGGAGATGGTAGTGTGCATGGAGTGCCATCCTAGGCTAAGCGCGCTACTGCACGGTTGTGACTGTGTCTGCTTAGTTCGGCCTGTCAGGGTGAACCCAGGACGCGAACATGGAGCCAGGGAAAGTAAGGCCCAAGAGGCACCAGCTCTCCCGCAGCTCTTCTTCCCTGACGCGACAGAAGCCTTGCTGAGGAAGCAGTGGCGAAGGGCTGTTTGCTCCAAACCAAAGCCTCTGCGAAAGGACAGCATTCCCCGAGAAATGTTTTGGGGGCTGCTGCTGCGTGCCTGAGCCCAGTCTCGCGGTGGGAGAAACCCGCATACAGCGAAATCCCCTTTGCCTGAGCATCTCCCCTTGGAAAGCACAGCATTCGTTGGGAAATCAGAGTTGGGTTTGGGGATGCTGCTGCTGCTTGCCTGAGCGAGTCGCGGCAACATGGTGGAAGATACCCGCATGGAGCGAAATCCTCTTTGCCCTAGCATCCCTTCTGCCTGAGAGAGAAGCATGGTTGCACACGTCTGTCACCGCGCTCCCCAGGAGCAATTTTGGGGAAGGCACAGCACGCCGCCCCAGGGAAGAGAAGGATCCCTTGGCCTTGGGTCTAGAAACGCTCGGGAGTCAGAATAGCCTGCCGAGGCACGAACAGCAGGCCATGAGAAGACAAGTATCCTCTACTCCCTGTGCGGAGAGATTGAAGCCTGGCTTCTAAGGAGACATGAGGGGAAGACAAGGGCATGGGTGCGTGCTCCACTCTGAGGAAGGAGTCTGGGCAGAAAGCAGGCCTGTCCTGTGCCTCTTGTCCCAAGGGGAAAGCATCTCTTTGGCCACCTGTCCCAAGGGCAGACTTGGGCTTGCCAACCAGGTGCCATACCCGGAACTCGCAGAAACAACCCCATAGAGAAACGTGAAGTCAGATGCCATCTTCCACCAAGATATGGCAGCATTGTGGGTGTCCGGGGGTGTGCCGGGGAAAGAGTGGAGACAGTCCCCACCGTTCCCCATCCCAGTGCTCGGGCCCTGTGCAGGGATCCTGTCGCCTCTTCTCTCCTGTGGTGAAGGCACTGGCCTTGACCCTGAGTCTGCCCGAGCGCCGGAGCAAAATGCAAAACCTTACCTACGCCAGGAGATGGTAATAGGCATAGAGTGTCATGCTAGGCCACGAACGCTGCTGCAGGGTTGTGACTGTGTCTGCTTAGATCGGCTTAGCAAGGTGAACCCCGGGCGCGAACTTGGAGCCCGGGGAAACAAGGCCCAAGAGGCCCAGCTCTCCCGAGGCTCTTCTTTCCAGCCGCGACAGAGCAAACGACCAAAGCCTTGCTGAGGAAGCAGCAGCGAAGTGCGTTTTGCGCCAAGCTGAAAACCTCTGCGAAAGCATAGCAGTCGCTTGGAAATCAGAGTCGGTTCTGTGGGATGCTGCCTGCTGCTTGCCGGAGCTAGTCTCCACTGCACGGTGGAATAAACCCGCATGGAGCGAAATCCTCTTTGCCTGGGCTTCCGCTCTGCCTGAGAGAGAAGCGCGGTGGTGCCTGTGGAAAGAGCCTTAAGGAAAGGGACACATCTGTCACTGCAGAGCGAAGGAAGCCGGGCTGCTAAGGAGACATGAGGGGGAGATTAGGGCAGGGGAAAGGGCTCCACTCTGAGGAAGGAGTCTGGGCAGAAAGCATGCCTGTCCTGAGCCTTTGGGCCCAAGGAGACAGCAGCTCCTAGGCCACATGACCGTGGTGGAGCCATGGGCTTGCCACCAGGCGCCTACCCTAAACTCGAGAAACAACTCCCAGAAAGACCTGGCCATCAGATGCCGTCTTCCTCCGGGATGTAGAAGCTTGGAGGAGGCCCGGGTTTTAAGGGGAAGGAGTGGTGACAGTCCCCCAAAGCTCCCTATTCAGTGCACGGGCGGTGTGCAGGGATCCTGTCACCTCTCCTTTCCTGTCGGGAAAGCACAGGCCTAGTCCGCGAGTCGGCCTGAGCGCCAGAGTAAAAGGCCAAGCGATGCCTACACCGGGAGATGGTAGTGTGCATGGAGTGCCATCCTAGGCTAAGCGCGCTACTGCACGGTTGCGACTGTGTCTGCGTAGTTCGGCCTGGCAGGGTGAACCCAGGACGCGAACATGGAGCCAGGGAAAGCAAGGCCCAAGAGGCACCAGCTCTCCCGCAGCTCTTCTTCCCTGACGCGACAGAAGCCTTGCTGAGGAAGCAGTGGCGAAGTGCTGTTTGCTCCAAACCAAAGCCTCTGCGAAAGGACAGCATTCCCCGAGAAATGTTTTGGGGGCTGCTGCTGCGTGCCTGAGCCCAGTCTCGCGGTGGGAGAAACCCGCATACAGCGAAAGCTCCTTTGCCTTGGCATCTCCCCTTGGAAAGCACAGCATTCGTTGGGAAATCAGAGTTGGGTTTGGGGATGCTGCTGCTGCTTGCCTAAGCGAGTCTCCGCAGCATGTTGGAAGACACCCGCATGGAGCGAAATCCTCTTTGCCCTAGCATCCTTTCTGCCTGAGAGAGAAGCATGGTTGCTCACGTCTGTCACCACGCTCCCCAGGAGCAAGTGTGGGGAAGGCACAGCACGCCGCCCCCGGGAAAGAGAAGGATCCCTTGGCCTTGGGGTCGGGAAACGCTCGGGAACAGGATAGCCTGCCGCGGCACGAAATGCAGGCCGGTGGCCAGACATGTGTCACTCGCTCCCTGTGCGGAGAGATGGAAGCCTGGCTGCTAAGGAGACATGAGGGGACGACTAGGGCAGGGGCGCGTGCTCCACTCTAAGGAGTCTGGGCAGAAGGCAGGCCTGTCCTGTGCCTCTGTTACCAAGGGGACACCATCTCCTTGGCCACCTGTCCCAAGGGCAGACTTGGGCTTGCCACCAGGTGCCATACCCGGAACTCGCAGAAACAACCCCATGGAGAAACGTGCAGTCAGATGCCGTCTTCCACCAAGATATGGCAGCATTGTGGGTGGCCGGGGTGTGCCGGGGAAAGAGTGGAGACAGTCCCCACTGTTCCCCATCCCAGTGCTCGGGCCTTGTGCAGGGATCCTGTTGCCTCCTCTCTCCTGTGGTGAAGGCACTGGCCTTGACCCCGAGTCTGCCCGAGCGCCGGAGCAAAAGGCAAAGCCTTACCTACGCCAGGAGATGGTAATAGCCATAGAGTGTCATGCTAGGCCACGCACGCTGCTGCAGGGTTGTGACTGTGTCTGCTTAGATCGGCTTAGCAAGGTGAACCCCGGGCGCGAACTTGGAGCCCGGGAAAACAAGGCCCAAGAGGCACCAGCTCTCCCGCGGCTCTTCTTTCCAGCCGCGACAGAGCGAACGACCAAAGCCTTGGTGAGGAAGCAGCAGCGAAGTGCGGTTTGCGCCAAGCTGAAAACCTCTGCGAAAGCAGAGCAGTCGCTGGGAAATCAGAGTCGGTTCTGTGGGCTGCTTTTGTTGCTTGCCTTAGCCTAGTATTCGCAGCACAATGGGAAAAACCCGCATAGAGCGAAAGCTTCTTGGCCGGGGCATCCCCTCTGGGAAAGCACAGCATTCTCTGGGAAATCAGAGTCGGGTCTGTGGGATGCTGCCTGCTGCTTGCCGGAGCTAGTCTCCACTGCACGGTGGAATAAACCCGCATGGAGTGAAATCCTCTTTTCCTGGTCTTCCGCTCTGCCTGAGAGAGAAGCGCGGTGGTGCCTGTGGAAAGAGCCTTAAGGAAAGGGACGCATCTGTCACTGCAGAGCGAAGGAAGCCGGGCTGCTAAGGAGACACGAGGGGAAGATTAGGGCAGGGGAAAGGGCTCCACTCTGAGGAAGGTGTCTGGGCAGAAAGCATGCCTGTCCTGAGCATTTGGGCCCAAGGAGACAGCAGCTCCTTGGCCCCCTGACCGTTTTGGAGCCATGGGCTTGCCACCAGGCGCCTACCCTAAACTCGAGAAACAACTCCCAGAAAGACCTGGCCATCAGATGCCATCTTCCTCCGGGATGTAGAAGCTTGGAGGAGGCCCGGGTTTTAAGTGGAAGGAGTGGTGACAGTCCCCCAAAGCTCCCTATTCAGTGCACGGGCGGTGTGCAGGGATCCTGTCACCTCTCCTTTCCTGTCGGGAAAGCACAGGCCTAGTCCGCGAGTCGGCCTGAGCGCCAGAGTAAAAGGCCAAGCGATGCCTACACCGGGAGATGGTAGTGTGCATGGAGTGCCATCCTAGGCTAAGCGCGCTACTGCACGGTTGTGACTGTGTCTGCTTAGTTCGGCCTGTCAGGGTGAACCCAGGACGCGAACATGGAGCCAGGGAAAGTAAGGCCCAAGAGGCACCAGCTCTCCCGCAGCTCTTCTTCCCTGACGCGACAGAAGCCTTGCTGAGGAAGCAGTGGCGAAGGGCTGTTTGCTCCAAACCAAAGCCTCTGCGAAAGGACAGCATTCCCCGAGAAATGTTTTGGGGGCTGCTGCTGCGTGCCTGAGCCCAGTCTCGCGGTGGGAGAAACCCGCATACAGCGAAATCCCCTTTGCCTGAGCATCTCCCCTTGGAAAGCACAGCATTCGTTGGGAAATCAGAGTTGGGTTTGGGGATGCTGCTGCTGCTTGCCTGAGCGAGTCGCGGCAACATGGTGGAAGATACCCGCATGGAGCGAAATCCTCTTTGCCCTAGCATCCCTTCTGCCTGAGAGAGAAGCATGGTTGCACACGTCTGTCACTGCGCTCCCCAGGAGCAATTTTGGGGAAGGCACAGCACGCCGCCCCAGGGAAGAGAAGGATCCCTTGGCCTTGGGTCTAGAAACGCTCGGGAGTCAGAATAGCCTGCCGAGGCACGAACAGCAGGCCATGAGAAGACAAGTATCCTCTACTCCCTGTGCGGAGAGATTGAAGCCTGGCTTCTAAGGAGACATGAGGGGAAGACAAGGGCATGGGTGCGTGCTCCACTCTGAGGAAGGAGTCTGGGCAGAAAGCAGGCCTGTCCTGTGCCTCTTGTCCCAAGGGGAAAGCATCTCTTTGGCCACCTGTCCCAAGGGCAGACTTGGGCTTGCCAACCAGGTGCCATACCCGGAACTCGCAGAAACAACCCCATAGAGAAACGTGAAGTCAGATGCCATCTTCCACCAAGATATGGCAGCATTGTGGGTGGCCGGGGGTGTGCCGGGGAAAGAGTGGAGACAGTCCCCACCGTTCCCCATCCCAGTGCTCGGGCCCTGTGCAGGGATCCTGTCGCCTCTTCTCTCCTGTGGTGAAGGCACTGGCCTTGACCCTGAGTCTGCCCGAGCGCCGGAGCAAAATGCAAAACCTTACCTACGCCAGGAGATGGTAATAGGCATAGAGTGTCATGCTAGGCCACGCACGCTGCTGCAGGGTTGTGACTGTGTCTGCTTAGATCGGCTTAGCAAGGTGAACCCCGGGCGCGAACTTGGAGCCCGGGGAAACAAGGCCCAAGAGGCCCAGCTCTCCCGAGGCTCTTCTTTCCAGCCGCGACAGAGCAAACGACCAAAGCCTTGCTGAGGAAGCAGCAGCGAAGTGCGGTTTGCGCCAAGCTGAAAACCTCTGCGAAAGCATAGCAGTCGCTGGGAAATCAGAGTCGGTTCTGTGGGATGCTGCCTGCTGCTTGCCGGAGCTAGTCTCCACTGCACGGTGGAATAAACCCGCATGGAGCGAAATCCTCTTTGCCTGGGCTTCCGCTCTGCCTGAGAGAGAAGCGCGGTGGTGCCTGTGGAAAGAGCCTTAAGGAAAGGGACACATCTGTCACTGCAGAGCGAAGGAAGCCGGGCTGCTAAGGAGACACGAGGGGAAGATTAGGGCAGGGGAAAGGGCTCCACTCTGAGGAAGGAGTCTGGACAGAAAGCATGCCTGTCCTGAGCCTTTAGGCCCAAGGAGACAGCAGCTCCTTGGCCACCTGACCGTGGTGGAGCCATGGGCTTGCCACCAGGCGCCTACCCTAAACTCGAGAAACAACTCCCAGAAAGACATGGCCATCAGATGCCGTCTTCCTCCGGGATGTAGAAGCTTGGAGGAGGCCCGGGTTTTAAGGGGAAGGAGTGGTGACAGTCCCCCAAAGCTCCCTATTCAGTGCACGGGCGGTGTGCAGGGATCCTGTCACCTCTCCTTTCCTGTGAGGAAAGCACAGGCCTAGTCCGCGAGTCGGCCTGAGCGCCAGAGTAAAAGGCCAAGCGATGCCTACACCGGGAGATGGTAGTGTGCATGGAGTGCCATCCTAGGCTAAGCGCGCTACTGCACGGTTGCGACTGTGTCTGCGTAGTTCGGCCTGGCAGGGTGAACCCAGGACGCGAACATGGAGCCCGGGAAAGCAAGGCCCAAGAGGCACCAGCTCTCCCGCAGCTCTTCTTCCCAGACGCGACAGAAGCCTTGCTGAGGAAGCAGTGGCGAAGGGCTGTTTGCTCCAAACCAAAGCCTCTGCGAAAGGACAGCATTCCCCGAGAAATGTTTTGTGGGCTGCTGCTGCGTGCCTGAGCCCAGTCTCGCGGTGGGACAAACCCGCATACAGCGAAAGCCCCTTTGCCTTGGCATCGCCCCTTGGAAAGCACAGCATTCGTTGGGAAATCAGAGTTGGGTTTGGGGATGCTGCTGCTGCTTGCCTAAGCGAGTCTCCGCAGCATGTTGGAAGATACCCGCATGGAGCGAAATCCTCTTGCCCTAGCATCCTTTCTGCTTGAGAGGAAGCATGGTTGCTCACGTCTGTCACCACGCTCCCCAGGAGCAAGTGTGGGGAAGGCACAGCACGCCGCCCCCGGGGAAGAGAAGGATCCCTTGGCCTTGGGGTCGGGAAACGCTCGGGAACAGGATAGCCTGCCGCGGCACGAAATGCAGGCCGGTGGCCAGACATGTGTCACTTGCTCCCTGTGCGGAGAAATGGAAGCCTGGCTGCTAAGGAGACATGAGAGGACGACTAGGGCAGGGGCGCGTGCTTCACTCTAAGGAGTCTGGGCAGAAGGCAGGCCTGTCCTGTGCCTCTGTTACCAAGGGGACAGCATCTCCTTGGCCACCTGTCCCAAGGGCAGACTTGGGCTTGCCACCAGGTGCCATACCTGGAACTTGCAGAAACAACCCCATGGAGAAACGGTCAGTCAGATGCCATCTTCCACCAAGATGTGGCAGCATTGTGGGTGACAGGGGGTGCGGCGAGGAAGGAGTGGAGACAGTCCCCCACAGTTCCCCATCCCAGTGCCCGGGCCGTGTGCAGGGATCCTGTTGCCTCCTCTCTCCTGTGGTGAAGGCACTGGCCTTGACCCCAAGTCTGCCCGAGCACCGGAGCAAAAGGCAAAGCCTTACCAGAGCAGGAGATGGAATTAGGAATAGAGTGCCATGCTAGGCCACGCACGCTGCTGCAGGGTTGTGACTGTGTCTGCCTAGTTCGGCTTAGCAAAGTGAAATCCGGGCGCGAACATGGAGCCAGGGAAAGCAAGGCCCAAGAGGCAACAGCTCTCCCGCAGCTCTTCTTCCCTGACTCGACTGAAGCTTTGCTGAGGAAGCAGCGGCGAAGTGCTGTTCGCTCCAAACCAAAGCCTCTGCGAAAGCACAGCATTCGCTGAGAAATGTTGTGCGGGCTGCTGCTGTTTCCCTGAGCCCAGTCTTGCGGTGGGAGAAACCCGCATACAGCGAAAGCCTCTTTGCCTGGGCCTCTCCCTTAGGAAAGCACAGCATTCGTTGGGAAATCAGAGTTGGGTTTGGGGATGCTGCTGCTGCTTGCCTGAGCGAGTCTCGGCAACATGGTGGAAGATACCCGCATGGAGCGAAATCCTCTTTGCCCTAGCATCCCCTCTGCCTGAGAGAGAAGCATGGTTGCACACGTCTGTCACCGCGCTCCCCAGGAGCAATTTTGGGGAAGGCACAGCACGCCGCCCCAGGGAAGAGAAGGATCCCTTGGCCTTGGGTCTAGAAACGCTCGGGAGTCAGAATAGCCTGCCGAGGCACGAACAGCAGGCCATGAGAAGACAAGTGTCCTCTACTCCCTGTGCGGAGAGATTGAAGCCTGGCTGCTAAGGAGACATGAGGGGAAGACAAGGGCATGGGTGCGTGCTCCACTCTGAGGAAGGAGTCTGGGCAGAAGGCAGGCCTGTCCTGTGCCTCTTGTCCCAAGGGGAAAGCATCTCTTTGGCCACCTGTCCCAAGGGCAGACTTGGGCTTGCCACCAGGTGCCATACCCGGAACTCGCAGAAACAACCCCATGGGGAAACGTGCAGTCAGATGCCGTCTTCCACCAAGATATGGCAGCATTGTGGGTGGCCAGGGGTGTGCCGGGGAAAGAGTGGAGACAGTCCCCACCGTTCCCCATCCCAGTGCTCGGGCCCTGTGCAGGGATCCTGTCGCCTCTTCTCTCCTGTGGTGAAGGCACTGGCCTTGACCCCGAGTCTGCCCGAGCGCCGGAGCAAAAGGCAAAGCCTTACCTACGCCAGGAGATGGTAATAGGCATAGAGTGTCATGCTAGGCCACGCACGCTGCTGCAGGGTTGTGACTGTGTCTGCTTAGATCGGCTTAGCAAGGTGAACCCCGGGCGCGAACTTGGAGCCCGGGAAAACAAGGCCCAAGAGGCACCAGCTCTCCCGCGGCTCTTCTTTCCAGCCGCGACAGAGCGAACGACCAAAGCCTTGCTGAGGAAGCAGCAGCGAAGTGCGGTTTGCGCCAAGCTGAAAACCTCTGCGAAAGCATAGCAGTCGCTGGGAAATCAGAGTCGGTTCTGTGGGATGCTGCCTGCTGCTTGCCGGAGCTAGTCTCCACTGCACGGTGGAATAAACCCGCATGGAGCGAAATCCTCTTTGCCTGGGCTTCCGCTCTGCCTGAGAGAGAAGCGCGGTGGTGCCTGTGGAAAGAGCCTTAAGGAAAGGGACACATCTGTCACTGCAGAGCAAAGGAAGCCGGGCTGCTAAGGAGACATGAGGGGGAGATTAGGGCAGGGGAAAGGGCTCCACTCTGAGGAAGGAGTCTGGGCAGAAAGCATGCCTGTCCTGAGCCTTTGGGCCCAAGGAGACAGCAGCTCCTAGGCCACATGACCGTGGTGGAGCCATGGGCTTGCCACCAGGCGCCTACCCTAAACTCGAGAAACAACTCCCAGAAAGACCTGGCCATCAGATGCCGTCTTCCTCCGGGATGTAGAAGCTTGGAGGAGGCCCGGGTTTTAAGGGGAAGGAGTGGTGACAGTCCCCCAAAGCTCCCTATTCAGTGCACGGGCGGTGTGCAGGGATCCTGTCACCTCTCCTTTCCTGTGAGGAAAGCACAGGCCTAGTCCGCGAGTCGGCCTGAGCGCCAGAGTAAAAGGCCAAGCGATGCCTACACCGGGAGATGGTAGTGTGCATGGAGTGCCATCCTAGGCTAAGCGCGCTACTGCACGGTTGCGACTGTGTCTGCGTAGTTCGGCCTGGCAGGGTGAACCCAGGACGCGAACATGGAGCCAGGGAAAGCAAGGCCCAAGAGGCACCAGCTCTCCCGCAGCTCTTCTTCCCAGACGCGACAGAAGCCTTGCTGAGGAAGCAGTGGCGAAGGGCTGTTTGCTCCAAACCAAAGCCTCTGCGAAAGGACAGCATTCCCCGAGAAATGTTTTGTGGGCTGCTGCTGCGTGCCTGAGCCCAGTCTCGCGGTGGGACAAACCCGCATACAGCGAAAGCCCCTTTGCCTTGGCATCGCCCCTTGGAAAGCACAGCATTCGTTGGGAAATCAGAGTTGGGTTTGGGGATGCTGCTGCTGCTTGCCTAAGCGAGTCTCCACAGCATGTTGGAAGATACCCGCATGGAGCGAAATCCTCTTGCCCTAGCATCCTTTCTGCTTGAGAGGAAGCATGGTTGCTCACGTCTGTCACCACGCTCCCCAGGAGCAAGTGTGGGGAAGGCACAGCACGCCGCCCCCGGGGAAGAGAAGGATCCCTTGGCCTTGGGGTCGGGAAACGCTCGGGAACAGGATAGCCTGCCGCGGCACGAAATGCAGGCCGGTGGCCAGACATGTGTCACTTGCTCCCTGTGCGGAGAAATGGAAGCCTGGCTGCTAAGGAGACATGAGAGGACGACTAGGGCAGGGGCGCGTGCTTCACTCTAAGGAGTCTGGGCAGAAGGCAGGCCTGTCCTGTGCCTCTGTTACCAAGGGGACAGCATCTCCTTGGCCACCTGTCCCAAGGGCAGACTTGGGCTTGCCACCAGGTGCCATACCTGGAACTTGCAGAAACAACCCCATGGAGAAACGGTCAGTCAGATGCCATCTTCCACCAAGATGTGGCAGCATTGTGGGTGACAGGGGGTGCGGCGAGGAAGGAGTGGAGACAGTCCCCCACAGTTCCCCATCCCAGTGCCCGGGCCGTGTGCAGGGATCCTGTTGCCTCCTCTCTCCTGTGGTGAAGGCACTGGCCTTGACCCCAAGTCTGCCCGAGCACCGGAGCAAAAGGCAAAGCCTTACCAGAGCAGGAGATGGAATTAGGAATAGAGTGCCATGCTAGGCCACGCACGCTGCTGCAGGGTTGTGACTGTGTCTGCCTAGTTCGGCTTAGCAAAGTGAAATCCGGGCGCGAACATGGAGCCAGGGAAAGCAAGGCCCAAGAGGCAACAGCTCTCCCGCAGCTCTTCTTCCCTGACTCGACTGAAGCTTTGCTGAGGAAGCAGCGGCGAAGTGCTGTTCGCTCCAAACCAAAGCCTCTGCGAAAGCACAGCATTCGCTGAGAAATGTTGTGCGGGCTGCTGCTGTTTCCCTGAGCCCAGTCTTGCGGTGGGAGAAACCCGCATACAGCGAAAGCCTCTTTGCCTGGGCCTCTCCCTTAGGAAAGCACAGCATTCGTTGGGAAATCAGAGTTGGGTTTGGGGATGCTGCTGCTGCTTGCCTGAGCGAGTCTCGGCAACATGGTGGAAGATACCCGCATGGAGCGAAATCCTCTTTGCCCTAGCATCCCCTCTGCCTGAGAGAGAAGCATGGTTGCACACGTCTGTCACCGCGCTCCCCAGGAGCAATTTTGGGGAAGGCACAGCACGCCGCCCCAGGGAAGAGAAGGATCCCTTGGCCTTGGGTCTAGAAACGCTCGGGAGTCAGAATAGCCTGCCGAGGCACGAACAGCAGGCCATGAGAAGACAAGTGTCCTCTACTCCCTGTGCGGAGAGATTGAAGCCTGGCTGCTAAGGAGACATGAGGGGAAGACAAGGGCATGGGTGCGTGCTCCACTCTGAGGAAGGAGTCTGGGCAGAAGGCAGGCCTGTCCTGTGCCTCTTGTCCCAAGGGGAAAGCATCTCTTTGGCCACCTGTCCCAAGGGCAGACTTGGGCTTGCCACCAGGTGCCATACCCGGAACTCGCAGAAACAACCCCATGGGGAAACGTGCAGTCAGATGCCGTCTTCCACCAAGATATGGCAGCATTGTGGGTGGCCGGGGGTGTGCCGGGGAAAGAGTGGAGACAGTCCCCACCGTTCCCCATCCCAGTGCTCGGGCCCTGTGCAGGGATCCTGTCGCCTCTTCTCTCCTGTGGTGAAGGCACTGGCCTTGACCCCGAGTCTGCCCGAGCGCCGGAGCAAAAGGCAAAGCCTTACCTACGCCAGGAGATGGTAATAGGCATAGAGTGTCATGCTAGGCCACGCACGCTGCTGCAGGGTTGTGACTGTGTCTGCTTAGATCGGCTTAGCAAGGTGAACCCCGGGCGCGAACTTGGAGCCCGGGAAAACAAGGCCCAAGAGGCACCAGCTCTCCCGCGGCTCTTCTTTCCAGCCGCGACAGAGCGAACGACCAAAGCCTTGCTGAGGAAGCAGCAGCGAAGTGCGGTTTGCGCCAAGCTGAAAACCTCTGCGAAAGCATAGCAGTCGCTTGGAAATCAGAGTCGGTTCTGTGGGATGCTGCCTGCTGCTTGCCGGAGCTAGTCTCCACTGCACGGTGGAATAAACCCGCATGGAGCGAAATCCTCTTTGCCTGGGCTTCCGCTCTGCCTGAGAGAGAAGCGCGGTGGTGCCTGTGGAAAGAGCCTTAAGGAAAGGGACACATCTGTCACTGCAGAGCGAAGGAAGCCGGGCTGCTAAGGAGACATGAGGGGGAGATTAGGGCAGGGGAAAGGGCTCCACTCTGAGGAAGGAGTCTGGGCAGAAAGCATGCCTGTCCTGAGCCTTTGGGCCCAAGGAGACAGCAGCTCCTAGGCCACATGACCGTGGTGGAGCCATGGGCTTGCCACCAGGCGCCTACCCTAAACTCGAGAAACAACTCCCAGAAAGACCTGGCCATCAGATGCCGTCTTCCTCCGGGATGTAGAAGCTTGGAGGAGGCCCGGGTTTTAAGGGGAAGGAGTGGTGACAGTCCCCCAAAGCTCCCTATTCAGTGCACGGGCGGTGTGCAGGGATCCTGTCACCTCTCCTTTCCTGTCGGGAAAGCACAGGCCTAGTCCGCGAGTCGGCCTGAGCGCCAGAGTAAAAGGCCAAGCGATGCCTACACCGGGAGATGGTAGTGTGCATGGAGTGCCATCCTAGGCTAAGCGCGCTACTGCACGGTTGCGACTGTGTCTGCGTAGTTCGGCCTGGCAGGGTGAACCCAGGACGCGAACATGGAGCCAGGGAAAGCAAGGCCCAAGAGGCACCAGCTCTCCCGCAGCTCTTCTTCCCTGACGCGACAGAAGCCTTGCTGAGGAAGCAGTGGCGAAGTGCTGTTTGCTCCAAACCAAAGCCTCTGCGAAAGGACAGCATTCCCCGAGAAATGTTTTGGGGGCTGCTGCTGCGTGCCTGAGCCCAGTCTCGCGGTGGGAGAAACCCGCATACAGCGAAAGCTCCTTTGCCTTGGCATCTCCCCTTGGAAAGCACAGCATTCGTTGGGAAATCAGAGTTGGGTTTGGGGATGCTGCTGCTGCTTGCCTAAGCGAGTCTCCGCAGCATGTTGGAAGACACCCGCATGGAGCGAAATCCTCTTTGCCCTAGCATCCTTTCTGCCTGAGAGAGAAGCATGGTTGCTCACGTCTGTCACCACGCTCCCCAGGAGCAAGTGTGGGGAAGGCACAGCACGCCGCCCCCGGGAAAGAGAAGGATCCCTTGGCCTTGGGGTCGGGAAACGCTCGGGAACAGGATAGCCTGCCGCGGCACGAAATGCAGGCCGGTGGCCAGACATGTGTCACCCGCTCCCTGTGCGGAGAGATGGAAGCCTGGCTGCTAAGGAGACATGAGGGGACGACTAGGGCAGGGGCGCGTGCTCCACTCTAAGGAGTCTGGGCAGAAGGCAGGCCTGTCCTGTGCCTCTGTTACCAAGGGGACACCATCTCCTTGGCCACCTGTCCCAAGGGCAGACTTGGGCTTGCCACCAGGTGCCATACCCGGAACTCGCAGAAACAACCCCATGGAGAAACGTGCAGTCAGATGCCGTCTTCCACCAAGATATGGCAGCATTGTGGGTGGCCGGGGTGTGCCGGGGAAAGAGTGGAGACAGTCCCCACTGTTCCCCATCCCAGTGCTCGGGCCTTGTGCAGGGATCCTGTTGCCTCCTCTCTCCTGTGGTGAAGGCACTGGCCTTGACCCCGAGTCTGCCCGAGCGCCGGAGCAAAAGGCAAAGCCTTACCTACGCCAGGAGATGGTAATAGCCATAGAGTGTCATGCTAGGCCACGCACGCTGCTGCAGGGTTGTGACTGTGTCTGCTTAGATCGGCTTAGCAAGGTGAACCCCGGGCGCGAACTTGGAGCCCGGGAAAACAAGGCCCAAGAGGCACCAGCTCTCCCGCGGCTCTTCTTTCCAGCCGCGACAGAGCGAACGACCAAAGCCTTGGTGAGGAAGCAGCAGCGAAGTGCGGTTTGCGCCAAGCTGAAAACCTCTGCGAAAGCATAGCAGTCGCTGGGAAATCAGAGTCGGTTCTGTGGGCTGCTTTTGTTGCTTGCCTTAGCCTAGTATTCGCAGCACAATGGGAAAAACCCGCATAGAGCGAAAGCTTCTTGGCCGGGGCATCCCCTCTGGGAAAGCACAGCATTCTCTGGGAAATCAGAGTCGGGTCTGTGGGATGCTGCCTGCTGCTTGCCGGAGCTAGTCTCCACTGCACGGTGGAATAAACCCGCATGGAGTGAAATCCTCTTTTCCTGGTCTTCCGCTCTGCCTGAGAGAGAAGCGCGGTGGTGCCTGTGGAAAGAGCCTTAAGGAAAGGGACGCATCTGTCACTGCAGAGCGAAGGAAGCCGGGCTGCTAAGGAGACACGAGGGGAAGATTAGGGCAGGGGAAAGGGCTCCACTCTGAGGAAGGTGTCTGGGCAGAAAGCATGCCTGTCCTGAGCATTTGGGCCCAAGGAGACAGCAGCTCCTTGGCCCCCTTACCGTTTTGGAGCCATGGGCTTGCCACCAGGCGCCTACCCTAAACTCGAGAAACAACTCCCAGAAAGACCTGGCCATCAGATGCCATCTTCCTCCGGGATGTAGAAGCTTGGAGGAGGCCCGGGTTTTAAGTGGAAGGAGTGGTGACAGTCCCCCAAAGCTCCCTATTCAGTGCACGGGCGGTGTGCAGGGATCCTGTCACCTCTCCTTTCCTGTCGGGAAAGCACAGGCCTAGTCCGCGAGTCGGCCTGAGCGCCAGAGTAAAAGGCCAAGCGATGCCTACACCGGGAGATGGTAGTGTGCATGGAGTGCCATCCTAGGCTAAGCGCGCTACTGCACGGTTGTGACTGTGTCTGCTTAGTTCGGCCTGTCAGGGTGAACCCAGGACGCGAACATGGAGCCAGGGAAAGTAAGGCCCAAGAGGCACCAGCTCTCCCGCAGCTCTTCTTCCCTGACGCGACAGAAGCCTTGCTGAGGAAGCAGTGGCGAAGGGCTGTTTGCTCCAAACCAAAGCCTCTGCGAAAGGACAGCATTCCCCGAGAAATGTTTTGGGGGCTGCTGCTGCGTGCCTGAGCCCAGTCTCGCGGTGGGAGAAACCCGCATACAGCGAAATCCCCTTTGCCTGAGCATCTCCCCTTGGAAAGCACAGCATTCGTTGGGAAATCAGAGTTGGGTTTGGGGATGCTGCTGCTGCTTGCCTGAGCGAGTCGCGGCAACATGGTGGAAGATACCCGCATGGAGCGAAATCCTCTTTGCCCTAGCATCCCTTCTGCCTGAGAGAGAAGCATGGTTGCACACGTCTGTCACCGCGCTCCCCAGGAGCAATTTTGGGGAAGGCACAGCACGCCGCCCCAGGGAAGAGAAGGATCCCTTGGCCTTGGGTCTAGAAACGCTCGGGAGTCAGAATAGCCTGCCGAGGCACGAACAGCAGGCCATGAGAAGACAAGTATCCTCTACTCCCTGTGCGGAGAGATTGAAGCCTGGCTTCTAAGGAGACATGAGGGGAAGACAAGGGCATGGGTGCGTGCTCCACTCTGAGGAAGGAGTCTGGGCAGAAAGCAGGCCTGTCCTGTGCCTCTTGTCCCAAGGGGAAAGCATCTCTTTGGCCACCTGTCCCAAGGGCAGACTTGGGCTTGCCAACCAGGTGCCATACCCGGAACTCGCAGAAACAACCCCATAGAGAAACGTGAAGTCAGATGCCATCTTCCACCAAGATATGGCAGCATTGTGGGTGGCCGGGGGTGTGCCGGGGAAAGAGTGGAGACAGTCCCCACCGTTCCCCATCCCAGTGCTCGGGCCCTGTGCAGGGATCCTGTCGCCTCTTCTCTCCTGTGGTGAAGGCACTGGCCTTGACCCTGAGTCTGCCCGAGCGCCGGAGCAAAATGCAAAACCTTACCTACGCCAGGAGATGGTAATAGGCATAGAGTGTCATGCTAGGCCACGAACGCTGCTGCAGGGTTGTGACTGTGTCTGCTTAGATCGGCTTAGCAAGGTGAACCCCGGGCGCGAACTTGGAGCCCGGGGAAACAAGGCCCAAGAGGCCCAGCTCTCCCGAGGCTCTTCTTTCCAGCCGCGACAGAGCGAACGACCAAAGCCTTGCTGAGGAAGCAGCAGCGAAGTGCGTTTTGCGCCAAGCTGAAAACCTCTGCGAAAGCATAGCAGTCGCTGGGAAATCAGAGTCGGTTCTGTGGGATGCTGCCTGCTGCTTGCCGGAGCTAGTCTCCACTGCACGGTGGAATAAACCCGCATGGAGCGAAATCCTCTTTGCCTGGGCTTCCGCTCTGCCTGAGAGAGAAGCGCGGTGGTGCCTGTGGAAAGAGCCTTAAGGAAAGGGACACATCTGTCACTGCAGAGCGAAGGAAGCCGGGCTGCTAAGGAGACATGAGGGGGAGATTAGGGCAGGGGAAAGGGCTCCACTCTGAGGAAGGAGTCTGGGCAGAAAGCATGCCTGTCCTGAGCCTTTGGGCCCAAGGAGACAGCAGCTCCTAGGCCACATGACCGTGGTGGAGCCATGGGCTTGCCACCAGGCGCCTACCCTAAACTCGAGAAACAACTCCCAGAAAGACCTGGCCATCAGATGCCGTCTTCCTCCGGGATGTAGAAGCTTGGAGGAGGCCCGGGTTTTAAGGGGAAGGAGTGGTGACAGTCCCCCAAAGCTCCCTATTCAGTGCACGGGCGGTGTGCAGGGATCCTGTCACCTCTCCTTTCCTGTCGGGAAAGCACAGGCCTAGTCCGCGAGTCGGCCTGAGCGCCAGAGTAAAAGGCCAAGCGATGCCTACACCGGGAGATGGTAGTGTGCATGGAGTGCCATCCTAGGCTAAGCGCGCTACTGCACGGTTGCGACTGTGTCTGCGTAGTTCGGCCTGGCAGGGTGAACCCAGGACGCGAACATGGAGCCAGGGAAAGCAAGGCCCAAGAGGCACCAGCTCTCCCGCAGCTCTTCTTCCCAGACGCGACAGAAGCCTTGCTGAGGAAGCAGTGGCGAAGGGCTGTTTGCTCCAAACCAAAGCCTCTGCGAAAGGACAGCATTCCCCGAGAAATGTTTTGTGGGCTGCTGCTGCGTGCCTGAGCCCAGTCTCGCGGTGGGACAAACCCGCATACAGCGAAAGCCCCTTTGCCTTGGCATCGCCCCTTGGAAAGCACAGCATTCGTTGGGAAATCAGAGTTGGGTTTGGGGATGCTGCTGCTGCTTGCCTAAGCGAGTCTCCGCAGCATGTTGGAAGATACCCGCATGGAGCGAAATCCTCTTGCCCTAGCATCCTTTCTGCTTGAGAGGAAGCATGGTTGCTCACGTCTGTCACCACGCTCCCCAGGAGCAAGTGTGGGGAAGGCACAGCACGCCGCCCCCGGGGAAGAGAAGGATCCCTTGGCCTTGGGGTCGGGAAACGCTCGGGAACAGGATAGCATGCCGCGGCACGAAATGCAGGCCGGTGGCCAGACATGTGTCACTTGCTCCCTGTGCGGAGAAATGGAAGCCTGGCTGCTAAGGAGACATGAGAGGACGACTAGGGCAGGGGCGCGTGCTTCACTCTAAGGAGTCTGGGCAGAAGGCAGGCCTGTCCTGTGCCTCTGTTACCAAGGGGACAGCATCTCCTTGGCCACCTGTCCCAAGGGCAGACTTGGGCTTGCCACCAGGTGCCATACCTGGAACTTGCAGAAACAACCCCATGGAGAAACGGTCAGTCAGATGCCATCTTCCACCAAGATGTGGCAGCATTGTGGGTGACAGGGGGTGCGGCGAGGAAGGAGTGGAGACAGTCCCCCACAGTTCCCCATCCCAGTGCCCGAGCCGTGTGCAGGGATCCTGTTGCCTCCTCTCTCCTGTGGTGAAGGCACTGGCCTTGACCCCAAGTCTGCCCGAGCACCGGAGCAAAAGGCAAAGCCTTACCAGAGCAGGAGATGGAATTAGGAATAGAGTGCCATGCTAGGCCACGCACGCTGCTGCAGGGTTGTGACTGTGTCTGCCTAGTTCGGCTTAGCAAAGTGAAATCCGGGCGCGAACATGGAGCCAGGGAAAGCAAGGCCCAAGAGGCAACAGCTCTCCCGCAGCTCTTCTTCCCTGACTCGACTGAAGCTTTGCTGAGGAAGCAGCGGCGAAGTGCTGTTCGCTCCAAACCAAAGCCTCTGCGAAAGCACAGCATTCGCTGAGAAATGTTGTGCGGGCTGCTGCTGTTTCCCTGAGCCCAGTCTTGCGGTGGGAGAAACCCGCATACAGCGAAAGCCTCTTTGCCTGGGCCTCTCCCTTAGGAAAGCACAGCATTCGTTGGGAAATCAGAGTTGGGTTTGGGGATGCTGCTGCTGCTTGCCTGAGCGAGTCTCGGCAACATGGTGGAAGATACCCGCATGGAGCGAAATCCTCTTTGCCCTAGCATCCCCTCTGCCTGAGAGAGAAGCATGGTTGCACACGTCTGTCACCGCGCTCCCCAGGAGCAATTTTGGGGAAGGCACAGCACGCCGCCCCAGGGAAGAGAAGGATCCCTTGGCCTTGGGTCTAGAAACGCTCGGGAGTCAGAATAGCCTGCCGAGGCACGAACAGCAGGCCATGAGAAGACAAGTGTCCTCTACTCCCGGTGCGGAGAGATTGAAGCCTGGCTGCTAAGGAGACATGAGGGGAAGACAAGGGCATGGGTGCGTGCTCCACTCTGAGGAAGGAGTCTGGGCAGAAGGCAGGCCTGTCCTGTGCCTCTTGTCCCAAGGGGAAAGCATCTCTTTGGCCACGTGTCCCAAGGGCAGACTTGGGCTTGCCACCAGGTGCCATACCCGGAACTCGCAGAAACAACCCCATGGGGAAACGTGCAGTCAGATGCCGTCTTCCACCAAGATATGGCAGCATTGTGGGTGGCCGGGGGTGTGCCGGGGAAAGAGTGGAGACAGTCCCCACCGTTCCCCATCCCAGTGCTCGGGCCCTGTGCAGGGATCCTGTCGCCTCTTCTCTCCTGTGGTGAAGGCACTGGCCTTGACCCCGAGTCTGCCCGAGCGCCGGAGCAAAAGGCAAAGCCTTACCTACGCCAGGAGATGGTAATAGGCATAGAGTGTCATGCTAGGCCACGCACGCTGCTGCAGGGTTGTGACTGTGTCTGCTTAGATCGGCTTAGCAAGGTGAACCCCGGGCGCGAACTTGGAGCCCGGGAAAACAAGGCCCAAGAGGCACCAGCTCTCCCGCGGCTCTTCTTTCCAGCCGCGACAGAGCGAACGACCAAAGCCTTGCTGAGGAAGCAGCAGCGAAGTGCGGTTTGCGCCAAGCTGAAAACCTCTGCGAAAGCATAGCAGTCGCTGGGAAATCAGAGTCGGTTCTGTGGGATGCTGCCTGCTGCTTGCCGGAGCTAGTCTCCACTGCACGGTGGAATAAACCCGCATGGAGCGAAATCCTCTTTGCCTGGGCTTCCGCTCTGCCTGAGAGAGAAGCGCAGTGGTGCCTGTGGAAAGAGCCTTAAGGAAAGGGACACATCTGTCACTGCAGAGCGAAGGAAGCCGGGCTGCTAAGGAGACATGAGGGGGAGATTAGGGCAGGGGAAAGGGCTCCACTCTGAGGAAGGAGTCTGGGCAGAAAGCATGCCTGTCCTGAGCCTTTGGGCCCAAGGAGACAGCAGCTCCTAGGCCACATGACCGTGGTGGAGCCATGGGCTTGCCACCAGGCGCCTACCCTAAACTCGAGAAACAACTCCCAGAAAGACCTGGCCATCAGATGCCGTCTTCCTCCGGGATGTAGAAGCTTGGAGGAGGCCCGGGTTTTAAGGGGAAGGAGTGGTGACAGTCCCCCAAAGCTCCCTATTCAGTGCACGGGCGGTGTGCAGGGATCCTGTCACCTCTCCTTTCCTGTCGGGAAAGCACAGGCCTAGTCCGCGAGTCGGCCTGAGCGCCAGAGTAAAAGGCCAAGCGATGCCTACACCGGGAGATGGTAGTGTGCATGGAGTGCCATCCTAGGCTAAGCGCGCTACTGCACGGTTGCGACTGTGTCTGCGTAGTTCGGCCTGGCAGGGTGAACCCAGGACGCGAACATGGAGCCAGGGAAAGCAAGGCCCAAGAGGCACCAGCTCTCCCGCAGCTCTTCTTCCCTGACGCGACAGAAGCCTTGCTGAGGAAGCAGTGGCGAAGTGCTGTTTGCTCCAAACCAAAGCCTCTGCGAAAGGACAGCATTCCCCGAGAAATGTTTTGGGGGCTGCTGCTGCGTGCCTGAGCCCAGTCTCGCGGTGGGAGAAACCCGCATACAGCGAAAGCTCCTTTGCCTTGGCATCTCCCCTTGGAAAGCACAGCATTCGTTGGGAAATCAGAGTTGGGTTTGGGGATGCTGCTGCTGCTTGCCTAAGCGAGTCTCCGCAGCATGTTGGAAGACACCCGCATGGAGCGAAATCCTCTTTGCCCTAGCATCCTTTCTGCCTGAGAGAGAAGCATGGTTGCTCACGTCTGTCACCACGCTCCCCAGGAGCAAGTGTGGGGAAGGCACAGCACGCCGCCCCCGGGAAAGAGAAGGATCCCTTGGCCTTGGGGTCGGGAAACGCTCGGGAACAGGATAGCCTGCCGCGGCACGAAATGCAGGCCGGTGGCCAGACATGTGTCACCCGCTCCCTGTGCGGAGAGATGGAAGCCTGGCTGCTAAGGAGACATGAGGGGACGACTAGGGCAGGGGCGCGTGCTCCACTCTAAGGAGTCTGGGCAGAAGGCAGGCCTGTCCTGTGCCTCTGTTACCAAGGGGACACCATCTCCTTGGCCACCTGTCCCAAGGGCAGACTTGGGCTTGCCACCAGGTGCCATACCCGGAACTCGCAGAAACAACCCCATGGAGAAACGTGCAGTCAGATGCCGTCTTCCACCAAGATATGGCAGCATTGTGGGTGGCCGGGGTGTGCCGGGGAAAGAGTGGAGACAGTCCCCACTGTTCCCCATCCCAGTGCTCGGGCCTTGTGCAGGGATCCTGTTGCCTCCTCTCTCCTGTGGTGAAGGCACTGGCCTTGACCCCGAGTCTGCCCGAGCGCCGGAGCAAAAGGCAAAGCCTTACCTACGCCAGGAGATGGTAATAGCCATAGAGTGTCATGCTAGGCCACGCACGCTGCTGCAGGGTTGTGACTGTGTCTGCTTAGATCGGCTTAGCAAGGTGAACCCCGGGCGCGAACTTGGAGCCCGGGAAAACAAGGCCCAAGAGGCACCAGCTCTCCCGCGGCTCTTCTTTCCAGCCGCGACAGAGCGAACGACCAAAGCCTTGGTGAGGAAGCAGCAGCGAAGTGCGGTTTGCGCCAAGCTGAAAACCTCTGCGAAAGCATAGCAGTCGCTGGGAAATCAGAGTCGGTTCTGTGGGCTGCTTTTGTTACTTGCCTTAGCCTAGTATTCGCAGCACAATGGGAAAAACCCGCATAGAGCGAAAGCTTCTTGGCCGGGGCATCCCCTCTGGGAAAGCACAGCATTCTCTGGGAAATCAGAGTCGGGTCTGTGGGATGCTGCCTGCTGCTTGCCGGAGCTAGTCTCCACTGCACGGTGGAATAAACCCGCATGGAGTGAAATCCTCTTTTCCTGGTCTTCCGCTCTGCCTGAGAGAGAAGCGCGGTGGTGCCTGTGGAAAGAGCCTTAAGGAAAGGGACGCATCTGTCACTGCAGAGCGAAGGAAGCCGGGCTGCTAAGGAGACACGAGGGGAAGATTAGGGCAGGGGAAAGGGCTCCACTCTGAGGAAGGTGTCTGGGCAGAAAGCATGCCTGTCCTGAGCATTTGGGCCCAAGGAGACAGCAGCTCCTTGGCCCCCTGACCGTTTTGGAGCCATGGGCTTGCCACCAGGCGCCTACCCTAAACTCGAGAAACAACTCCCAGAAAGACCTGGCCATCAGATGCCATCTTCCTCCGGGATGTAGAAGCTTGGAGGAGGCCCGGGTTTTAAGTGGAAGGAGTGGTGACAGTCCCCCAAAGCTCCCTATTCAGTGCACGGGCGGTGTGCAGGGATCCTGTCACCTCTCCTTTCCTGTCGGGAAAGCACAGGCCTAGTCCGCGAGTCGGCCTGAGCGCCAGAGTAAAAGGCCAAGCGATGCCTACACCGGGAGATGGTAGTGTGCATGGAGTGCCATCCTAGGCTAAGCGCGCTACTGCACGGTTGTGACTGTGTCTGCTTAGTTCGGCCTGTCAGGGTGAACCCAGGACGCGAACATGGAGCCAGGGAAAGTAAGGCCCAAGAGGCACCAGCTCTCCCGCAGCTCTTCTTCCCTGACGCGACAGAAGCCTTGCTGAGGAAGCAGTGGCGAAGGGCTGTTTGCTCCAAACCAAAGCCTCTGCGAAAGGACAGCATTCCCCGAGAAATGTTTTGGGGGCTGCTGCTGCGTGCCTGAGCCCAGTCTCGCGGTGGGAGAAACCCGCATACAGCGAAATCCCCTTTGCCTGAGCATCTCCCCTTGGAAAGCACAGCATTCGTTGGGAAATCAGAGTTGGGTTTGGGGATGCTGCTGCTGCTTGCCTGAGCGAGTCGCGGCAACATGGTGGAAGATACCCGCATGGAGCGAAATCCTCTTTGCCCTAGCATCCCTTCTGCCTGAGAGAGAAGCATGGTTGCACACGTCTGTCACTGCGCTCCCCAGGAGCAATTTTGGGGAAGGCACAGCACGCCGCCCCAGGGAAGAGAAGGATCCCTTGGCCTTGGGTCTAGAAACGCTCGGGAGTCAGAATAGCCTGCCGAGGCACGAACAGCAGGCCATGAGAAGACAAGTATCCTCTACTCTTTGTGCGGAGAGATTGAAGCCTGGCTTCTAAGGAGACATGAGGGGAAGACAAGGGCATGGGTGCGTGCTCCACTCTGAGGAAGGAGTCTGGGCAGAAAGCAGGCCTGTCCTGTGCCTCTTGTCCCAAGGGGAAAGCATCTCTTTGGCCACCTGTCCCAAGGGCAGACTTGGGCTTGCCAACCAGGTGCCATACCCGGAACTCGCAGAAACAACCCCATAGAGAAACGTGAAGTCAGATGCCATCTTCCACCAAGATATGGCAGCATTGTGGGTGGCCGGGGGTGTGCCGGGGAAAGAGTGGAGACAGTCCCCACCGTTCCCCATCCCAGTGCTCGGGCCCTGTGCAGGGATCCTGTCGCCTCTTCTCTCCTGTGGTGAAGGCACTGGCCTTGACCCTGAGTCTGCCCGAGCGCCGGAGCAAAATGCAAAACCTTACCTACGCCAGGAGATGGTAATAGGCATAGAGTGTCATGCTAGGCCACGCACGCTGCTGCAGGGTTGTGACTGTGTCTGCTTAGATCGGCTTAGCAAGGTGAACCCCGGGCGCGAACTTGGAGCCCGGGGAAACAAGGCCCAAGAGGCCCAGCTCTCCCGAGGCTCTTCTTTCCAGCCGCGACAGAGCAAACGACCAAAGCCTTGCTGAGGAAGCAGCAGCGAAGTGCGTTTTGCGCCAAGCTGAAAACCTCTGCGAAAGCATAGCAGTCGCTTGGAAATCAGAGTCGGTTCTGTGGGATGCTGCCTGCTGCTTGCCGGAGCTAGTCTCCACTGCACGGTGGAATAAACCCGCATGGAGCGAAATCCTCTTTGCCTGGGCTTCCGCTCTGCCTGAGAGAGAAGCGCGGTGGTGCCTGTGGAAAGAGCCTTAAGGAAAGGGACACATCTGTCACTGCAGAGCGAAGGAAGCCGGGCTGCTAAGGAGACACGAGGGGAAGATTAGGGCAGGGGAAAGGGCTCCACTCTGAGGAAGGAGTCTGGACAGAAAGCATGCCTGTCCTGAGCCTTTAGGCCCAAGGAGACAGCAGCTCCTTGGCCACCTGACCGTGGTGGAGCCATGGGCTTGCCACCAGGCGCCTACCCTAAACTCGAGAAACAACTCCCAGAAAGACCTGGCCATCAGATGCCGTCTTCCTCCGGGATGTAGAAGCTTGGAGGAGGCCCGGGTTTTAAGGGGAAGGAGTGGTGACAGTCCCCCAAAGCTCCCTATTCAGTGCACGGGCGGTGTGCAGGGATCCTGTCACCTCTCCTTTCCTGTGAGGAAAGCACAGGCCTAGTCCGCGAGTCGGCCTGAGCGCCAGAGTAAAAGGCCAAGCGATGCCTACACCGGGAGATGGTAGTGTGCATGGAGTGCCATCCTAGGCTAAGCGCGCTACTGCACGGTTGCGACTGTGTCTGCGTAGTTCGGCCTGGCAGGGTGAACCCAGGACGCGAACATGGAGCCAGGGAAAGCAAGGCCCAAGAGGCACCAGCTCTCCCGCAGCTCTTCTTCCCAGACGCGACAGAAGCCTTGCTGAGGAAGCAGTGGCGAAGGGCTGTTTGCTCCAAACCAAAGCCTCTGCGAAAGGACAGCATTCCCCGAGAAATGTTTTGTGGGCTGCTGCTGCGTGCCTGAGCCCAGTCTCGCGGTGGGACAAACCCGCATACAGCGAAAGCCCCTTTGCCTTGGCATCGCCCCTTGGAAAGCACAGCATTCGTTGGGAAATCAGAGTTGGGTTTGGGGATGCTGCTGCTGCTTGCCTAAGCGAGTCTCCGCAGCATGTTGGAAGATACCCGCATGGAGCGAAATCCTCTTGCCCTAGCATCCTTTCTGCTTGAGAGGAAGCATGGTTGCTCACGTCTGTCACCACGCTCCCCAGGAGCAAGTGTGGGGAAGGCACAGCACGCCGCCCCCGGGGAAGAGAAGGATCCCTTGGCCTTGGGGTCGGGAAACGCTCGGGAACAGGATAGCCTGCCGCGGCACGAAATGCAGGCCGGTGGCCAGACATGTGTCACTTGCTCCCTGTGCGGAGAAATGGAAGCCTGGCTGCTAAGGAGACATGAGAGGACGACTAGGGCAGGGGCGCGTGCTTCACTCTAAGGAGTCTGGGCAGAAGGCAGGCCTGTCCTGTGCCTCTGTTACCAAGGGGACAGCATCTCCTTGGCCACCTGTCCCAAGGGCAGACTTGGGCTTGCCACCAGGTGCCATACCTGGAACTTGCAGAAACAACCCCATGGAGAAACGGTCAGTCAGATGCCATCTTCCACCAAGATGTGGCAGCATTGTGGGTGACAGGGGGTGCGGCGAGGAAGGAGTGGAGACAGTCCCCCACAGTTCCCCATCCCAGTGCCCGGGCCGTGTGCAGGGATCCTGTTGCCTCCTCTCTCCTGTGGTGAAGGCACTGGCCTTGACCCCAAGTCTGCCCGAGCACCGGAGCAAAAGGCAAAGCCTTACCAGAGCAGGAGATGGAATTAGGAATAGAGTGCCATGCTAGGCCACGCACGCTGCTGCAGGGTTGTGACTGTGTCTGCCTAGTTCGGCTTAGCAAAGTGAAATCCGGGCGCGAACATGGAGCCAGGGAAAGCAAGGCCCAAGAGGCAACAGCTCTCCCGCAGCTCTTCTTCCCTGACTCGACTGAAGCTTTGCTGAGGAAGCAGCGGCGAAGTGCTGTTCGCTCCAAACCAAAGCCTCTGCGAAAGCACAGCATTCGCTGAGAAATGTTGTGCGGGCTGCTGCTGTTTCCCTGAGCCCAGTCTTGCGGTGGGAGAAACCCGCATACAGCGAAAGCCTCTTTGCCTGGGCCTCTCCCTTAGGAAAGCACAGCATTCGTTGGGAAATCAGAGTTGGGTTTGGGGATGCTGCTGCTGCTTGCCTGAGCGAGTCTCGGCAACATGGTGGAAGATACCCGCATGGAGCGAAATCCTCTTTGCCCTAGCATCCCCTCTGCCTGAGAGAGAAGCATGGTTGCACACGTCTGTCACCGCGCTCCCCAGGAGCAATTTTGGGGAAGGCACAGCACGCCGCCCCAGGGAAGAGAAGGATCCCTTGGCCTTGGGTCTAGAAACGCTCGGGAGTCAGAATAGCCTGCCGAGGCACGAACAGCAGGCCATGAGAAGACAAGTGTCCTCTACTCCCTGTGCGGAGAGATTGAAGCCTGGCTGCTAAGGAGACATGAGGGGAAGACAAGGGCATGGGTGCGTGCTCCACTCTGAGGAAGGAGTCTGGGCAGAAGGCAGGCCTGTCCTGTGCCTCTTGTCCCAAGGGGAAAGCATCTCTTTGGCCACCTGTCCCAAGGGCAGACTTGGGCTTGCCACCAGGTGCCATACCCGGAACTCGCAGAAACAACCCCATGGGGAAACGTGCAGTCAGATGCCGTCTTCCACCAAGATATGGCAGCATTGTGGGTGGCCGGGGGTGTGCCGGGGAAAGAGTGGAGACAGTCCCCACCGTTCCCCATCCCAGTGCTCGGGCCCTGTGCAGGGATCCTGTCGCCTCTTCTCTCCTGTGGTGAAGGCACTGGCCTTGACCCCGAGTCTGCCCGAGCGCCGGAGCAAAAGGCAAAGCCTTACCTACGCCAGGAGATGGTAATAGGCATAGAGTGTCATGCTAGGCCACGCACGCTGCTGCAGGGTTGTGACTGTGTCTGCTTAGATCGGCTTAGCAAGGTGAACCCCGGGCGCGAACTTGGAGCCCGGGAAAACAAGGCCCAAGAGGCACCAGCTCTCCCGCGGCTCTTCTTTCCAGCCGCGACAGAGCGAACGACCAAAGCCTTGCTGAGGAAGCAGCAGCGAAGTGCGGTTTGCGCCAAGCTGAAAACCTCTGCGAAAGCATAGCAGTCGCTGGGAAATCAGAGTCGGTTCTGTGGGATGCTGCCTGCTGCTTGCCGGAGCTAGTCTCCACTGCACGGTGGAATAAACCCGCATGGAGCGAAATCCTCTTTGCCTGGGCTTCCGCTCTGCCTGAGAGAGAAGCGCGGTGGTGCCTGTGGAAAGAGCCTTAAGGAAAGGGACACATCTGTCACTGCAGAGCGAAGGAAGCCGGGCTGCTAAGGAGACATGAGGGGGAGATTAGGGCAGGGGAAAGGGCTCCACTCTGAGGAAGGAGTCTGGGCAGAAAGCATGCCTGTCCTGAGCCTTTGGGCCCAAGGAGACAGCAGCTCCTAGGCCACATGACCGTGGTGGAGCCATGGGCTTGCCACCAGGCGCCTACCCTAAACTCGAGAAACAACTCCCAGAAAGACCTGGCCATCAGATGCCATCTTCCTCCGGGATGTAGAAGCTTGGAGGAGGCCCGGGTTTTAAGGGGAAGGAGTGGTGACAGTCCCCCAAAGCTCCCTATTCAGTGCACGGGCGGTGTGCAGGGATCCTGTCACCTCTCCTTTCCTGTCGGGAAAGCACAGGCCTAGTCCGCGAGTCGGCCTGAGCGCCAGAGTAAAAGGCCAAGCGATGCCTACACCGGGAGATGGTAGTGTGCATGGAGTGCCATCCTAGGCTAAGCGCGCTACTGCACGGTTGCGACTGTGTCTGCGTAGTTCGGCCTGGCAGGGTGAACCCAGGACGCGAACATGGAGCCAGGGAAAGCAAGGCCCAAGAGGCACCAGCTCTCCCGCAGCTCTTCTTCCCTGACGCGACAGAAGCCTTGCTGAGGAAGCAGTGGCGAAGTGCTGTTTGCTCCAAACCAAAGCCTCTGCGAAAGGACAGCATTCCCCGAGAAATGTTTTGGGGGCTGCTGCTGCGTGCCTGAGCCCAGTCTCGCGGTGGGAGAAACCCGCATACAGCGAAAGCTCCTTTGCCTTGGCATCTCCCCTTGGAAAGCACAGCATTCGTTGGGAAATCAGAGTTGGGTTTGGGGATGCTGCTGCTGCTTGCCTAAGCGAGTCTCCGCAGCATGTTGGAAGATACCCGCATGGAGCGAAATCCTCTTTGCCCTAGCATCCTTTCTGCCTGAGAGAGAAGCATGGTTGCTCACGTCTGTCACCACGCTCCCCAGGAGCAAGTGTGGGGAAGGCACAGCACGCCGCCCCCGGGAAAGAGAAGGATCCCTTGGCCTTGGGTTCGGGAAACGCTCGGGAACAGGATAGCCTGCCGCGGCACGAAATGCAGGCCGGTGGCCAGACATGTGTCACCCGCTCCCTGTGCGGAGAGATGGAAGCCTGGCTGCTAAGGAGACATGAGGGGACGACTAGGGCAGGGGCGCGTGCTCCACTCTAAGGAGTCTGGGCAGAAGGCAGGCCTGTCCTGTGCCTCTGTTACCAAGGGGACACCATCTCCTTGGCCACCTGTCCCAAGGGCAGACTTGGGCTTGCCACCAGGTGCCATACCCGGAACTCGCAGAAACAACCCCATGGAGAAACGTGCAGTCAGATGCCGTCTTCCACCAAGATATGGCAGCATTGTGGGTGGCCGGGGTGTGCCGGGGAAAGAGTGGAGACAGTCCCCACTGTTCCCCATCCCAGTGCTCGGGCCTTGTGCAGGGATCCTGTTGCCTCCTCTCTCCTGTGGTGAAGGCACTGGCCTTGACCCCGAGTCTGCCCGAGCGCCGGAGCAAAAGGCAAAGCCTTACCTACGCCAGGAGATGGTAATAGCCATAGAGTGTCATGCTAGGCCACGCACGCTGCTGCAGGGTTGTGACTGTGTCTGCTTAGATCGGCTTAGCAAGGTGAACCCCGGGCGCGAACTTGGAGCCCGGGAAAACAAGGCCCAAGAGGCACCAGCTCTCCCGCGGCTCTTCTTTCCAGCCGCGACAGAGCGAACGACCAAAGCCTTGGTGAGGAAGCAGCAGCGAAGTGCGGTTTGCGCCAAGCTGAAAACCTCTGCGAAAGCATAGCAGTCGCTGGGAAATCAGAGTCGGTTCTGTGGGCTGCTTTTGTTGCTTGCCTTAGCCTAGTATTCGCAGCACAATGGGAAAAACCCGCATAGATCGAAAGCTTCTTGGCCGGGGCATCCCCTCTGGGAAAGCACAGCATTCTCTGGGAAATCAGAGTCGGGTCTGTGGGATGCTGCCTGCTGCTTGCCGGAGCTAGTCTCCACTGCACGGTGGAATAAACCCGCATGGAGTGAAATCCTCTTTTCCTGGTCTTCCGCTCTGCCTGAGAGAGAAGCGCGGTGGTGCCTGTGGAAAGAGCCTTAAGGAAAGGGACGCATCTGTCACTGCAGAGCGAAGGAAGCCGGGCTGCTAAGGAGACACGAGGGGAAGATTAGGGCAGGGGAAAGGGCTCCACTCTGAGGAAGGTGTCTGGGCAGAAAGCATGCCTGTCCTGAGCATTTGGGCCCAAGGAGACAGCAGCTCCTTGGCCCCCTGACCGTTTTGGAGCCATGGGCTTGCCACCAGGCGCCTACCCTAAACTCGAGAAACAACTCCCAGAAAGACCTGGCCATCAGATGCCATCTTCCTCCGGGATGTAGAAGCTTGGAGGAGGCCCGGGTTTTAAGTGGAAGGAGTGGTGACAGTCCCCCAAAGCTCCCTATTCAGTGCACGGGCGGTGTGCAGGGATCCTGTCACCTCTCCTTTCCTGTCGGGAAAGCACAGGCCTAGTCCGCGAGTCGGCCTGAGCGCCAGAGTAAAAGGCCAAGCGATGCCTACACCGGGAGATGGTAGTGTGCATGGAGTGCCATCCTAGGCTAAGCGCGCTACTGCACGGTTGTGACTGTGTCTGCTTAGTTCGGCCTGTCAGGGTGAACCCAGGACGCGAACATGGAGCCAGGGAAAGTAAGGCCCAAGAGGCACCAGCTCTCCCGCAGCTCTTCTTCCCTGACGCGACAGAAGCCTTGCTGAGGAAGCAGTGGCGAAGGGCTGTTTGCTCCAAACCAAAGCCTCTGCGAAAGGACAGCATTCCCCGAGAAATGTTTTGGGGGCTGCTGCTGCGTGCCTGAGCCCAGTCTCGCGGTGGGAGAAACCCGCATACAGCGAAATCCCCTTTGCCTGAACATCTCCCCTTGGAAAGCACAGCATTCGTTGGGAAATCAGAGTTGGGTTTGGGGATGCTGCTGCTGCTTGCCTGAGCGAGTCGCGGCAACATGGTGGAAGATACCCGCATGGAGCGAAATCCTCTTTGCCCTAGCATCCCTTCTGCCTGAGAGAGAAGCATGGTTGCACACGTCTGTCACTGCGCTCCCCAGGAGCAATTTTGGGGAAGGCACAGCACGCCGCCCCAGGGAAGAGAAGGATCCCTTGGCCTTGGGTCTAGAAACGCTCGGGAGTCAGAATAGCCTGCCGAGGCACGAACAGCAGGCCATGAGAAGACAAGTATCCTCTACTCTTTGTGCGGAGAGATTGAAGCCTGGCTTCTAAGGAGACATGAGGGGAAGACAAGGGCATGGGTGCGTGCTCCACTCTGAGGAAGGAGTCTGGGCAGAAAGCAGGCCTGTCCTGTGCCTCTTGTCCCAAGGGGAAAGCATCTCTTTGGCCACCTGTCCCAAGGGCAGACTTGGGCTTGCCAACCAGGTGCCATACCCGGAACTCGCAGAAACAACCCCATAGAGAAACGTGAAGTCAGATGCCATCTTCCACCAAGATATGGCAGCATTGTGGGTGGCCGGGGGTGTGCCGGGGAAAGAGTGGAGACAGTCCCCACCGTTCCCCATCCCAGTGCTCGGGCCCTGTGCAGGGATCCTGTCGCCTCTTCTCTCCTGTGGTGAAGGCACTGGCCTTGACCCTGAGTCTGCCCGAGCGCCGGAGCAAAATGCAAAACCTTACCTACGCCAGGAGATGGTAATAGGCATAGAGTGTCATGCTAGGCCACGCACGCTGCTGCAGGGTTGTGACTGTGTCTGCTTAGATCGGCTTAGCAAGGTGAACCCCGGGCGCGAACTTGGAGCCCGGGGAAACAAGGCCCAAGAGGCCCAGCTCTCCCGAGGCTCTTCTTTCCAGCCGCGACAGAGCAAACGACCAAAGCCTTGCTGAGGAAGCAGCAGCGAAGTGCGTTTTGCGCCAAGCTGAAAACCTCTGCGAAAGCATAGCAGTCGCTGGGAAATCAGAGTCGGTTCTGTGGGATGCTGCCTGCTGCTTGCCGGAGCTAGTCTCCACTGCACGGTGGAATAAACCCGCATGGAGCGAAATCCTCTTTGCCTGGGCTTCCGCTCTGCCTGAGAGAGAAGCGCGGTGGTGCCTGTGGAAAGAGCCTTAAGGAAAGGGACACATCTGTCACTGCAGAGCGAAGGAAGCCGGGCTGCTAAGGAGACACGAGGGGAAGATTAGGGCAGGGGAAAGGGCTCCACTCTGAGGAAGGAGTCTGGACAGAAAGCATGCCTGTCCTGAGCCTTTAGGCCCAAGGAGACAGCAGCTCCTTGGCCACCTGACCGTGGTGGAGCCATGGGCTTGCCACCAGGCGCCTACCCTAAACTCGAGAAACAACTCCCAGAAAGACCTGGCCATCAGATGCCGTCTTCCTCCGGGATGTAGAAGCTTGGAGGAGGCCCGGGTTTTAAGGGGAAGGAGTGGTGACAGTCCCCCAAAGCTCCCTATTCAGTGCACGGGCGGTGTGCAGGGATCCTGTCACCTCTCCTTTCCTGTGAGGAAAGCACAGGCCTAGTCCGCGAGTCGGCCTGAGCGCCAGAGTAAAAGGCCAAGCGATGCCTACACCGGGAGATGGTAGTGTGCATGGAGTGCCATCCTAGGCTAAGCGCGCTACTGCACGGTTGCGACTGTGTCTGCGTAGTTCGGCCTGGCAGGGTGAACCCAGGACGCGAACATGGAGCCAGGGAAAGCAAGGCCCAAGAGGCACCAGCTCTCCCGCAGCTCTTCTTCCCAGACGCGACAGAAGCCTTGCTGAGGAAGCAGTGGCGAAGGGCTGTTTGCTCCAAACCAAAGCCTCTGCGAAAGGACAGCATTCCCCGAGAAATGTTTTGTGGGCTGCTGCTGCGTGCCTGAGCCCAGTCTCGCGGTGGGACAAACCCGCATACAGCGAAAGCCCCTTTGCCTTGGCATCGCCCCTTGGAAAGCACAGCATTCGTTGGGAAATCAGAGTTGGGTTTGGGGATGCTGCTGCTGCTTGCCTAAGCGAGTCTCCGCAGCATGTTGGAAGATACCCGCATGGAGCGAAATCCTCTTGCCCTAGCATCCTTTCTGCTTGAGAGGAAGCATGGTTGCTCACGTCTGTCACCACGCTCCCCAGGAGCAAGTGTGGGGAAGGCACAGCACGCCGCCCCCGGGGAAGAGAAGGATCCCTTGGCCTTGGGGTCGGGAAACGCTCGGGAACAGGATAGCCTGCCGCGGCACGAAATGCAGGCCGGTGGCCAGACATGTGTCACTTGCTCCCTGTGCGGAGAAATGGAAGCCTGGCTGCTAAGGAGACATGAGAGGACGACTAGGGCAGGGGCGCGTGCTTCACTCTAAGGAGTCTGGGCAGAAGGCAGGCCTGTCCTGTGCCTCTGTTACCAAGGGGACAGCATCTCCTTGGCCACCTGTCCCAAGGGCAGACTTGGGCTTGCCACCAGGTGCCATACCTGGAACTTGCAGAAACAACCCCATGGAGAAACGGTCAGTCAGATGCCATCTTCCACCAAGATGTGGCAGCATTGTGGGTGACAGGGGGTGCGGCGAGGAAGGAGTGGAGACAGTCCCCCACAGTTCCCCATCCCAGTGCCCGGGCCGTGTGCAGGGATCCTGTTGCCTCCTCTCTCCTGTGGTGAAGGCACTGGCCTTGACCCCAAGTCTGCCCGAGCACCGGAGCAAAAGGCAAAGCCTTACCAGAGCAGGAGATGGAATTAGGAATAGAGTGCCATGCTAGGCCACGCACGCTGCTGCAGGGTTGTGACTGTGTCTGCCTAGTTCGGCTTAGCAAAGTGAAATCCGGGCGCGAACATGGAGCCAGGGAAAGCAAGGCCCAAGAGGCAACAGCTCTCCCGCAGCTCTTCTTCCCTGACTCGACTGAAGCTTTGCTGAGGAAGCAGCGGCGAAGTGCTGTTCGCTCCAAACCAAAGCCTCTGCGAAAGCACAGCATTCGCTGAGAAATGTTGTGCGGGCTGCTGCTGTTTCCCTGAGCCCAGTCTTGCGGTGGGAGAAACCCGCATACAGCGAAAGCCTCTTTGCCTGGGCCTCTCCCTTAGGAAAGCACAGCATTCGTTGGGAAATCAGAGTTGGGTTTGGGGATGCTGCTGCTGCTTGCCTGAGCGAGTCTCGGCAACATGGTGGAAGATACCCGCATGGAGCGAAATCCTCTTTGCCCTAGCATCCCCTCTGCCTGAGAGAGAAGCATGGTTGCACACGTCTGTCACCGCGCTCCCCAGGAGCAATTTTGGGGAAGGCACAGCACGCCGCCCCAGGGAAGAGAAGGATCCCTTGGCCTTGGGTCTAGAAACGCTCGGGAGTCAGAATAGCCTGCCGAGGCACGAACAGCAGGCCATGAGAAGACAAGTGTCCTCTACTCCCTGTGCGGAGAGATTGAAGCCTGGCTGCTAAGGAGACATGAGGGGAAGACAAGGGCATGGGTGCGTGCTCCACTCTGAGGAAGGAGTCTGGGCAGAAGGCAGGCCTGTCCTGTGCCTCTTGTCCCAAGGGGAAAGCATCTCTTTGGCCACCTGTCCCAAGGGCAGACTTGGGCTTGCCACCAGGTGCCATACCCGGAACTCGCAGAAACAACCCCATGGGGAAACGTGCAGTCAGATGCCGTCTTCCACCAAGATATGGCAGCATTGTGGGTGGCCGGGGGTGTGCCGGGGAAAGAGTGGAGACAGTCCCCACCGTTCCCCATCCCAGTGCTCGGACCCTGTGCAGGGATCCTGTCGCCTCTTCTCTCCTGTGGTGAAGGCACTGGCCTTGACCCCGAGTCTGCCCGAGCGCCGGAGCAAAAGGCAAAGCCTTACCTACGCCAGGAGATGGTAATAGGCATAGAGTGTCATGCTAGGCCACGCACGCTGCTGCAGGGTTGTGACTGTGTCTGCTTAGATCGGCTTAGCAAGGTGAACCCCGGGCGCGAACTTGGAGCCCGGGAAAACAAGGCCCAAGAGGCACCAGCTCTCCCGCGGCTCTTCTTTCCAGCCGCGACAGAGCGAACGACCAAAGCCTTGCTGAGGAAGCAGCAGCGAAGTGCGGTTTGCGCCAAGCTGAAAACCTCTGCGAAAGCATAGCAGTCGCTGGGAAATCAGAGTCGGTTCTGTGGGATGCTGCCTGCTGCTTGCCGGAGCTAGTCTCCACTGCACGGTGGAATAAACCCGCATGGAGCGAAATCCTCTTTGCCTGGGCTTCCGCTCTGCCTGAGAGAGAAGCGCGGTGGTGCCTGTGGAAAGAGCCTTAAGGAAAGGGACACATCTGTCACTGCAGAGCGAAGGAAGCCGGGCTGCTAAGGAGACATGAGGGGGAGATTAGGGCAGGGGAAAGGGCTCCACTCTGAGGAAGGAGTCTGGGCAGAAAGCATGCCTGTCCTGAGCCTTTGGGCCCAAGGAGACAGCAGCTCCTAGGCCACATGACCGTGGTGGAGCCATGGGCTTGCCACCAGGCGCCTACCCTAAACTCGAGAAACAACTCCCAGAAAGACCTGGCCATCAGATGCCGTCTTCCTCCGGGATGTAGAAGCTTGGAGGAGGCCCGGGTTTTAAGGGGAAGGAGTGGTGACAGTCCCCCAAAGCTCCCTATTCAGTGCACGGGCGGTGTGCAGGGATCCTGTCACCTCTCCTTTCCTGTCGGGAAAGCACAGGCCTAGTCCGCGAGTCGGCCTGAGCGCCAGAGTAAAAGGCCAAGCGATGCCTACACCGGGAGATGGTAGTGTGCATGGAGTGCCATCCTAGGCTAAGCGCGCTACTGCACGGTTGCGACTGTGTCTGCGTAGTTCGGCCTGGCAGGGTGAACCCAGGACGCGAACATGGAGCCAGGGAAAGCAAGGCCCAAGAGGCACCAGCTCTCCCGCAGCTCTTCTTCCCTGACGCGACAGAAGCCTTGCTGAGGAAGCAGTGGCGAAGTGCTGTTTGCTCCAAACCAAAGCCTCTGCGAAAGGACAGCATTCCCCGAGAAATGTTTTGGGGGCTGCTGCTGCGTGCCTGAGCCCAGTCTCGCGGTGGGAGAAACCCGCATACAGCGAAAGCTCCTTTGCCTTGGCATCTCCCCTTGGAAAGCACAGCATTCGTTGGGAAATCAGAGTTGGGTTTGGGGATGCTGCTGCTGCTTGCCTAAGCGAGTCTCCGCAGCATGTTGGAAGACACCCGCATGGAGCGAAATCCTCTTTGCCCTAGCATCCTTTCTGCCTGAGAGAGAAGCATGGTTGCTCACGTCTGTCACCACGCTCCCCAGGAGCAAGTGTGGGGAAGGCACAGCACGCCGCCCCCGGGAAAGAGAAGGATCCCTTGGCCTTGGGGTCGGGAAACGCTCGGGAACAGGATAGCCTGCCGCGGCACGAAATGCAGGCCGGTGGCCAGACATGTGTCACCCGCTCCCTGTGCGGAGAGATGGAAGCCTGGCTGCTAAGGAGACATGAGGGGACGACTAGGGCAGGGGCGCGTGCTCCACTCTAAGGAGTCTGGGCAGAAGGCAGGCCTGTCCTGTGCCTCTGTTACCAAGGGGACACCATCTCCTTGGCCACCTGTCCCAAGGGCAGACTTGGGCTTGCCACCAGGTGCCATACCCGGAACTCGCAGAAACAACCCCATGGAGAAACGTGCAGTCAGATGCCGTCTTCCACCAAGATATGGCAGCATTGTGGGTGGCCGGGGTGTGCCGGGGAAAGAGTGGAGACAGTCCCCACTGTTCCCCATCCCAGTGCTCGGGCCTTGTGCAGGGATCCTGTTGCCTCCTCTCTCCTGTGGTGAAGGCACTGGCCTTGACCCCGAGTCTGCCCGAGCGCCGGAGCAAAAGGCAAAGCCTTACCTACGCCAGGAGATGGTAATAGCCATAGAGTGTCATGCTAGGCCACGCACGCTGCTGCAGGGTTGTGACTGTGTCTGCTTAGATCGGCTTAGCAAGGTGAACCCCGGGCGCGAACTTGGAGCCCGGGAAAACAAGGCCCAAGAGGCACCAGCTCTCCCGCGGCTCTTCTTTCCAGCCGCGACAGAGCGAACGACCAAAGCCTTGGTGAGGAAGCAGCAGCGAAGTGCGGTTTGCGCCAAGCTGAAAACCTCTGCGAAAGCATAGCAGTCGCTGGGAAATCAGAGTCGGTTCTGTGGGCTGCTTTTGTTGCTTGCCTTAGCCTAGTATTCGCAGCACAATGGGAAAAACCCGCATAGAGCGAAAGCTTCTTGGCCGGGGCATCCCCTCTGGGAAAGCACAGCATTCTCTGGGAAATCAGAGTCGGGTCTGTGGGATGCTGCCTGCTGCTTGCCGGAGCTAGTCTCCACTGCACGGTGGAATAAACCCGCATGGAGTGAAATCCTCTTTTCCTGGTCTTCCGCTCTGCCTGAGAGAGAAGCGCGGTGGTGCCTGTGGAAAGAGCCTTAAGGAAAGGGACGCATCTGTCACTGCAGAGCGAAGGAAGCCGGGCTGCTAAGGAGACACGAGGGGAAGATTAGGGCAGGGGAAAGGGCTCCACTCTGAGGAAGGTGTCTGGGCAGAAAGCATGCCTGTCCTGAGCATTTGGGCCCAAGGAGACAGCAGCTCCTTGGCCCCCTGACCGTTTTGGAGCCATGGGCTTGCCACCAGGCGCCTACCCTAAACTCGAGAAACAACTCCCAGAAAGACCTGGCCATCAGATGCCATCTTCCTCCGGGATGTAGAAGCTTGGAGGAGGCCCGGGTTTTAAGTGGAAGGAGTGGTGACAGTCCCCCAAAGCTCCCTATTCAGTGCACGGGCGGTGTGCAGGGATCCTGTCACCTCTCCTTTCCTGTCGGGAAAGCACAGGCCTAGTCCGCGAGTCGGCCTGAGCGCCAGAGTAAAAGGCCAAGCGATGCCTACACCGGGAGATGGTAGTGTGCATGGAGTGCCATCCTAGGCTAAGCGCGCTACTGCACGGTTGTGACTGTGTCTGCTTAGTTCGGCCTGTCAGGGTGAACCCAGGACGCGAACATGGAGCCAGGGAAAGTAAGGCCCAAGAGGCACCAGCTCTCCCGCAGCTCTTCTTCCCTGACGCGACAGAAGCCTTGCTGAGGAAGCAGTGGCGAAGGGCTGTTTGCTCCAAACCAAAGCCTCTGCGAAAGGACAGCATTCCCCGAGAAATGTTTTGGGGGCTGCTGCTGCGTGCCTGAGCCCAGTCTCGCGGTGGGAGAAACCCGCATACAGCGAAATCCCCTTTGCCTGAACATCTCCCCTTGGAAAGCACAGCATTCGTTGGGAAATCAGAGTTGGGTTTGGGGATGCTGCTGCTGCTTGCCTGAGCGAGTCGCGGCAACATGGTGGAAGATACCCGCATGGAGCGAAATCCTCTTTGCCCTAGCATCCCTTCTGCCTGAGAGAGAAGCATGGTTGCACACGTCTGTCACTGCGCTCCCCAGGAGCAATTTTGGGGAAGGCACAGCACGCCGCCCCAGGGAAGAGAAGGATCCCTTGGCCTTGGGTCTAGAAACGCTCGGGAGTCAGAATAGCCTGCCGAGGCACGAACAGCAGGCCATGAGAAGACAAGTGTCCTCTACTCCCGGTGCGGAGAGATTGAAGCCTGGCTGCTAAGGAGACATGAGGGGAAGACAAGGGCATGGGTGCGTGCTCCACTCTGAGGAAGGAGTCTGGGCAGAAGGCAGGCCTGTCCTGTGCCTCTTGTCCCAAGGGGAAAGCATCTCTTTGGCCACCTGTCCCAAGGGCAGACTTGGGCTTGCCACCAGGTGCCATACCCGGAACTCGCAGAAACAACCCCATGGGGAAACGTGCAGTCAGATGCCGTCTTCCACCAAGATATGGCAGCATTGTGGGTGGCCGGGGGTGTGCCGGGGAAAGAGTGGAGACAGTCCCCACCGTTCCCCATCCCAGTGCTCGGGCCCTGTGCAGGGATCCTGTCGCCTCTTCTCTCCTGTGGTGAAGGCACTGGCCTTGACCCCGAGTCTGCCCGAGCGCCGGAGCAAAAGGCAAAGCCTTACCTACGCCAGGAGATGGTAATAGGCATAGAGTGTCATGCTAGGCCACGCACGCTGCTGCAGGGTTGTGACTGTGTCTGCTTAGATCGGCTTAGCAAGGTGAACCCCGGGCGCGAACTTGGAGCCCGGGAAAACAAGGCCCAAGAGGCACCAGCTCTCCCGCGGCTCTTCTTTCCAGCCGCGACAGAGCGAACGACCAAAGCCTTGCTGAGGAAGCAGCAGCGAAGTGCGGTTTGCGCCAAGCTGAAAACCTCTGCGAAAGCATAGCAGTCGCTGGGAAATCAGAGTCGGTTCTGTGGGATGCTGCCTGCTGCTTGCCGGAGCTAGTCTCCACTGCACGGTGGAATAAACCCGCATGGAGCGAAATCCTCTTTGCCTGGGCTTCCGCTCTGCCTGAGAGAGAAGCGCGGTGGTGCCTGTGGAAAGAGCCTTAAGGAAAGGGACACATCTGTCACTGCAGAGCGAAGGAAGCCGGGCTGCTAAGGAGACATGAGGGGGAGATTAGGGCAGGGGAAAGGGCTCCACTCTGAGGAAGGAGTCTGGGCAGAAAGCATGCCTGTCCTGAGCCTTTGGGCCCAAGGAGACAGCAGCTCCTAGGCCACATGACCGTGGTGGAGCCATGGGCTTGCCACCAGGCGCCTACCCTAAACTCGAGAAACAACTCCCAGAAAGACCTGGCCATCAGATGCCGTCTTCCTCCGGGATGTAGAAGCTTGGAGGAGGCCCGGGTTTTAAGGGGAAGGAGTGGTGACAGTCCCCCAAAGCTCCCTATTCAGTGCACGGGCGGTGTGCAGGGATCCTGTCACCTCTCCTTTCCTGTCGGGAAAGCACAGGCCTAGTCCGCGAGTCGGCCTGAGCGCCAGAGTAAAAGGCCAAGCGATGCCTACACCGGGAGATGGTAGTGTGCATGGAGTGCCATCCTAGGCTAAGCGCGCTACTGCACGGTTGCGACTGTGTCTGCGTAGTTCGGCCTGGCAGGGTGAACCCAGGACGCGAACATGGAGCCAGGGAAAGCAAGGCCCAAGAGGCACCAGCTCTCCCGCAGCTCTTCTTCCCTGACGCGACAGAAGCCTTGCTGAGGAAGCAGTGGCGAAGTGCTGTTTGCTCCAAACCAAAGCCTCTGCGAAAGGACAGCATTCCCCGAGAAATGTTTTGGGGGCTGCTGCTGCGTGCCTGAGCCCAGTCTCGCGGTGGGAGAAACCCGCATACAGCGAAAGCTCCTTTGCCTTGGCATCTCCCCTTGGAAAGCACAGCATTCGTTGGGAAATCAGAGTTGGGTTTGGGGATGCTGCTGCTGCTTGCCTAAGCGAGTCTCCGCAGCATGTTGGAAGACACCCGCATGGAGCGAAATCCTCTTTGCCCTAGCATCCTTTCTGCCTGAGAGAGAAGCATGGTTGCTCACGTCTGTCACCACGCTCCCCAGGAGCAAGTGTGGGGAAGGCACAGCACGCCGCCCCCGGGAAAGAGAAGGATCCCTTGGCCTTGGGGTCGGGAAACGCTCGGGAACAGGATAGCCTGCCGCGGCACGAAATGCAGGCCGGTGGCCAGACATGTGTCACCCGCTCCCTGTGCGGAGAGATGGAAGCCTGGCTGCTAAGGAGACATGAGGGGACGACTAGGGCAGGGGCGCGTGCTCCACTCTAAGGAGTCTGGGCAGAAGGCAGGCCTGTCCTGTGCCTCTGTTACCAAGGGGACACCATCTCCTTGGCCACCTGTCCCAAGGGCAGACTTGGGCTTGCCACCAGGTGCCATACCCGGAACTCGCAGAAACAACCCCATGGAGAAACGTGCAGTCAGATGCCGTCTTCCACCAAGATATGGCAGCATTGTGGGTGGCCGGGGTGTGCCGGGGAAAGAGTGGAGACAGTCCCCACTGTTCCCCATCCCAGTGCTCGGGCCTTGTGCAGGGATCCTGTTGCCTCCTCTCTCCTGTGGTGAAGGCACTGGCCTTGACCCCGAGTCTGCCCGAGCGCCGGAGCAAAAGGCAAAGCCTTACCTACGCCAGGAGATGGTAATAGCCATAGAGTGTCATGCTAGGCCACGCACGCTGCTGCAGGGTTGTGACTGTGTCTGCTTAGATCGGCTTAGCAAGGTGAACCCCGGGCGCGAACTTGGAGCCCGGGAAAACAAGGCCCAAGAGGCACCAGCTCTCCCGCGGCTCTTCTTTCCAGCCGCGACAGAGCGAACGACCAAAGCCTTGGTGAGGAAGCAGCAGCGAAGTGCGGTTTGCGCCAAGCTGAAAACCTCTGCGAAAGCATAGCAGTCGCTGGGAAATCAGAGTCGGTTCTGTGGGCTGCTTTTGTTGCTTGCCTTAGCCTAGTATTCGCAGCACAATGGGAAAAACCCGCATAGAGCGAAAGCTTCTTGGCCGGGGCATCCCCTCTGGGAAAGCACAGCATTCTCTGGGAAATCAGAGTCGGGTCTGTGGGATGCTGCCTGCTGCTTGCCGGAGCTAGTCTCCACTGCACGGTGGAATAAACCCGCATGGAGTGAAATCCTCTTTTCCTGGTCTTCCGCTCTGCCTGAGAGAGAAGCGCGGTGGTGCCTGTGGAAAGAGCCTTAAGGAAAGGGACACATCTGTCACTGCAGAGCGAAGGAAGCCGGGCTGCTAAGGAGACACGAGGGGAAGATTAGGGCAGGGGAAAGGGCTCCACTCTGAGGAAGGTGTCTGGGCAGAAAGCATGCCTGTCCTGAGCATTTGGGCCCAAGGAGACAGCAGCTCCTTGGCCCCCTTACCGTTTTGGAGCCATGGGCTTGCCACCAGGCGCCTACCCTAAACTCGAGAAACAACTCCCAGAAAGACCTGGCCATCAGATGCCATCTTCCTCCGGGATGTAGAAGCTTGGAGGAGGCCCGGGTTTTAAGTGGAAGGAGTGGTGACAGTCCCCCAAAGCTCCCTATTCAGTGCACGGGCGGTGTGCAGGGATCCTGTCACCTCTCCTTTCCTGTCGGGAAAGCACAGGCCTAGTCCGCGAGTCGGCCTGAGCGCCAGAGTAAAAGGCCAAGCGATGCCTACACCGGGAGATGGTAGTGTGCATGGAGTGCCATCCTAGGCTAAGCGCGCTACTGCACGGTTGTGACTGTGTCTGCTTAGTTCGGCCTGTCAGGGTGAACCCAGGACGCGAACATGGAGCCAGGGAAAGTAAGGCCCAAGAGGCACCAGCTCTCCCGCAGCTCTTCTTCCCTGACGCGACAGAAGCCTTGCTGAGGAAGCAGTGGCGAAGGGCTGTTTGCTCCAAACCAAAGCCTCTGCGAAAGGACAGCATTCCCCGAGAAATGTTTTGGGGGCTGCTGCTGCGTGCCTGAGCCCAGTCTCGCGGTGGGAGAAACCCGCATACAGCGAAATCCCCTTTGCCTGAGCATCTCCCCTTGGAAAGCACAGCATTCGTTGGGAAATCAGAGTTGGGTTTGGGGATGCTGCTGCTGCTTGCCTGAGCGAGTCTCGGCAACATGGTGGAAGATACCCGCATGGAGCGAAATCCTCTTTGCCCTAGCATCCCTTCTGCCTGAGAGAGAAGCATGGTTGCACACGTCTGTCACTGCGCTCCCCAGGAGCAATTTTGGGGAAGGCACAGCACGCCGCCCCAGGGAAGAGAAGGATCCCTTGGCCTTGGGTCTAGAAACGCTCGGGAGTCAGAATAGCCTGCCGAGGCACGAACAGCAGGCCATGAGAAGACAAGTGTCCTCTACTCCCGGTGCGGAGAGATTGAAGCCTGGCTGCTAAGGAGACATGAGGGGAAGACAAGGGCATGGGTGCGTGCTCCACTCTGAGGAAGGAGTCTGGGCAGAAGGCAGGCCTGTCCTGTGCCTCTTGTCCCAAGGGGAAAGCATCTCTTTGGCCACCTGTCCCAAGGGCAGACTTGGGCTTGCCACCAGGTGCCATACCCGGAACTCGCAGAAACAACCCCATGGGGAAACGTGCAGTCAGATGCCGTCTTCCACCAAGATATGGCAGCATTGTGGGTGGCCGGGGGTGTGCCGGGGAAAGAGTGGAGACAGTCCCCACCGTTCCCCATCCCAGTGCTCGGGCCCTGTGCAGGGATCCTGTCGCCTCTTCTCTCCTGTGGTGAAGGCACTGGCCTTGACCCCGAGTCTGCCCGAGCGCCGGAGCAAAAGGCAAAGCCTTACCTACGCCAGGAGATGGTAATAGCCATAGAGTGTCATGCTAGGCCACGCACGCTGCTGCAGGGTTGTGACTGTGTCTGCTTAGATCGGCTTAGCAAGGTGAACCCCGGGCGCGAACTTGGAGCCCGGGAAAACAAGGCCCAAGAGGCACCAGCTCTCCCGCGGCTCTTCTTTCCAGCCGCGACAGAGCGAACGACCAAAGCCTTGCTGAGGAAGCAGCAGCGAAGTGCGGTTTGCGCCAAGCTGAAAACCTCTGCGAAAGCATAGCAGTCGCTGGGAAATCAGAGTCGGTTCTGTGGGATGCTGCCTGCTGCTTGCCGGAGCTAGTCTCCACTGCACGGTGGAATAAACCCGCATGGAGCGAAATCCTCTTTGCCTGGGCTTCCGCTCTGCCTGAGAGAGAAGCGCGGTGGTGCCTGTGGAAAGAGCCTTAAGGAAAGGGACACATCTGTCACTGCAGAGCGAAGGAAGCCGGGCTGCTAAGGAGACATGAGGGGGAGATTAGGGCAGGGGAAAGGGCTCCACTCTGAGGAAGGAGTCTGGGCAGAAAGCATGCCTGTCCTGAGCCTTTGGGCCCAAGGAGACAGCAGCTCCTAGGCCACATGACCGTGGTGGAGCCATGGGCTTGCCACCAGGCGCCTACCCTAAACTCGAGAAACAACTCCCAGAAAGACCTGGCCATCAGATGCCGTCTTCCTCCGGGATGTAGAAGCTTGGAGGAGGCCCGGGTTTTAAGGGGAAGGAGTGGTGACAGTCCCCCAAAGCTCCCTATTCAGTGCACGGGCGGTGTGCAGGGATCCTGTCACCTCTCCTTTCCTGTCGGGAAAGCACAGGCCTAGTCCGCGAGTCGGCCTGAGCGCCAGAGTAAAAGGCCAAGCGATGCCTACACCGGGAGATGGTAGTGTGCATGGAGTGCCATCCTAGGCTAAGCGCGCTACTGCACGGTTGCGACTGTGTCTGCGTAGTTCGGCCTGGCAGGGTGAACCCAGGACGCGAACATGGAGCCAGGGAAAGCAAGGCCCAAGAGGCACCAGCTCTCCCGCAGCTCTTCTTCCCTGACGCGACAGAAGCCTTGCTGAGGAAGCAGTGGCGAAGTGCTGTTTGCTCCAAACCAAAGCCTCTGCGAAAGGACAGCATTCCCCGAGAAATGTTTTGGGGGCTGCTGCTGCGTGCCTGAGCCCAGTCTCGCGGTGGGAGAAACCCGCATACAGCGAAAGCTCCTTTGCCTTGGCATCTCCCCTTGGAAAGCACAGCATTCGTTGGGAAATCAGAGTTGGGTTTGGGGATGCTGCTGCTGCTTGCCTAAGCGAGTCTCCGCAGCATGTTGGAAGACACCCGCATGGAGCGAAATCCTCTTTGCCCTAGCATCCTTTCTGCCTGAGAGAGAAGCATGGTTGCTCACGTCTGTCACCACGCTCCCCAGGAGCAAGTGTGGGGAAGGCACAGCACGCCGCCCCCGGGAAAGAGAAGGATCCCTTGGCCTTGGGGTCGGGAAACGCTCGGGAACAGGATAGCCTGCCGCGGCACGAAATGCAGGCCGGTGGCCAGACATGTGTCACCCGCTCCCTGTGCGGAGAGATGGAAGCCTGGCTGCTAAGGAGACATGAGGGGACGACTAGGGCAGGGGCGCGTGCTCCACTCTAAGGAGTCTGGGCAGAAGGCAGGCCTGTCCTGTGCCTCTGTTACCAAGGGGACACCATCTCCTTGGCCACCTGTCCCAAGGGCAGACTTGGGCTTGCCACCAGGTGCCATACCCGGAACTCGCAGAAACAACCCCATGGAGAAACGTGCAGTCAGATGCCGTCTTCCACCAAGATATGGCAGCATTGTGGGTGGCCGGGGTGTGCCGGGGAAAGAGTGGAGACAGTCCCCACTGTTCCCCATCCCAGTGCTCGGGCCTTGTGCAGGGATCCTGTTGCCTCCTCTCTCCTGTGGTGAAGGCACTGGCCTTGACCCCGAGTCTGCCCGAGCGCCGGAGCAAAAGGCAAAGCCTTACCTACGCCAGGAGATGGTAATAGCCATAGAGTGTCATGCTAGGCCACGCACGCTGCTGCAGGGTTGTGACTGTGTCTGCTTAGATCGGCTTAGCAAGGTGAACCCCGGGCGCGAACTTGGAGCCCGGGAAAACAAGGCCCAAGAGGCACCAGCTCTCCCGCGGCTCTTCTTTCCAGCCGCGACAGAGCGAACGACCAAAGCCTTGGTGAGGAAGCAGCAGCGAAGTGCGGTTTGCGCCAAGCTGAAAACCTCTGCGAAAGCATAGCAGTCGCTGGGAAATCAGAGTCGGTTCTGTGGGCTGCTTTTGTTGCTTGCCTTAGCCTAGTATTCGCAGCACAATGGGAAAAACCCGCATAGAGCGAAAGCTTCTTGGCCGGGGCATCCCCTCTGGGAAAGCACAGCATTCTCTGGGAAATCAGAGTCGGGTCTGTGGGATGCTGCCTGCTGCTTGCCGGAGCTAGTCTCCACTGCACGGTGGAATAAACCCGCATGGAGTGAAATCCTCTTTTCCTGGTCTTCCGCTCTGCCTGAGAGAGAAGCGCGGTGGTGCCTGTGGAAAGAGCCTTAAGGAAAGGGACGCATCTGTCACTGCAGAGCGAAGGAAGCCGGGCTGCTAAGGAGACACGAGGGGAAGATTAGGGCAGGGGAAAGGGCTCCACTCTGAGGAAGGTGTCTGGGCAGAAAGCATGCCTGTCCTGAGCATTTGGGCCCAAGGAGACAGCAGCTCCTTGGCCCCCTGACCGTTTTGGAGCCATGGGCTTGCCACCAGGCGCCTACCCTAAACTCGAGAAACAACTCCCAGAAAGACCTGGCCATCAGATGCCATCTTCCTCCGGGATGTAGAAGCTTGGAGGAGGCCCGGGTTTTAAGTGGAAGGAGTGGTGACAGTCCCCCAAAGCTCCCTATTCAGTGCACGGGCGGTGTGCAGGGATCCTGTCACCTCTCCTTTCCTGTCGGGAAAGCACAGGCCTAGTCCGCGAGTCGGCCTGAGCGCCAGAGTAAAAGGCCAAGCGATGCCTACACCGGGAGATGGTAGTGTGCATGGAGTGCCATCCTAGGCTAAGCGCGCTACTGCACGGTTGTGACTGTGTCTGCTTAGTTCGGCCTGTCAGGGTGAACCCAGGACGCGAACATGGAGCCAGGGAAAGTAAGGCCCAAGAGGCACCAGCTCTCCCGCAGCTCTTCTTCCCTGACGCGACAGAAGCCTTGCTGAGGAAGCAGTGGCGAAGGGCTGTTTGCTCCAAACCAAAGCCTCTGCGAAAGGACAGCATTCCCCGAGAAATGTTTTGGGGGCTGCTGCTGCGTGCCTGAGCCCAGTCTCGCGGTGGGAGAAACCCGCATACAGCGAAATCCCCTTTGCCTGAGCATCTCCCCTTGGAAAGCACAGCATTCGTTGGGAAATCAGAGTTGGGTAGGGGATGCTGCTGCTGCTTGCCTGAGCGAGTCTCGGCAACATGGTGGAAGATACCCGCATGGAGCGAAATCCTCTTTGCCCTAGCATCCCTTCTGCCTGAGAGAGAAGCATGGTTGCACACGTCTGTCACTGCGCTCCCCAGGAGCAATTTTGGGGAAGGCACAGCACGCCGCCCCAGGGAAGAGAAGGATCCCTTGGCCTTGGGTCTAGAAACGCTCGGGAGTCAGAATAGCCTGCCGAGGCACGAACAGCAGGCCATGAGAAGACAAGTGTCCTCTACTCCCGGTGCGGAGAGATTGAAGCCTGGCTGCTAAGGAGACATGAGGGGAAGACAAGGGCATGGGTGCGTGCTCCACTCTGAGGAAGGAGTCTGGGCAGAAGGCAGGCCTGTCCTGTGCCTCTTGTCCCAAGGGGAAAGCATCTCTTTGGCCACCTGTCCCAAGGGCAGACTTGGGCTTGCCACCAGGTGCCATACCCGGAACTCGCAGAAACAACCCCATGGGGAAACGTGCAGTCAGATGCCGTCTTCCACCAAGATATGGCAGCATTGTGGGTGGCCGGGGGTGTGCCGGGGAAAGAGTGGAGACAGTCCCCACCGTTCCCCATCCCAGTGCTCGGGCCCTGTGCAGGGATCCTGTCGCCTCTTCTCTCCTGTGGTGAAGGCACTGGCCTTGACCCCGAGTCTGCCCGAGCGCCGGAGCAAAAGGCAAAGCCTTACCTACGCCAGGAGATGGTAATAGCCATAGAGTGTCATGCTAGGCCACGCACGCTGCTGCAGGGTTGTGACTGTGTCTGCTTAGATCGGCTTAGCAAGGTGAACCCCGGGCGCGAACTTGGAGCCCGGGAAAACAAGGCCCAAGAGGCACCAGCTCTCCCGCGGCTCTTCTTTCCAGCCGCGACAGAGCGAACGACCAAAGCCTTGCTGAGGAAGCAGCAGCGAAGTGCGGTTTGCGCCAAGCTGAAAACCTCTGCGAAAGCATAGCAGTCGCTGGGAAATCAGAGTCGGTTCTGTGGGATGCTGCCTGCTGCTTGCCGGAGCTAGTCTCCACTGCACGGTGGAATAAACCCGCATGGAGCGAAATCCTCTTTGCCTGGGCTTCCGCTCTGCCTGAGAGAGAAGCGCGGTGGTGCCTGTGGAAAGAGCCTTAAGGAAAGGGACACATCTGTCACTGCAGAGCGAAGGAAGCCGGGCTGCTAAGGAGACATGAGGGGGAGATTAGGGCAGGGGAAAGGGCTCCACTCTGAGGAAGGAGTCTGGGCAGAAAGCATGCCTGTCCTGAGCCTTTGGGCCCAAGGAGACAGCAGCTCCTAGGCCACATGACCGTGGTGGAGCCATGGGCTTGCCACCAGGCGCCTACCCTAAACTCGAGAAACAACTCCCAGAAAGACCTGGCCATCAGATGCCGTCTTCCTCCGGGATGTAGAAGCTTGGAGGAGGCCCGGGTTTTAAGGGGAAGGAGTGGTGACAGTCCCCCAAAGCTCCCTATTCAGTGCACGGGCGGTGTGCAGGGATCCTGTCACCTCTCCTTTCCTGTCGGGAAAGCACAGGCCTAGTCCGCGAGTCGGCCTGAGCGCCAGAGTAAAAGGCCAAGCGATGCCTACACCGGGAGATGGTAGTGTGCATGGAGTGCCATCCTAGGCTAAGCGCGCTACTGCACGGTTGCGACTGTGTCTGCGTAGTTCGGCCTGGCAGGGTGAACCCAGGACGCGAACATGGAGCCAGGGAAAGCAAGGCCCAAGAGGCACCAGCTCTCCCGCAGCTCTTCTTCCCTGACGCGACAGAAGCCTTGCTGAGGAAGCAGTGGCGAAGTGCTGTTTGCTCCAAACCAAAGCCTCTGCGAAAGGACAGCATTCCCCGAGAAATGTTTTGGGGGCTGCTGCTGCGTGCCTGAGCCCAGTCTCGCGGTGGGAGAAACCCGCATACAGCGAAAGCTCCTTTGCCTTGGCATCTCCCCTTGGAAAGCACAGCATTCGTTGGGAAATCAGAGTTGGGTTTGGGGATGCTGCTGCTGCTTGCCTAAGCGAGTCTCCGCAGCATGTTGGAAGACACCCGCATGGAGCGAAATCCTCTTTGCCCTAGCATCCTTTCTGCCTGAGAGAGAAGCATGGTTGCTCACGTCTGTCACCACGCTCCCCAGGAGCAAGTGTGGGGAAGGCACAGCACGCCGCCCCCGGGAAAGAGAAGGATCCCTTGGCCTTGGGGTCGGGAAACGCTCGGGAACAGGATAGCCTGCCGCGGCACGAAATGCAGGCCGGTGGCCAGACATGTGTCACTTGCTCCCTGTGCGGAGAGATGGAAGCCTGGCTGCTAAGGAGACATGAGGGGACGACTAGGGCAGGGGCGCGTGCTCCACTCTAAGGAGTCTGGGCAGAAGGCAGGCCTGTCCTGTGCCTCTGTTACCAAGGGGACACCATCTCCTTGGCCACCTGTCCCAAGGGCAGACTTGGGCTTGCCACCAGGTGCCATACCCGGAACTCGCAGAAACAACCCCATGGAGAAACGTGCAGTCAGATGCCGTCTTCCACCAAGATATGGCAGCATTGTGGGTGGCCGGGGTGTGCCGGGGAAAGAGTGGAGACAGTCCCCACTGTTCCCCATCCCAGTGCTCGGGCCTTGTGCAGGGATCCTGTTGCCTCCTCTCTCCTGTGGTGAAGGCACTGGCCTTGACCCCGAGTCTGCCCGAGCGCCGGAGCAAAAGGCAAAGCCTTACCTACGCCAGGAGATGGTAATAGCCATAGAGTGTCATGCTAGGCCACGCACGCTGCTGCAGGGTTGTGACTGTGTCTGCTTAGATCGGCTTAGCAAGGTGAACCCCGGGCGCGAACTTGGAGCCCGGGAAAACGAGGCCCAAGAGGCACCAGCTCTCCCGCGGCTCTTCTTTCCAGCCGCGACAGAGCGAACGACCAAAGCCTTGGTGAGGAAGCAGCAGCGAAGTGCGGTTTGCGCCAAGCTGAAAACCTCTGCGAAAGCATAGCAGTCGCTGGGAAATCAGAGTCGGTTCTGTGGGCTGCTTTTGTTGCTTGCCTTAGCCTAGTATTCGCAGCACAATGGGAAAAACCCGCATAGAGCGAAAGCTTCTTGGCCGGGGCATCCCCTCTGGGAAAGCACAGCATTCTCTGGGAAATCAGAGTCGGGTCTGTGGGATGCTGCCTGCTGCTTGCCGGAGCTAGTCTCCACTGCACGGTGGAATAAACCCGCATGGAGTGAAATCCTCTTTTCCTGGTCTTCCGCTCTGCCTGAGAGAGAAGCGCGGTGGTGCCTGTGGAAAGAGCCTTAAGGAAAGGGACGCATCTGTCACTGCAGAGCGAAGGAAGCCGGGCTGCTAAGGAGACACGAGGGGAAGATTAGGGCAGGGGAAAGGGCTCCACTCTGAGGAAGGTGTCTGGGCAGAAAGCATGCCTGTCCTGAGCATTTGGGCCCAAGGAGACAGCAGCTCCTTGGCCCCCTTACCGTTTTGGAGCCATGGGCTTGCCACCAGGCGCCTACCCTAAACTCGAGAAACAACTCCCAGAAAGACCTGGCCATCAGATGCCATCTTCCTCCGGGATGTAGAAGCTTGGAGGAGGCCCGGGTTTTAAGTGGAAGGAGTGGTGACAGTCCCCCAAAGCTCCCTATTCAGTGCACGGGCGGTGTGCAGGGATCCTGTCACCTCTCCTTTCCTGTCGGGAAAGCACAGGCCTAGTCCGCGAGTCGGCCTGAGCGCCAGAGTAAAAGGCCAAGCGATGCCTACACCGGGAGATGGTAGTGTGCATGGAGTGCCATCCTAGGCTAAGCGCGCTACTGCACGGTTGCGACTGTGTCTGCGTAGTTCGGCCTGGCAGGGTGAACCCAGGACGCGAACATGGAGCCAGGGAAAGCAAGGCCCAAGAGGCACCAGCTCTCCCGCAGCTCTTCTTCCCTGACGCGACAGAAGCCTTGCTGAGGAAGCAGTGGCGAAGTGCTGTTTGCTCCAAACCAAAGCCTCTGCGAAAGGACAGCATTCCCCGAGAAATGTTTTGGGGGCTGCTGCTGCGTGCCTGAGCCCAGTCTCGCGGTGGGAGAAACCCGCATACAGCGAAAGCTCCTTTGCCTTGGCATCTCCCCTTGGAAAGCACAGCATTCGTTGGGAAATCAGAGTTGGGTTTGGGGATGCTGCTGCTGCTTGCCTAAGCGAGTCTCCGCAGCATGTTGGAAGACACCCGCATGGAGCGAAATCCTCTTTGCCCTAGCATCCTTTCTGCCTGAGAGAGAAGCATGGTTGCTCACGTCTGTCACCACGCTCCCCAGGAGCAAGTGTGGGGAAGGCACAGCACGCCGCCCCCGGGAAAGAGAAGGATCCCTTGGCCTTGGGGTCGGGAAACGCTCGGGAACAGGATAGCCTGCCGCGGCACGAAATGCAGGCCGGTGGCCAGACATGTGTCACCCGCTCCCTGTGCGGAGAGATGGAAGCCTGGCTGCTAAGGAGACATGAGGGGACGACTAGGGCAGGGGCGCGTGCTCCACTCTAAGGAGTCTGGGCAGAAGGCAGGCCTGTCCTGTGCCTCTGTTACCAAGGGGACACCATCTCCTTGGCCACCTGTCCCAAGGGCAGACTTGGGCTTGCCACCAGGTGCCATACCCGGAACTCGCAGAAACAACCCCATGGAGAAACGTGCAGTCAGATGCCGTCTTCCACCAAGATATGGCAGCATTGTGGGTGGCCGGGGTGTGCCGGGGAAAGAGTGGAGACAGTCCCCACTGTTCCCCATCCCAGTGCTCGGGCCTTGTGCAGGGATCCTGTTGCCTCCTCTCTCCTGTGGTGAAGGCACTGGCCTTGACCCCGAGTCTGCCCGAGCGCCGGAGCAAAAGGCAAAGCCTTACCTACGCCAGGAGATGGTAATAGCCATAGAGTGTCATGCTAGGCCACGCACGCTGCTGCAGGGTTGTGACTGTGTCTGCTTAGATCGGCTTAGCAAGGTGAACCCCGGGCGCGAACTTGGAGCCCGGGAAAACAAGGCCCAAGAGGCACCAGCTCTCCCGCGGCTCTTCTTTCCAGCCGCGACAGAGCGAACGACCAAAGCCTTGGTGAGGAAGCAGCAGCGAAGTGCGGTTTGCGCCAAGCTGAAAACCTCTGCGAAAGCATAGCAGTCGCTGGGAAATCAGAGTCGGTTCTGTGGGCTGCTTTTGTTGCTTGCCTTAGCCTAGTATTCGCAGCACAATGGGAAAAACCCGCATAGAGCGAAAGCTTCTTGGCCGGGGCATCCCCTCTGGGAAAGCACAGCATTCTCTGGGAAATCAGAGTCGGGTCTGTGGGATGCTGCCTGCTGCTTGCCGGAGCTAGTCTCCACTGCACGGTGGAATAAACCCGCATGGAGTGAAATCCTCTTTTCCTGGTCTTCCGCTCTGCCTGAGAGAGAAGCGCGGTGGTGCCTGTGGAAAGAGCCTTAAGGAAAGGGACGCATCTGTCACTGCAGAGCGAAGGAAGCCGGGCTGCTAAGGAGACACGAGGGGAAGATTAGGGCAGGGGAAAGGGCTCCACTCTGAGGAAGGTGTCTGGGCAGAAAGCATGCCTGTCCTGAGCATTTGGGCCCAAGGAGACAGCAGCTCCTTGGCCCCCTGACCGTTTTGGAGCCATGGGCTTGCCACCAGGCGCCTACCCTAAACTCGAGAAACAACTCCCAGAAAGACCTGGCCATCAGATGCCATCTTCCTCCGGGATGTAGAAGCTTGGAGGAGGCCCGGGTTTTAAGTGGAAGGAGTGGTGACAGTCCCCCAAAGCTCCCTATTCAGTGCACGGGCGGTGTGCAGGGATCCTGTCACCTCTCCTTTCCTGTCGGGAAAGCACAGGCCTAGTCCGCGAGTCGGCCTGAGCGCCAGAGTAAAAGGCCAAGCGATGCCTACACCGGGAGATGGTAGTGTGCATGGAGTGCCATCCTAGGCTAAGCGCGCTACTGCACGGTTGTGACTGTGTCTGCTTAGTTCGGCCTGTCAGGGTGAACCCAGGACGCGAACATGGAGCCAGGGAAAGTAAGGCCCAAGAGGCACCAGCTCTCCCGCAGCTCTTCTTCCCTGACGCGACAGAAGCCTTGCTGAGGAAGCAGTGGCGAAGGGCTGTTTGCTCCAAACCAAAGCCTCTGCGAAAGGACAGCATTCCCCGAGAAATGTTTTGGGGGCTGCTGCTGCGTGCCTGAGCCCAGTCTCGCGGTGGGAGAAACCCGCATACAGCGAAATCCCCTTTGCCTGAGCATCTCCCCTTGGAAAGCACAGCATTCGTTGGGAAATCAGAGTTGGGTAGGGGATGCTGCTGCTGCTTGCCTGAGCGAGTCTCGGCAACATGGTGGAAGATACCCGCATGGAGCGAAATCCTCTTTGCCCTAGCATCCCTTCTGCCTGAGAGAGAAGCATGGTTGCACACGTCTGTCACTGCGCTCCCCAGGAGCAATTTTGGGGAAGGCACAGCACGCCGCCCCAGGGAAGAGAAGGATCCCTTGGCCTTGGGTCTAGAAACGCTCGGGAGTCAGAATAGCCTGCCGAGGCACGAACAGCAGGCCATGAGAAGACAAGTGTCCTCTACTCCCGGTGCGGAGAGATTGAAGCCTGGCTGCTAAGGAGACATGAGGGGAAGACAAGGGCATGGGTGCGTGCTCCACTCTGAGGAAGGAGTCTGGGCAGAAGGCAGGCCTGTCCTGTGCCTCTTGTCCCAAGGGGAAAGCATCTCTTTGGCCACCTGTCCCAAGGGCAGACTTGGGCTTGCCACCAGGTGCCATACCCGGAACTCGCAGAAACAACCCCATGGGGAAACGTGCAGTCAGATGCCGTCTTCCACCAAGATATGGCAGCATTGTGGGTGGCCGGGGGTGTGCCGGGGAAAGAGTGGAGACAGTCCCCACCGTTCCCCATCCCAGTGCTCGGGCCCTGTGCAGGGATCCTGTCGCCTCTTCTCTCCTGTGGTGAAGGCACTGGCCTTGACCCCGAGTCTGCCCGAGCGCCGGAGCAAAAGGCAAAGCCTTACCTACGCCAGGAGATGGTAATAGCCATAGAGTGTCATGCTAGGCCACGCACGCTGCTGCAGGGTTGTGACTGTGTCTGCTTAGATCGGCTTAGCAAGGTGAACCCCGGGCGCGAACTTGGAGCCCGGGAAAACAAGGCCCAAGAGGCACCAGCTCTCCCGCGGCTCTTCTTTCCAGCCGCGACAGAGCGAACGACCAAAGCCTTGCTGAGGAAGCAGCAGCGAAGTGCGGTTTGCGCCAAGCTGAAAACCTCTGCGAAAGCATAGCAGTCGCTGGGAAATCAGAGTCGGTTCTGTGGGATGCTGCCTGCTGCTTGCCGGAGCTAGTCTCCACTGCACGGTGGAATAAACCCGCATGGAGCGAAATCCTCTTTGCCTGGGCTTCCGCTCTGCCTGAGAGAGAAGCGCGGTGGTGCCTGTGGAAAGAGCCTTAAGGAAAGGGACACATCTGTCACTGCAGAGCGAAGGAAGCCGGGCTGCTAAGGAGACATGAGGGGGAGATTAGGGCAGGGGAAAGGGCTCCACTCTGAGGAAGGAGTCTGGGCAGAAAGCATGCCTGTCCTGAGCCTTTGGGCCCAAGGAGACAGCAGCTCCTAGGCCACATGACCGTGGTGGAGCCATGGGCTTGCCACCAGGCGCCTACCCTAAACTCGAGAAACAACTCCCAGAAAGACCTGGCCATCAGATGCCGTCTTCCTCCGGGATGTAGAAGCTTGGAGGAGGCCCGGGTTTTAAGGGGAAGGAGTGGTGACAGTCCCCCAAAGCTCCCTATTCAGTGCACGGGCGGTGTGCAGGGATCCTGTCACCTCTCCTTTCCTGTCGGGAAAGCACAGGCCTAGTCCGCGAGTCGGCCTGAGCGCCAGAGTAAAAGGCCAAGCGATGCCTACACCGGGAGATGGTAGTGTGCATGGAGTGCCATCCTAGGCTAAGCGCGCTACTGCACGGTTGCGACTGTGTCTGCGTAGTTCGGCCTGGCAGGGTGAACCCAGGACGCGAACATGGAGCCAGGGAAAGCAAGGCCCAAGAGGCACCAGCTCTCCCGCAGCTCTTCTTCCCTGACGCGACAGAAGCCTTGCTGAGGAAGCAGTGGCGAAGTGCTGTTTGCTCCAAACCAAAGCCTCTGCGAAAGGACAGCATTCCCCGAGAAATGTTTTGGGGGCTGCTGCTGCGTGCCTGAGCCCAGTCTCGCGGTGGGAGAAACCCGCATACAGCGAAAGCTCCTTTGCCTTGGCATCTCCCCTTGGAAAGCACAGCATTCGTTGGGAAATCAGAGTTGGGTTTGGGGATGCTGCTGCTGCTTGCCTAAGCGAGTCTCCGCAGCATGTTGGAAGACACCCGCATGGAGCGAAATCCTCTTTGCCCTAGCATCCTTTCTGCCTGAGAGAGAAGCATGGTTGCTCACGTCTGTCACCACGCTCCCCAGGAGCAAGTGTGGGGAAGGCACAGCACGCCGCCCCCGGGAAAGAGAAGGATCCCTTGGCCTTGGGGTCGGGAAACGCTCGGGAACAGGATAGCCTGCCGCGGCACGAAATGCAGGCCGGTGGCCAGACATGTGTCACTTGCTCCCTGTGCGGAGAGATGGAAGCCTGGCTGCTAAGGAGACATGAGGGGACGACTAGGGCAGGGGCGCGTGCTCCACTCTAAGGAGTCTGGGCAGAAGGCAGGCCTGTCCTGTGCCTCTGTTACCAAGGGGACACCATCTCCTTGGCCACCTGTCCCAAGGGCAGACTTGGGCTTGCCACCAGGTGCCATACCCGGAACTCGCAGAAACAACCCCATGGAGAAACGTGCAGTCAGATGCCGTCTTCCACCAAGATATGGCAGCATTGTGGGTGGCCGGGGTGTGCCGGGGAAAGAGTGGAGACAGTCCCCACTGTTCCCCATCCCAGTGCTCGGGCCTTGTGCAGGGATCCTGTTGCCTCCTCTCTCCTGTGGTGAAGGCACTGGCCTTGACCCCGAGTCTGCCCGAGCGCCGGAGCAAAAGGCAAAGCCTTACCTACGCCAGGAGATGGTAATAGCCATAGAGTGTCATGCTAGGCCACGCACGCTGCTGCAGGGTTGTGACTGTGTCTGCTTAGATCGGCTTAGCAAGGTGAACCCCGGGCGCGAACTTGGAGCCCGGGAAAACGAGGCCCAAGAGGCACCAGCTCTCCCGCGGCTCTTCTTTCCAGCCGCGACAGAGCGAACGACCAAAGCCTTGGTGAGGAAGCAGCAGCGAAGTGCGGTTTGCGCCAAGCTGAAAACCTCTGCGAAAGCATAGCAGTCGCTGGGAAATCAGAGTCGGTTCTGTGGGCTGCTTTTGTTGCTTGCCTTAGCCTAGTATTCGCAGCACAATGGGAAAAACCCGCATAGAGCGAAAGCTTCTTGGCCGGGGCATCCCCTCTGGGAAAGCACAGCATTCTCTGGGAAATCAGAGTCGGGTCTGTGGGATGCTGCCTGCTGCTTGCCGGAGCTAGTCTCCACTGCACGGTGGAATAAACCCGCATGGAGTGAAATCCTCTTTTCCTGGTCTTCCGCTCTGCCTGAGAGAGAAGCGCGGTGGTGCCTGTGGAAAGAGCCTTAAGGAAAGGGACGCATCTGTCACTGCAGAGCGAAGGAAGCCGGGCTGCTAAGGAGACACGAGGGGAAGATTAGGGCAGGGGAAAGGGCTCCACTCTGAGGAAGGTGTCTGGGCAGAAAGCATGCCTGTCCTGAGCATTTGGGCCCAAGGAGACAGCAGCTCCTTGGCCCCCTTACCGTTTTGGAGCCATGGGCTTGCCACCAGGCGCCTACCCTAAACTCGAGAAACAACTCCCAGAAAGACCTGGCCATCAGATGCCATCTTCCTCCGGGATGTAGAAGCTTGGAGGAGGCCCGGGTTTTAAGTGGAAGGAGTGGTGACAGTCCCCCAAAGCTCCCTATTCAGTGCACGGGCGGTGTGCAGGGATCCTGTCACCTCTCCTTTCCTGTGGGGAAAGCACAGGCCTAGTCCGCGAGTCGGCCTGAGCGCCAGAGTAAAAGGCCAAGCGATGCCTACACCGGGAGATGGTAGTGTGCATGGAGTGCCATCCTAGGCTAAGCGCGCTACTGCACGGTTGTGACTGTGTCTGCTTAGTTCGGCCTGTCAGGGTGAACCCAGGACGCGAACATGGAGCCAGGGAAAGTAAGGCCCAAGAGGCACCAGCTCTCCCGCAGCTCTTCTTCCCTGACGCGACAGAAGCCTTGCTGAGGAAGCAGTGGCGAAGGGCTGTTTGCTCCAAACCAAAGCCTCTGCGAAAGGACAGCATTCCCCGAGAAATGTTTTGGGGGCTGCTGCTGCGTGCCTGAGCCCAGTCTCGCGGTGGGAGAAACCCGCATACAGCGAAATCCCCTTTGCCTGAGCATCTCCCCTTGGAAAGCACAGCATTCGTTGGGAAATCAGAGTTGGGTTTGGGGATGCTGCTGCTGCTTGCCTGAGCGAGTCGCGGCAACATGGTGGAAGATACCCGCATGGAGCGAAATCCTCTTTGCCCTAGCATCCCTTCTGCCTGAGAGAGAAGCATGGTTGCACACGTCTGTCACTGCGCTCCCCAGGAGCAATTTTGGGGAAGGCACAGCACGCCGCCCCAGGGAAGAGAAGGATCCCTTGGCCTTGGGTCTAGAAACGCTCGGGAGTCAGAATAGCCTGCTGAGGCACGAACAGCAGGCCATGAGAAGACAAGTATCCTCTACTCTTTGTGCGGAGAGATTGAAGCCTGGCTTCTAAGGAGACATGAGGGGAAGACAAGGGCATGGGTGCGTGCTCCACTCTGAGGAAGGAGTCTGGGCAGAAAGCAGGCCTGTCCTGTGCCTCTTGTCCCAAGGGGAAAGCATCTCTTTGGCCACCTGTCCCAAGGGCAGACTTGGGCTTGCCAACCAGGTGCCATACCCGGAACTCGCAGAAACAACCCCATAGAGAAACGTGAAGTCAGATGCCATCTTCCACCAAGATATGGCAGCATTGTGGGTGGCCGGGGGTGTGCCGGGGAAAGAGTGGAGACAGTCCCCACCGTTCCCCATCCCAGTGCTCGGGCCCTGTGCAGGGATCCTGTCGCCTCTTCTCTCCTGTGGTGAAGGCACTGGCCTTGACCCTGAGTCTGCCCGAGCGCCGGAGCAAAATGCAAAACCTTACCTACGCCAGGAGATGGTAATAGGCATAGAGTGTCATGCTAGGCCACGCACGCTGCTGCAGGGTTGTGACTGTGTCTGCTTAGATCGGCTTAGCAAGGTGAACCCCGGGCGCGAACGTGGAGCCCGGGGAAACAAGGCCCAAGAGGCCCAGCTCTCCCGAGGCTCTTCTTTCCAGTCGCGACAGAGCAAACGACCAAAGCCTTGCTGAGGAAGCAGCAGCGAAGTGCGTTTTGCGCCAAGCTGAAAACCTCTGCGAAAGCATAGCAGTCGCTGGGAAATCAGAGTCGGTTCTGTGGGATGCTGCCTGCTGCTTGCCGGAGCTAGTCTCCACTGCACGGTGGAATAAACCCGCATGGAGCGAAATCCTCTTTGCCTGGGCTTCCGCTCTGCCTGAGAGAGAAGCGCGGTGGTGCCTGTGGAAAGAGCCTTAAGGAAAGGGACACATCTGTCACTGCAGAGCGAAGGAAGCCGGGCTGCTAAGGAGACATGAGGGGGAGATTAGGGCAGGGGAAAGGGCTCCACTCTGAGGAAGGAGTCTGGACAGAAAGCATGCCTGTCCTGAGCCTTTAGGCCCAAGGAGACAGCAGCTCCTTGGCCACCTGACCGTGGTGGAGCCATGGGCTTGCCACCAGGCGCCTACCCTAAACTCGAGAAACAACTCCCAGAAAGACCTGGCCATCAGATGCCGTCTTCCTCCGGGATGTAGAAGCTTGGAGGAGGCCCGGGTTTTAAGGGGAAGGAGTGGTGACAGTCCCCCAAAGCTCCCTATTCAGTGCACGGGCGGTGTGCAGGGATCCTGTCACCTCTCCTTTCCTGTGAGGAAAGCACAGGCCTAGTCCGCGAGTCGGCCTGAGCGCCAGAGTAAAAGGCCAAGCGATGCCTACACCGGGAGATGGTAGTGTGCATGGAGTGCCATCCTAGGCTAAGCGCGCTACTGCACGGTTGCGACTGTGTCTGCGTAGTTCGGCCTGGCAGGGTGAACCCAGGACGCGAACATGGAGCCAGGGAAAGCAAGGCCCAAGAGGCACCAGCTCTCCCGCAGCTCTTCTTCCCAGACGCGACAGAAGCCTTGCTGAGGAAGCAGTGGCGAAGGGCTGTTTGCTCCAAACCAAAGCCTCGCGAAAGGACAGCATTCCCCGAGAAATGTTTTGTGGGCTGCTGCTGCGTGCCTGAGCCCAGTCTCGCGGTGGGACAAACCCGCAAACAGCGAAAGCCCCTTTGCCTTGGCATCGCCCCTTGGAAAGCACAGCATTCGTTGGGAAATCAGAGTTGGGTTTGGGGATGCTGCTGCTGCTTGCCTAAGCGAGTCTCCGCAGCATGTTGGAAGATACCCGCATGGAGCGAAATCCTCTTGCCCTAGCATCCTTTCTGCTTGAGAGGAAGCATGGTTGCTCACGTCTGTCACCACGCTCCCCAGGAGCAAGTGTGGGGAAGGCACAGCACGCCGCCCCCGGGGAAGAGAAGGATCCCTTGGCCTTGGGGTCGGGAAACGCTCGGGAACAGGATAGCCTGCCGCGGCACGAAATGCAGGCCGGTGGCCAGACATGTGTCACTTGCTCCCTGTGCGGAGAAATGGAAGCCTGGCTGCTAAGGAGACATGAGAGGACGACTAGGGCAGGGGCGCGTGCTTCACTCTAAGGAGTCTGGGCAGAAGGCAGGCCTGTCCTGTGCCTCTGTTACCAAGGGGACAGCATCTCCTTGGCCACCTGTCCCAAGGGCAGACTTGGGCTTGCCACCAGGTGCCATACCTGGAACTTGCAGAAACAACCCCATGGAGAAACGGTCAGTCAGATGCCATCTTCCACCAAGATGTGGCAGCATTGTGGGTGACAGGGGGTGCGGCGAGGAAGGAGTGGAGACAGTCCCCCACAGTTCCCCATCCCAGTGCCCGGGCCGTGTGCAGGGATCCTGTTGCCTCCTCTCTCCTGTGGTGAAGGCACTGGCCTTGACCCCAAGTCTGCCCGAGCACCGGAGCAAAAGGCAAAGCCTTACCAGAGCAGGAGATGGAATTAGGAATAGAGTGCCATGCTAGGCCACGCACGCTGCTGCAGGGTTGTGACTGTGTCTGCCTAGTTCGGCTTAGCAAAGTGAAATCCGGGCGCGAACATGGAGCCAGGGAAAGCAAGGCCCAAGAGGCAACAGCTCTCCCGCAGCTCTTCTTCCCTGACTCGACTGAAGCTTTGCTGAGGAAGCAGCGGCGAAGTGCTGTTCGCTCCAAACCAAAGCCTCTGCGAAAGCACAGCATTCGCTGAGAAATGTTGTGCGGGCTGCTGCTGTTTCCCTGAGCCCAGTCTTGCGGTGGGAGAAACCCGCATACAGCGAAAGCCTCTTTGCCTGGGCCTCTCCCTTAGGAAAGCACAGCATTCGTTGGGAAATCAGAGTTGGGTTTGGGGATGCTGCTGCTGCTTGCCTGAGCGAGTCTCGGCAACATGGTGGAAGATACCCGCATGGAGCGAAATCCTCTTTGCCCTAGCATCCCCTCTGCCTGAGAGAGAAGCATGGTTGCACACGTCTGTCACCGCGCTCCCCAGGAGCAATTTTGGGGAAGGCACAGCACGCCGCCCCAGGGAAGAGAAGGATCCCTTGGCCTTGGGTCTAGAAACGCTCGGGAGTCAGAATAGCCTGCCGAGGCACGAACAGCAGGCCATGAGAAGACAAGTGTCCTCTACTCCCTGTGCGGAGAGATTGAAGCCTGGCTGCTAAGGAGACATGAGGGGAAGACAAGGGCATGGGTGCGTGCTCCACTCTGAGGAAGGAGTCTGGGCAGAAGGCAGGCCTGTCCTGTGCCTCTTGTCCCAAGGGGAAAGCATCTCTTTGGCCACCTGTCCCAAGGGCAGACTTGGGCTTGCCACCAGGTGCCATACCCGGAACTCGCAGAAACAACCCCATGGGGAAACGTGCAGTCAGATGCCGTCTTCCACCAAGATATGGCAGCATTGTGGGTGGCCGGGGGTGTGCCGGGGAAAGAGTGGAGACAGTCCCCACCGTTCCCCATCCCAGTGCTCGGGCCCTGTGCAGGGTTCCTGTCGCCTCTTCTCTCCTGTGGTGAAGGCACTGGCCTTGACCCCGAGTCTGCCCGAGCGCCGGAGCAAAAGGCAAAGCCTTACCTACGCCAGGAGATGGTAATAGCCATAGAGTGTCATGCTAGGCCACGCACGCTGCTGCAGGGTTGTGACTGTGTCTGCTTAGATCGGCTTAGCAAGGTGAACCCCGGGCGCGAACTTGGAGCCCGGGAAAACAAGGCCCAAGAGGCACCAGCTCTCCCGCGGCTCTTCTTTCCAGCCGCGACAGAGCGAACGACCAAAGCCTTGGTGAGGAAGCAGCAGCGAAGTGCGGTTTGCGCCAAGCTGAAAACCTCTGCGAAAGCATAGCAGTCGCTGGGAAATCAGAGTCGGTTCTGTGGGCTGCTTTTGTTGCTTGCCTTAGCCTAGTATTCGCAGCACAATGGGAAAAACCCGCATAGAGCGAAAGCTTCTTGGCCGGGGCATCCCCTCTGGGAAAGCACAGCATTCTCTGGGAAATCAGAGTCGGGTCTGTGGGATGCTGCCTGCTGCTTGCCGGAGCTAGTCTCCACTGCACGGTGGAATAAACCCGCATGGAGCGAAATCCTCTTTGCCTGGGCTTCCGCTCTGCCTGAGAGAGAAGCGCGGTGGTGCCTGTGGAAAGAGCCTTAAGGAAAGGGACACATCTGTCACTGCAGAGCGAAGGAAGCCGGGCTGCTAAGGAGACACGAGGGGAAGATTAGGGCAGGGGAAAGGGCTCCACTCTGAGGAAGGAGTCTGGACAGAAAGCATGCCTGTCCTGAGCTTTTAGGCCCAAGGAGACAGCAGCTCCTTGGCCACCTGACCGTGGTGGAGCCATGGGCTTGCCACCAGGCGCCTACCCTAAACTCGAGAAACAACTCCCAGAAAGACCTGGCCATCAGATGCCGTCTTCCTCCGGGATGTAGAAGCTTGGAGGAGGCCCGGGTTTTAAGGGGAAGGAGTGGTGACAGTCCCCCAAAGCTCCCTATTCAGTGCACGGGCGGTGTGCAGGGATCCTGTCACCTCTCCTTTCCTGTGAGGAAAGCACAGGCCTAGTCCGCGAGTCGGCCTGAGCGCCAGAGTAAAAGGCCAAGCGATGCCTACACCGGGAGATGGTAGTGTGCATGGAGTGCCATCCTAGGCTAAGCGCGCTACTGCACGGTTGCGACTGTGTCTGCGTAGTTCGGCCTGGCAGGGTGAACCCAGGACGCGAACATGGAGCCAGGGAAAGCAAGGCCCAAGAGGCACCAGCTCTCCCGCAGCTCTTCTTCCCAGACGCGACAGAAGCCTTGCTGAGGAAGCAGTGGCGAAGGGCTGTTTGCTCCAAACCAAAGCCTCTGCGAAAGGACAGCATTCCCCGAGAAATGTTTTGTGGGCTGCTGCTGCGTGCCTGAGCCCAGTCTCGCGGTGGGACAAACCCGCATACAGCGAAAGCCCCTTTGCCTTGGCATCGCCCCTTGGAAAGCACAGCATTCGTTGGGAAATCAGAGTTGGGTTTGGGGATGCTGCTGCTGCTTGCCTAAGCGAGTCTCCGCAGCATGTTGGAAGATACCCGCATGGAGCGAAATCCTCTTGCCCTAGCATCCTTTCTGCTTGAGAGGAAGCATGGTTGCTCACGTCTGTCACCACGCTCCCCAGGAGCAAGTGTGGGGAAGGCACAGCACGCCGCCCCCGGGGAAGAGAAGGATCCCTTGGCCTTGGGGTCGGGAAACGCTCGGGAACAGGATAGCCTGCCGCGGCACGAAATGCAGGCCGGTGGCCAGACATGTGTCACTTGCTCCCTGTGCGGAGAAATGGAAGCCTGGCTGCTAAGGAGACATGAGAGGACGACTAGGGCAGGGGCGCGTGCTTCACTCTAAGGAGTCTGGGCAGAAGGCAGGCCTGTCCTGTGCCTCTGTTACCAAGGGGACAGCATCTCCTTGGCCACCTGTCCCAAGGGCAGACTTGGGCTTGCCACCAGGTGCCATACCTGGAACTTGCAGAAACAACCCCATGGAGAAACGGTCAGTCAGATGCCATCTTCCACCAAGATGTGGCAGCATTGTGGGTGACAGGGGGTGCGGCGAGGAAGGAGTGGAGACAGTCCCCCACAGTTCCCCATCCCAGTGCCCGGGCCGTGTGCAGGGATCCTGTTGCCTCCTCTCTCCTGTGGTGAAGGCACTGGCCTTGACCCCAAGTCTGCCCGAGCACCGGAGCAAAAGGCAAAGCCTTACCAGAGCAGGAGATGGAATTAGGAATAGAGTGCCATGCTAGGCCACGCACGCTGCTGCAGGGTTGTGACTGTGTCTGCCTAGTTCGGCTTAGCAAAGTGAAATCCGGGCGCGAACATGGAGCCAGGGAAAGCAAGGCCCAAGAGGCAACAGCTCTCCCGCAGCTCTTCTTCCCTGACTCGACTGAAGCTTTGCTGAGGAAGCAGCGGCGAAGTGCTGTTCGCTCCAAACCAAAGCCTCTGCGAAAGCACAGCATTCGCTGAGAAATGTTGTGCGGGCTGCTGCTGTTTCCCTGAGCCCAGTCTTGCGGTGGGAGAAACCCGCATACAGCGAAAGCCTCTTTGCCTGGGCCTCTCCCTTAGGAAAGCACAGCATTCGTTGGGAAATCAGAGTTGGGTTTGGGGATGCTGCTGCTGCTTGCCTGAGCGAGTCTCGGCAACATGGTGGAAGATACCCGCATGGAGCGAAATCCTCTTTGCCCTAGCATCCCCTCTGCCTGAGAGAGAAGCATGGTTGCACACGTCTGTCACCGCGCTCCCCAGGAGCAATTTTGGGGAAGGCACAGCACGCCGCCCCAGGGAAGAGAAGGATCCCTTGGCCTTGGGTCTAGAAACGCTCGGGAGTCAGAATAGCCTGCCGAGGCACGAACAGCAGGCCATGAGAAGACAAGTGTCCTCTACTCCCTGTGCGGAGAGATTGAAGCCTGGCTGCTAAGGAGACATGAGGGGAAGACAAGGGCATGGGTGCGTGCTCCACTCTGAGGAAGGAGTCTGGGCAGAAGGCAGGCCTGTCCTGTGCCTCTTGTCCCAAGGGGAAAGCATCTCTTTGGCCACCTGTCCCAAGGGCAGACTTGGGCTTGCCACCAGGTGCCATACCCGGAACTCGCAGAAACAACCCCATGGGGAAACGTGCAGTCAGATGCCGTCTTCCACCAAGATATGGCAGCATTGTGGGTGGCCGGGGGTGTGCCGGGGAAAGAGTGGAGACAGTCCCCACCGTTCCCCATCCCAGTGCTCGGGCCCTGTGCAGGGATCCTGTCGCCTCTTCTCTCCTGTGGTGAAGGCACTGGCCTTGACCCCGAGTCTGCCCGAGCGCCGGAGCAAAAGGCAAAGCCTTACCTACGCCAGGAGATGGTAATAGGCATAGAGTGTCATGCTAGGCCACGCACGCTGCTGCAGGGTTGTGACTGTGTCTGCTTAGATCGGCTTAGCAAGGTGAACCCCGGGCGCGAACTTGGAGCCCGGGAAAACAAGGCCCAAGAGGCACCAGCTCTCCCGCGGCTCTTCTTTCCAGCCGCGACAGAGCGAACGACCAAAGCCTTGCTGAGGAAGCAGCAGCGAAGTGCGGTTTGCGCCAAGCTGAAAACCTCTGCGAAAGCATAGCAGTCGCTGGGAAATCAGAGTCGGTTCTGTGGGATGCTGCCTGCTGCTTGCCGGAGCTAGTCTCCACTGCACGGTGGAATAAACCCGCATGGAGCGAAATCCTCTTTTCCTGGGCTTCCGCTCTGCCTGAGAGAGAAGCGCGGTGGTGCCTGTGGAAAGAGCCTTAAGGAAAGGGACACATCTGTCACTGCAGAGCGAAGGAAGCCGGGCTGCTAAGGAGACATGAGGGGGAGATTAGGGCAGGGGAAAGGGCTCCACTCTGAGGAAGGAGTCTGGGCAGAAAGCATGCCTGTCCTGAGCCTTTGGGCCCAAGGAGACAGCAGCTCCTAGGCCACATGACCGTGGTGGAGCCATGGGCTTGCCACCAGGCGCCTACCCTAAACTCGAGAAACAACTCCCAGAAAGACCTGGCCATCAGATGCCGTCTTCCTCCGGGATGTAGAAGCTTGGAGGAGGCCCGGGTTTTAAGGGGAAGGAGTGGTGACAGTCCCCCAAAGCTCCCTATTCAGTGCACGGGCGGTGTGCAGGGATCCTGTCACCTCTCCTTTCCTGTCGGGAAAGCACAGGCCTAGTCCGCGAGTCGGCCTGAGCGCCAGAGTAAAAGGCCAAGCGATGCCTACACCGGGAGATGGTAGTGTGCATGGAGTGCCATCCTAGGCTAAGCGCGCTACTGCACGGTTGCGACTGTGTCTGCGTAGTTCGGCCTGGCAGGGTGAACCCAGGACGCGAACATGGAGCCAGGGAAAGCAAGGCCCAAGAGGCACCAGCTCTCCCGCAGCTCTTCTTCCCTGACGCGACAGAAGCCTTGCTGAGGAAGCAGTGGCGAAGTGCTGTTTGCTCCAAACCAAAGCCTCTGCGAAAGGACAGCATTCCCCGAGAAATGTTTTGGGGGCTGCTGCTGCGTGCCTGAGCCCAGTCTCGCGGTGGGAGAAACCCGCATACAGCGAAAGCTCCTTTGCCTTGGCATCTCCCCTTGGAAAGCACAGCATTCGTTGGGAAATCAGAGTTGGGTTTGGGGATGCTGCTGCTGCTTGCCTAAGCGAGTCTCCGCAGCATGTTGGAAGATACCCGCATGGAGCGAAATCCTCTTTGCCCTAGCATCCTTTCTGCCTGAGAGAGAAGCATGGTTGCTCACGTCTGTCACCACGCTCCCCAGGAGCAAGTGTGGGTAAGGCACAGCACGCCGCCCCCGGGGAAGAGAAGGATCCCTTGGCCTTGGGGTCGGGAAACGCTCGGGAACAGGATAGCCTGCCGCGGCACGAAATGCAGGCCGTTGGCCAGCATGTGTCACCCGCTCCCTGTGCGGTGAGATGGAAGCCTGGCTGCTAAGGAGACATGAGGGGACGACTAGGGCAGGGGCGCGTGCTCCACTCTAAGGAGTCTGGGCAGAAGGCAGGCCTGTCCTGTGCCTCTGTTACCAAGGGGACACCATCTCCTTGGCCACCTGTCCCAAGGGCAGACTTGGGCTTGCCACCAGGTGCCATACCTGGAACTTGCAGAAACAACCCCATGGAGAAACGGTCAGTCAGATGCCATCTTCCACCAAGATGTGGCAGCATTGTGGGTGACAGGGGGTGCGGCGGGGAAGGAGTGGAGACAGTCCCCCACAGTTCCCCATCCCAGTGCCCGGGCCGTGTGCAGGGATCCTGTTGCCTCCTCTCTCCTGTGGTGAAGGCACTGGCCTTGACCCCGAGTCTGCCCGAGCACCGGAGCAAAAGGCAAAGCCTTACCAGAGCAGGAGATGGAATTAGGAATAGAGTGCCATGCTAGGCCACGCACGCTGCTGCAGGGTTGTGACTGTGTCTGCCTAGTTCGGCTTAGCAAAGTGAAATCCGGGCGCGAACATGGAGCCAGGGAAAGCAAGGCCCAAGAGGCAACAGCTCTCCCGCAGCTCTTCTTCCCTGACTCGACTGAAGCTTTGCTGAGGAAGCAGCGGCGAAGTGCTGTTCGCTCCAAACCAAAGCCTCTGCGAAAGCACAGCATTCGCTGAGAAATGTTGTGCGGGCTGCTGCTGTTTCCCTGAGCCCAGTCTTGCGGTGGGAGAAACCCGCATACAGCGAAAGCCTCTTTGCCTGGGCCTCTCCCTTAGGAAAGCACAGCATTCGTTGGGAAATAAGAGTTGGGTTTGGGATGCTGCTGCTGCTTGCCTGAGCGAGTCTCGGCAACATGGTGGAAGATACCCACATGCAGCGAAATCCTCTTTGCCCTAGCATCCCCTCTGCCTGAGAGAGAAGCATGGTTGCACACGTCTGTCACCCCGCTCCCCAGGAACAGTATGGAGATTATTCATATTATTAAAAGTAAAATTACCATATGATTCAGTAATCCCACTTCTAGGTATCTATCTAAAGGAAACGAAGTCACTGTTCAAAGACATATCTGCACTCTTATGTTTATTATAAAATTATTAACTCTAAGCAAGAGATGGAAATAACTTCAGTATCCATTAATGGATGAAAGAATAAAATAAGTATGGTAAATATATACTACGGAATACTACTTAACCATGAAAAATTAAGAAATACTGCCATTTACAACAGCATGGATGGATCTTGAAGGTATTATACTAAGTGAAATATTTCAAAGATTTTATATATTTTTTAATTTTATGTATTATGATATCCCTTACATACAGAATCTGAGGAAAAGGAAAACTAATGGAAACTTAGAGTTGAGTTGACAAGGGGTGAACCTGGGGTGGAGTAAGGTGGTCCAAGGGTGCAAACTTGCAACTATAATATGAAAAAGTTCTGGGGATCTAATGTACAGCATGATGATCATAGTTAATAAAATATACATACTTTTTTTATTGTGCTTCCCTTTATTAAACTTTGCATATATCACATTCTTACAAGTTGAAAGTTTATAGCAATCTTGTATAAAAAAAGTCTGCTGCCACCATTTCTCTAACAACATTTGTTCATTTTGTGTCTCTCTGTCACATGTTGGTAATTCTTGCAATATTTCAAGTTTTTTACATTATTATTGTATTTGTTATGGTGAACTGTGATCAGTAATTATGACCCACTGAAAACTCAGAACTAGTTTACTTAAGGTATATACATTGTTTTTCTTTAAAAACATAATGCTTTTGAACAGTACAGTATAGTGTCTATTTTTTATATGCACTGGGAAACCATAAAAAATAATAATTTGACTTAGTTTATTGAGATAATCACTTTACTGAGGCGGTCTGGAACAAAACCCACTAGACCTCTGAAGTTTATCTCTACTATACTATATACATAAAAGTTGCTAAGAGAGTAGATCTTAAAATTCCTTACGATACATGCATAAAAATCAGTGGCAACTATACGAGATAGTAGATGTATTAACATTTTTGTGTAGATTATATTGCAATAAAGATGTATACCAATTTATCAAATTGTACAAAATTTACACAATGTTAAAAGTTTGCAATGTTATAAGAAATCATTTCTTAAATTTACAAATATGTCGATTTTTTTCAATAAAGCTGGAAAAAACTTTTTGTAGAATTAATCTATTTTTCAAAAAAGGAAGTAAGGCAGTAGAAACTGCAACTAACTCTGAAATAATAGAATATAAAATCCATTTTTGTTATATACACTGTGACAAAAACTATTACTTAGTTTACAATGGAGGAGTACTTATGAAGCATGAAGGATGGTCTATAAAAAAGGCTGAAAGAGCTCAGTTTTAAGGTTTAAATTTAAAATCTTCTTTTGAAATACTAAACTGACCACCCAGTGTTCCAAACATCAATGTCTTAACTGCATGAATTTATTTCATACAACTCTATAATCTAGTTTCATAAGAAAGCAGCATGCAAAGTTTGAATAAGACAGACTTGCTTAAGTTTCTTTATGTTCAACAGTAAAGGATACCTCCTTAAAAACAAATAGAAGAAAAATCAGCATATTTATTATGATAATTATTATTCATAAGGAGATTCATATTGAATTAGGGAATATATATCCTCAGAGGGGGTAAAGTAAAATGAAATTTATGTTGGTAAATGTGTCTAATAATAGTCAATACAATGCCTCAATATAAATGAATATTACCATTTTGAACAATTTAATTACTATTACTAGAATTATTATAAGTATAAAAATAGCTATCATTTTAGCATGGAATATGAGACTCTCATGCTCCATGCTTCATCACATCCACACAACAACGCTGCATAATAAGTATTATCATCACCATTTCATGGGTGAAAAAACTGAGGCTAACACATTTAGATAACTGGTTTATGATTACATGGGTAGCAAAAATGCATCACACTAATTTAGGCTTTATGATTTCAGAATTGTACTCTTTCCACTGCACATTCTATTACTCTGTAAATACTTGGCCTGTTTTCATTTGGTTCTTTAATTTTATTCATGTGGTGATGGCTTAAAGCTTCCTTTAAAGGAAGCTTAAAAATTTCATTTAACCAAAAGCTCCCAAGAATTAAAAATGCCACGGATCTAATGTAGACATGGATATCATTAGTTAATGGGTAACTATATATTTTCCACCCTAGTGAGATAACAATCAGAGTATTTTTCTAAGTTTTAGTCTCTCAGTGTTAAAAAGGACTTTGTTAAAATAGAAATATTTAGACAAAGGTGATCAAAAGTCTGAATCAGGTCACCTTAAGGTAAATATTAGGAACCTGAGGAAACAAATGGAGATTTGAACACTGAGCTATGATATAATGAATGGTTTCAAGTATTTAGTAGAGTATAGAAAAGCCCTTTAAAGCCTGGTCTTAGCCTAGCATTGCAGCTTCTGGGATATCTGTCTATCTATCATCTATCTATCTAGATATAAATTTGAAAACTTTTTTAACTTAAAGATTTTGAGAAATAGAACATAATCAGCACCATAGAAGATCTGTTTCTGATAACAACCTAGCCCCTCCTCCCAGTTTGTTAATATTCTCTCTTATTTAATGTAACATTGTGCAAATAGACCACTACTGATCTGCCGTTATGAATGAAATAGCTATAATCATCTGTTTGCATATCCTGGTGAAAATATTCATTTAGTTCCATGTTGTATTTCTAGGAATGGACCAAATTTTTATTTTTATTTTTAAGTTTTCTAAATATTGTCCAACTTACCTCAAATGTTTTTATTATGGGCACTTTCATTCTTTCACATTCTTGCAAGGCAATTTTACTGTTGCCCAATATGGTAAGTGTGTAATAGTATGTCATTTTAGGTTTTAATTTATTTTTAATTTAATTTAATTTAATTCCAGATTCATAATAAAGATAAACAGTTTTTATATATGAGTGGCCATTTGGATTACCCTTTCTGTAAAGTACATGCTCAAATCTTTTGATATCTTAACACTGTGTCATACTGACTTCTTTAATAGTAGATTTTCTGAATGAACTTTTAGCTGTGTAGGTCTTCTCTATTTTATTTTGAACTTGTTTTCATTTCAAAATCTTTATATTTATTTTCATAATCTGCTTTTATTTTGCTTTGTCTATTATCTATCTATCTATCTATTTATTTGCAAGCAAGAGAGAGTGAGCAAGTGAGAGTGCAGGGAGGGATAGAAAAAGAAGGGAAAAGAATCTTAAGCAGGCTCCAGGCTCAGCACAGAGCCCAACTCTGGGCTCTATTTCACAACCATGACATCATGACCTGAGCCAAATTGAAAGAGATAAAATAAAATTAAGGTGTTAAAAAAAAAGGAAAAAGAATTGGAGGTTTAATTAAGTGAGCCACCCAGGCACCCCTGTGGTATCTTAAATTAGCTGTCATATCTTTAAAGTTCTAGAGTATCCATTTGGTTCATTTATAAAACCTTTCTCAATATCATTTTTAGTGTCAGTTTTTGGTTCAATTTGCTTCCCCTCTCATTTCTTTGAGCAGAGTAATCAAGCCATTTTACAATCTTTATTGATCATTTTAACATCATACTTAATCCCATTTTGTCTATCAAATCTTGTTAATGGTTTTTCTTTGTGTGCTTTGTTACATTTTGCTATGTTCAAGACATTATATTTGAAACTCTTATTGAGTAGGGATAATTAAGAGCTATAATAATGGTATGGTCCTCCTTGGTAGAATTTTCTCTTATATCTGAGACTCTACAAGACAATCATACTCCAAATTCAGTGATTGGCTTTCTCAGTTTACACAGAAGGCAAGGTAGGCTATAGTCTTATTTCTGCTTCTCCTTGTGCTTTGGGGATCTCAACTTAAATTTGGGTTGTACCAAAGTCCTCAAATTTGATTGCTGCTGGATTTGTTTCTCTAGTATCAAGAGTCTATGAACAACACAGCTCAGTGTGTTTTAGCAGTTTCAAATGCTCTCATAGCTAAAATGGCTTCAGGGCATATATCTCTAGGCTCTCATTGTATTTCGTATTTTGGCCCAGTAATCCCTCACTTATTTTTATAATCATTCTGATATTTTTAACTTTAAAAGCTATTTTGTCTGGATTTTTAGTTGTCTTAAGTAGGAGTTTTTAGATCACCATTACTAGAAGCAACAACAAATATACATGAAAATATCTGCAGTAGTTTATCACATCTTTATGGCTTTGAACTTCCATAAGCTGAGGCATCCTTCTCTAATCACTTAGGCAAACTCCAATTTAACCTTTAATACAACCCAAGAATTGCTTCATTTAAGAACATGTTCAGGGATGACTCTTCCCCACTGTTCTTACCAACATTCCCACACACTCTTTGCTACCCACACCTTGTTTATGAACTTTCGTTAGGTATATCAGCGTGACCAGAATTTTGCTCTATTGTATTTTTGTCCTTTAGAGCTTTAATTAAATATGAATTCCATAGAAAGTCTGTCCCTTTTCTTTCAAACCTGGGTTAGTTATTTCTTCTCATTCTTTGTCAGAAGTTACTTTATTAGAGAAACTTATAGCTCTATTGTGACTTTGGAGCCTTTACAGTTTTTCGACTGGAAAAATCACCCATCCCTGAGATTTTTACGCAGCTTCCTAGCTGATATTATTCAGAAATCTGTTCAAAACAGACTTTTTCAGGGAGGCCCTTTCGGACCACTCAGTTAAAAAACCTCTTCTCAATCACTGCTCTTTTAAAAATGTGCTTATTTAGTTCAAATATGCATCTCTATTAAAGAAAAAGCAGTACGATTTTTTTTTTTAAAGTTGGCTTACCTATTATCTATCTCTCCCATTAAAATGATTCCTCTGGCCTGGGGTTTTGTTGTGCTCATTTTAGGCCAGGCACTCAATAAATTGTCACTGAATGATTGAATTGTTTGACTCCCTTGCTAGATTCTCAACTTCATGAGGCCAAGGATTGTTCTATTCAGTCCTTCTTTATCCTCAATGTCTGTTATATTGCAGTCACTTACGTGACTAATGGGAAAAATCACAGAAAGAAAGAGTTAAAACTACAGAAAAACCCTGTAGGTTCAATAACACAAAGCTTTCTAAAATTATTTAGCCCAGGAATTGAATACTGGCTGCACTTTTGATTTTTTTTAAATGGTATTGAATTTAATTTAAATGGAAATACTGGAATGGTAGAATAATAAAAAAATTATAAAAGCAACTTGCTCCTTAAAGTAAGAATTATATAGGGCATCTCTTCTAGAAGCAAAATTTTCAAATGTCAAACATCTGAAAGCATAGAAGGAGAAGTAAGAGTGTGAATTGTACTTCAATGCTCTTTTCTTTATATTCAGCAAACAGCTTCATTCACACACCTTTCCAATTTTTTCAACTCTTTTGACAAAGCCTTCAGAGGAGTTACTGCTGATGACAACCATCACAGCCTAACAGGAGAAATTTTATAAAGAAAAATAATAGCATGTTTTTCCCAAATTGTTAAGGATATGGTGAAGCTCTGTCGGATTCAAAGGAGGAATGTGCAATTCTATGCTATATATAATAATAACTTGTTTTAATAGTGGCTTTGCAATTTTTCAGATATATCCATTTACTGAAACCACTATCAAATAAACAAAAACAAAGAAATGAACAGGGGTTCGAGACAGAAATTATCTAATCTAAAAATAGCACATGTTCACAGAATACACAACACATATCCCAAGTACTACTATAGGTTTCAAGTAATAGTCAAAACAATAGTAAAAATGATTCAGACCACACCAGTCAAATCATAAATGGGACCTTAACTGTAAATCCTTATCTTTAGATCAAAGCGGGTAATTGGGGGCTGAAGATACATTATAGAACTAATATGTTATAGAACTCCTCTGAAATGAGTCATTTATTCCATCACTTTTCCTGCACAGCTGCTGACCCATGTTTTGGTTCCTGGAAATAGCTGCTACCCTGTCATACTTCTTAAAAGCACATATATTGATAACTCTACTCATTCCTCCATTCTCTGTGACTGTCACTGTGTTAAAATGTGGAGTCAGCTGACTCACTTGTGATGGTAATAAAGTAGATGAGTTTGCAAAGTATTTTGTTATTTCTAAAAATGCAAAAACCAAATTACATTGAAATCATAAGGGGTGTTTCAGGGAGAGCTGTAGGATGTGGTTTCTTGTGTAATCCACAGAGATTAGCTCCAACACATATTTAAACTCTCCTCTAGGAGCAACCTTAGTGGTAAAGCAAGAAGATAAACAGATGTAAACACACCCTGGCACAAAATTATCACTTATGTTTGGCTTCCTAGTCTCCTCGTGTTACTTATTTATCTTAACTTCTCTCTGAAATCAGGGAACACAGAATCTCAATCAGTTGACATTTTTCTACTGAATTACCCAATAGTCTGATCATACCCCAAGACTTTTTTAAATTATTTCACTCATAATCCCAAATCTGCTTTGCTTCCTCATCTTAGTACACTGTAATTTGATTTCAAAATGAGGACAGTTGTCAGTAATGCCACATTCGTTCATCTATTTTACAATTCCATGTGCTTATAACTATGAAGATATGTTAATAACATCCATTCCAATAAGCCACCCTAAATTTATTATCATGAAACAAGACCTCAAGAAAGAGAATTCAAAATCATCCATGTATTTGCAACTTATTGCAATAAAGCCTTTATCAATAGACTTCCCTGTGCACATGGTGGTCAAATTGCTGGTGAAAACCAGCCAGATCTATTACAAGCTTTCTCATGGCTTCTAGGTAACCCAAGTGAGCCTTTATTGATACTGGGAAGGGATAAAGCAGGGAAGGGATAAACAGTGCTGTAAGAATTGGCTAGACAAAAGTAATGACTCTCATTACAAAGTGAGTATTTTAAAGCAAAAGAGCCTGTTGGGAATATTGTTTTATAAAATAGTGGTTTTTTTATTAACTTTTTAAAATTCAATTAGGTAACATATAGTGTACCATTAGTTTCAAATGTAGATTTCAGTTATTCATCCATAGCATATAATAGCTAATGCTCAGTACTTACTGTGATAGCTTCTTGAAAGCAGAATTTTAACCCACTGAGCCACCCAGGCGCCCTTGAAAGCAGAATTTTAGATCACATTTTCTGATTACTTCCATGTCGTACAACACTTTCCTGCTAGCAACCTTCAAAACATACTGTTTGTTAGAGGAATTTCTTTAATAATAAATAAATAGAAATTTATTTAAATTTATAAATATATAAAATAAATAGGAATTTATTTAAATTTATTTAAATATTGCACACTGTTTCATTGTTCATAAATAAGGTGATGATATTATAGCCATTAGTTGGTAGCACTGATATATCACTTTTTTTTTACTTCTCAGTGCATTCTCTTTACACAAAATAGATATATATTTTAAAAGAATCTGAATCTGTGGCAAACTTGTAAAAAACCCTATACAGTAAAGTTTATCATTTTAAGTAATCTCAATTATCTTCCTCAATTGTGATAGTATATCCTTCTATCTAGGCCAGATATTGTATGAGGGATTTGAAAAGACATACTTTTCTAAATTTCACTTTTCTCATCTGCAAAATGCTTATCATATCCTACAATAAAATACACTTACAATTTTTTGATGAAAATTTATTTATTTATTTTAAGATTTTATTTCTTTATCAGAGAGAGTGGGCGAGAGAGCAAGCACAGGCAGACAGAATGGCAGGCAGAGGCAGAGGGAGAAGCAGGCTCCCGGCCGAGCAAGGAGCCCGATGCGGGACTCGATCCCAGGACGCTGGGATCATGACCTGAGCCAAAGGCAGCTGCTTAACCAACTGAGCCACCCAGGCGTCCCTTTTGATGAAAATTTAATCTGTATAAACAATATATTTGCTGTAATGCGTGGTTCATGGAAAACATCTTATTTAATTATAAGCAACAACAGTATTAGAAATTAAGTAAATGTGTCTATAATATTTAAAGTTTTAACACATAATTCCACTGCTTTGCCTTATTTTCTCAAATCCCTTTACCACTTTCACTGACAGAGTTAAATGTACTTTTTCTACTAGTAGCCAGCTCTTTGTCTTTTGTCAGAAAGATGCCCTTGTGAATTATTTATAATAGAGATATTAGCAATAATAATAATAATAATAAATAGCAATGAAAATGTTAAAAAAAAGTTTTCTTAACTAATTAGGGTTCTTAGACATCAATTAGAGGAACCACCTCGGGCAAGCAAATTAATCTGCAAGACATTCCCAGAATTAACAAGTCAGTCAGATACAGGGTTGTCCGTAGACTGAAAGGTGAAGCAAAAGGACTAGGTTTGGAAAATAGGTAAGGACAGTGAAAAAAGTGATCAAATTTTGGGGCAAAATAAATTCTTAGGTGTCCTTTCAATGGAGTCCTGTTCATTATGTAGCAGAAACTCTAGAGATTATCTCAATCCATTGGAGTCACCCCGTTTATTAGCTTGCTATTGACAAAGTTATTTACAAACTGTAGAGCAAGAGGTTATAATGGAGAAAACTGATGGTAATGCACAGGATTCTTGTTAACAATAATGCAAGTTAGTGATTTTTCATTAGAAAACATAAATTCTATAACCCAAATTATGGGCCCAGAGCACTTCTGCTGCACAACTCTGCTTATATCCCAAATAACCATGTGAACTAGTTTTAATATCTGCTTCTCTTATTAATTTTTGAATAAAAATTCTTGACACAAGTATTTTATAATTGTGTGATAACCATGCATTTAATTTCTTGGAGAACAAAACACACTTTAGCATAACTAGGTTCGTTCACAGAACCAGCCTTGATAACACACTTCTATATGTTAGAAATGATGTAATAAATGTAGAATATTGGGCACTTGTTTGGTATTCTTTGCCATGTTTTGCACTATCTAAAAAGAGATCAGTGAACTTGGACTGGAGTTAGTAGACATGGAAGAAAATAAAATATTACAGAGAAGAATACTCTGTGGTCCACAACCTAAACGGGCTGGGATTCCCATCATTTGGATCCCTGTAGCTTTACAAAAGTCAATTAAATTTTTGTATCTCCGATTAAAGTTGATTCCCCAGTACTTTTTCAAACATCTCTTGTAAAGTATTGTTTCCCAGAAAAAAAGGGATTTTGCACATGTATCTGCCTTTGTCTCTGGTCATGATCTCAGTCAGGATCCTGGGATCGAGCCCCATTTCGGGCTTCCTGCTCATTAGGGAGTATATTTCTCAGTCTCTCTCTGCAGCTACATCCCCCTGCCCCACTCATGCTCTCTCTCTCTCTCAAATAAATAAATACAATCTTTAATTTTTTAATTAAAAATAAGATAAATAAAATAAAATAAAAAGTCTGGTCTTACTGCCCCATTTAGCTCCTTTTGTTTTTTTGAGTTGTATTTAAAGCAGCATGAGAGAACATGAGGCTCTCAAACTTTAAAAAAAAAAGGAAAAAATTGAGTTTTGTTAGGATTTAAGATCTTGTCTGCTAGACAAAAACGTTGGCTTTGTTAACATGTGAAAATCAACAAAAGAGAATAAGATCGAATTCTAATAATTTTTGTAGAAATTAAAAATTTCCTCCAACCCAATTACATACAGACCCATTAAGTAAATTCATTCCAATGTCCCAAACCAACCTTTTCTAATAGTAATGCATCTGTGTAAACAGGGTCAACCCAAGGAATAAATAAATATTATTATTTTTTTTCCTGTCTCTTCCACAGTCACATCTGGGTATATTGGTAGCAAGCCAATTATCTATCTTATAAGACATGATATCATAAGGAAGGTTATTCTGTCCATTTGGAACAACTGAAAATCATTGTAGTTTTATCTTGGTGCAGTAACTTGAGATGGCACAGTGTGGGTTATGAATATATTTTATTTTTTTTACTGGGAAGAAGAGATTATAGAGATATTGGTTATCCAAGAGAGACTGACAGGTGTTGATAGTTGCCAGGTCAATATCCATCTACTCTTTCCTTTAATATCAGAAAGCACTGAGGGATTGACAACAAGGAAACTTAAAACAACATCAAATATTTTATTGTCTCTTTTCTAGTTACATTGTAACCTTATGACAAAGTATCAGTCGTACAAGATATCATTCTCTTTTACCTCTATCTTTCTGCCAGAAATGTGGGCTTAATAGTGAGAACTCCAACAGCAATTTTTGCAACTGTGAATGAAAAGCCATGAAAACCTCTAAGATAGTTCACTTGACTTTCTTAAGACTCTGAACCAACACCAGAAAACACTCTCTGTAGTCTTCTTGTTAAATGAAAAATATGGTTAAACCACTTTTGACAGTCTACTACCTACAGCAAACTGTAAATCTTAATTGAAATATGTCCTCTCAGCTGTGCTTAAGCAACTGAGTCCTGAGCTTTTTAGGTTTTCAGTCTGAAAGAGTACACCTCGGGTGCTCTGAAAGGGAAGAGAAAGGACACCCTGTTCTCCATATAAATTAAAGAAGAGAAATCTGTGCATTTAAGTGGGCCATATAAAATTTATCAAGCAATTATCTCCTAACTCCTTCCTATCCAAATTACCTGATATGCTCTCCCTACTCCTTTATTCCACGTTACTGCCTTTTCCAGGATTCTGTATCACATCACAGCATGTCTTCTGTTATTTCCTTCTTGCAAGCTAGTTTTGTTTTCTCCATCTAAAAAAATCAACAATCATTGTGTATTTCAATTCCCATTTTCCTCAAATGCATTGATTCTTCTTATCTATTACTCTTTTCTCATACTCAGTGTCTTTGTCTTTATGGGGTTTGTACTTTGCTTTTCCCCATTCTTTACTGCCATTATATAATCAAATCTAATAACTTCTTAGAGAAAGTTAAAAATTCCTGCATAGCCACACGTGAACACAAAGTCACTGATTTTTAGCAAACCTATAAGATAGTCAGACATCCATTCAATTTCTTTTTAAGATTTTATTTATTTATTTGACAGAGAGGGATGAAAAGCAGGCAGAGAGGCAGGCAGAGAGAGAGAGGAGGAAGCAGGCTCCCTGCTGAGCAGAGAGCCTGATTTGGGGCTCGGTCCCAGGACCCTGGGATCATGACCTGAGCCGAAGGCAGCGGCTTAACCCACTGAGCCACCCAGGCGTCCCTCCATTCAATTTCTTAACTGAGTCCCAAATGCATCCTGACTTCTAACCTAAACCTAAGTTCTACTTCTTACACGTTGTTATATGACCAAATTCTTTCAGTTCAGTATTTTGTAACATTTAAATATTAGTCAATTGATGCTTTGTTTGTGTATTTCTATGAAAATAATTTGAATACTGTAGATTTATTGTTATATTTATAGGTTTATAATCAAAGTTTCATCAGTTGAAGTTTTTGGAAATTTCAGATATAATGATTAACCTAAAATGATACTGCCTCAAATCCCTCTGATATCAAGGCCCAACTCCTGATCATAGCCAAACCTGTGGTGGATAGTTCCATGGGAAATTGCAGTTACTTAACACTGATAGGATCTCATGTTCTCTCTCTCATTTTGGAATGTCTCCAACACAACCCAAAAGTGTAGGAGAGTTAATGTCCTCTGAGGACAGCTCTCAGTGAAGTGGAAATAAGAACCATAGGTAAAATTGTCAGTTTTCAGGTCTTCATGAGGACAACTTAAAGAAGTTTCTCAGGACCTTTCAGTAAAAGCAAGCCTTCATTTTCTATCCACAACAATTATATCAACAATGTACCTCTTTGACAAAGTTGCTTCTTCACTGTATCACTTTCCCATTCTTTTCTACCTTGGATAATCTCCCAGATAAACTAACAGTACTCAAATCCTTTGTCCTACTCTTTGCTCTCAGGATAAATGGAGCCAAAAGACTTAGATTAATATCAAGTTCTGAATGGGATCTTAGAGCTATTTCTGTCCAGATTTTCATAAACATAGGGACCTTTGAATTATCAGGCTATAAATAAGTTCTAAATGGAGGGGGCAAAAGCAAAAAGTAGAAATTTTTATGTTTGATTTTTAATCATGATTAATTGACTTTATTGATTATTAAAAATACTAACATTATAAAAGTGTGGATCTTTGTAAAACAATGTCTTAATGTAAGAAAGAAGTTGCATAGTCCTTTTGAGAATATTAAACCAAGTGTTCAGGTGCCATCTAATTTCTTGTTTAATCCAGAACTTTGGTGTGCATCATCTTGAGGAATAGGATTTTGAAGTCCAGACAGACTAACAGAAAACTGATCCAAATGTGTGTGTTTATATTTCTGCTTTTGTTGTAAAAATCAAAGTGTGATTGCTGGTTTAAAATGGTAAAACTAATAATGTTCATGGACTCGATTATAAATTTTCTAATTGTATGGGAAGAATCCAACAAAGATAGAATTAATTGATTTGCAAATCCTCAAAGAGCTACAGGATCAGGTAGTGGTATGTTCTGATTCAACAGCATCATAATGCAGCATTTTATATGTGTGGCTAATGGATATTTTCATGAATGTTTGCTAGCTAGTCAGCCAATACAGAGAAATATTAGGTAGGGTAATTACTCACAGTTGTGTTTAATATAATGAGAGAAAATTATCAAATGGCACTAATAATAATAATCCTATAGCAGGCTAAATAATTCAATGATAATTACAAGTATTAATCTAGCTTTCTTCCCTGATTATGACTCTTCTCTCCTTTATCATAATGGGAGTAGCACATTGTCTGCAATGAATTGTGAAAACCCAGCAGTGACTTTGGCAGTGAAGGCCTCCCATCAATTTTGATAGGTTAAAAGGATTCTGGTTGGTCTTGAGCAAATGTGTCAATTTTTTTATTCTGTGTGTGTCATAAAAGAAAGAAGCAATAGTAAATTCTTGCTGTTATTCCATGGAGCCAATAAAATCATACTGCCAACAAGAGGCTGTTGACACCATAGGTGTAGTTAACTGTCTTGAAATACTACGCCTGGAAATAAAATCCTAATATTTCACATAACCTCTTTTTTTAAAGAAACAAAACAAAACAAAACAAAACAAAACAACTATACTGCTTACATTTAGGGCCCTGCTGTTGTGTAACTATTTTTGAACATGTCTTCTGTAAGTGTATATATATATATATATATATATATATATATATATATATATATATACATATTTTTCTGTGCAATAAATTCATTTAGAGATAAATTTGGATTGCAAATTATTTTGGGGGAGGCGTGGTATTTGTGGCTAGTCTTACAAGTAAAAAGGACTAAAAGAAAGAAGAAAAACATTTTTTATTACAGCATATTTACATCTGTCCAAAGTACTTATCTACTATAATACTGACTAATGTATAATACTGTACACAAAGAAAGAAGCTAAATGAGTTATAATTCAGTCAGTGTATAGCTGGCCATTTTAAAACTTACCACTGAATCTTTCTGGTATGCAATGTGATATCTGGCAATCTGGTCCAGTTCATTACATCAGGTCATTTGTATGTTCTTATTACCATTTTGATAGCATAGCACATTTTATAACCCAGACATTTTACAATGGAACTATGATGCATGTATTTTCAAAAGTATAGACATACATGAAGCTATGAGGTCAAAAAAGATGAATGTCCGTAGTACCATATAGACTCAACAAATAAAAGTGTCCAAGGGTCTGAGTGTGACTTATGAATATTGTATAAGATTAGGCCAACATGTGGTTTTGATATAAATAATCTGTTCTTAAATTAGAATTACAATCGTTGAGTACAGTGTTGAAAATGGCAGATAGATTTTAGCTATCTTTGCTCACTAGGGAAAATGGAAAAATGTTTAGTTTGGTCAGATTTTCACTTAACTTCTGAAAAATCTTACGTTTGAGAGAACCCTTCTGAAATAAGAATCCTTAAAGACATAACCCCTTTGGCACAAGTTTTCAAGAAACTTGTTTGATGTTGTAGACAATTCTATGGCACACGTACTGTTCTAGATGTTTCATGCCAATAATATGTAAGCCATACCAAGGCTACATATACATATAGAGATGTTCCTCAGCTTACAAGGGGGCTATGTACAGAGAAACACATAAAAAATTGAAAATGCATTTAATACCCCTAAACAATCAAATATCATAGCTTACCTTAAGCTTATTTAAACATACTCAGAACACTTACATTTGCCTGCATTTGGGCAAAATCATCTTAAGCAAAGCCTATTTTATAACAAAGTATCAAATATCACATGCAATTTATTAAATATTACATTAAAAAAAGAAGAATATATATATTCTATATATATATTCTATATATAGAATGCTTGTAAGAATATCAGGTGTTCACCCCTGTAATCTTCTAGCTGACTGGGAGCTGTGGCTCACTGCCGCTGCCCAGCATCACAAGATGGCACCATATAGAACAAGAGTTTCAGGTGGTAGGTGTTGTAAATTTTACCCAAACTGACATTGGTCAAACTCGTTTTTGTCATCATATATATCAAGTAGTTTTCTCGGGTTTATTTTTAGAATATCCTTGTATAATGAATATTTACACTGATATCTAGTATAAAAATCTTGCAATTTAACAGTAGAAACATTAAGATATTGAAAATCAATCTATTTCTTTAATTCATTGAAGACATTTTTGGCTTGTTTCCAGTACTTTCTTACTGGTTAAAAAGTGAATTTGAAGTAGTCTGGATTTCATTATTATATGGCACTTTCCCTTTGATGAATACAAAGACGATATTCTATATTAGCTATCTGAGAAGAATTTATTTTTTTAATTTTATTTATTTGTAAGAGAGAGAGTGAGAGAGAGCACAAGCAGGGGGAGCAGCAGGATGAGGGAGAAGCAAACTCCCGGCTAAGCAGGAAATCTGTTGCAGAACTGAGTCCCAGGACCCTAAGATCATGACCCGAGCTAAAGGCTCAGGCGTTTAACTGACTGAGCCACCCAGGTGTCCCAATCTGAGAAGAGTTCTCTATGCTATTCCTATTAATATGCAGTTTAAAGTCTAGGTAATTAACTTAATATTTTAGTGGCTATTGTATAGATAGCACTATGTTCCAGGTAGAGAGTAAGAAAGAAATATTAAATCAACCATATTCTATGCATTCTAAATGAAAATAATTAATCAATCATAATAAATCCTTCTATTTATGGAATATCAACTTATAAGCTTTCCTCCATATGAACAATGCCAAATACCAGAATAAAGGGTCATCTAATACAAATAAAGGATAGAATTAAAGAATTCTGGTAAGCCATTTAATTTTGAAAAATGGTGTTCTATTGTTGCTGAGTTGTGGTTTTCCGTTACATAATATCTGATAAGTGTAGAAGTAACATGAGTGTTACGTGAGATGAGAAATGGTATATAATTAAGATATTTTAAAAAGTACAGATAAATACAAATTTGTAAACATAGCATTATGGAGGAGTAAAAATAAATGATAGCTACACACTCTAAAGTGAATAAAACTTGGAAAGCTAATAGAGAAGTAAAACAAGGACAGTGCAAAAAGTATGGTACATTTTTATGAAGTTCAAACAAATTCTGTGAAACCATAGATGGACTTAAAGATACTATTATGTATCAAATATTGTAAAAATTAAGCAAGGAAATAGCAAACATAAAACAACCAAAGCATACAAACTTGGGTAGATACAAGAGGTGTGATCATGTTCTACTTCATAAAGAGATGAGTTAATAGATAAATACAAGTAACTAGACTTTTTAGAAGTTCATAAAACGTTGCCTGTTATTTCTTAGTAATATAAAATATATGGTTTTCTAACAAAAACGTTTATCTTAAAAATATTTAAAAATAAATTTCAGGCTACTCCTAAGGTTATATTTACTTTTCCACTGTGGGAAAAGCTGGTTGTTGTAGTTGTAGTTGTTTGTTTGTTTTAGTCTCCTCCTAGTTTTTATTATTATAATGTGGAATGAGGAATGTTAGATTGAAAAGTGAATTATTTTATAGACAAAAATCATTACTTGATTCACCTCCTGGTACAGCAGATGGAACTCCTGAAAATATGCCCTTTTGCCTTATGGAAGAGTAACAGTTATGCTTACTTCTGAAACATACTTGGTGGTGGCCCTAAATAGTGACACCATAGTAAACATTTTGAATATTTGCAATTAATTTTTATAGTCATAGGGCTCCAAAAGGCACTGCAGGTATCTTAGCAGGTATTTCAATAAGGCTAAAAGTTGCCTGACTGTTTAAAAATATTAGCAAGGCACAAAACATGGCAGAAGTATTGTCCTCAGATATTATTTTTTTCCATATGCTCCTGATTTCACACATGACAAGTTATTTTTTCAAATATTTATTATAAAAGTTTTTATTTATTTATTTGACAGAGATCACAATTAGGCAGAGTCAGGCAGAGAGAGAGAGGAGGAAGCAGGCTCCCTGCTGAGCTGAGAGCCCGATGTGGGCCTCGATCCAAGGATCCTAGGATCATGACCTGAGCCGAAGGCAGATGCTTTTACCTACTGAGCCACCCAGGCTCCCCCATGACAAGTTATTTTGATAGATGTATATACAGTGTATTTTCCAGTTATAAGAAAAATGGTTCTGCTATTTTTAACCTTTTTTTAAAATTAAATAATTTTTTTCATTGAAATTTTATTTTTTAATGTTTTACTTCTCTTTTCTTTTTTTTTTAAAGATTTTATATATTTATTTGAGAGACAGAGATCACAAGTAGGCAGAGAGGCAGGCAGAGAGGCGGAGCAGAGAGCCAGATGCGGGGCTCAATCCAAGGACCCTGAGATCATGACCCGAGCTGAAGGCAGCAGCCCAACCCACTGCACCACCCAGGCGCCCCAATGTTTTACTTTTCAATATACTACTTAGAATATAAAACCTATTCCATTTTGTAAGATGTTTACCATTTAAAAACTGGTAATTTTCTCATTGTGTCTTCCCCTCACATTGCTTTATTTTGAATAAAAAATTTCACAATAAACATAACTGATGCTTTCCTTCTGATGGTCCCTCTGTTGGTCATATTGTATATGAGCCATGACAATTAGTTTTACAAAATTTATTGATGTTTGTTGATATGTTTTATCATAACTAATTTTCCCTCCCTTATCTAGATTCCCCAGCTTTCAGACAGGTGGACACTTCAATAAACCATACCCAAGGGATGTATCAAGTACTTCTTAGACATTCTCTCAGATCCTTGAGGTGTCATTTTGCCTAGGGATTTGCAATAGGTTCTGCCAGAGGCACCACTGTGACAACTGATGTCCATGGTCTATCTCCTGCTAAGCTCAAGAGGTCACTGGTTTCCAAGTTTATCTATACAATTAATGCATACCAGCAAGTTCTTTTTTTTTAATATTAACAAACTTATTTTAAAGTTTATATGGAGAGGCAAAGACTCACAATAGTCAACATAGTGTTGAAGGAGAACAAAGACTGAGGACTGACTTCAAAGTTTACCATAACGATTGGGCGCCTGGGTGGCTCAGTGGGTTAAGCCTCTGCCTTCCGGCTCAGGTCATGATCCCAGGGGCCAGGGATCGAGTCCCGCATTGGGTTCTCTGCTCAGCAGGGAGCCTGCTTCTCCTCATCTCTCTTTCTGGCTGTCTCTCTGCCCATTTGTGATCTCTCTCTCTGTCAAATAAATAAATAAAATCTTAAAAAAAAGTTTACCATAACGATAATTGTAAGCATGATATTGTAATACCACAGAAAGACTAGATTAAAGCAACAGAATATATATTATCAATTATATTTTATATATAATAGAAAAGCAAAAGCAATACAAGAGAGCAAAATACAATCTTTTAAACAAATGGTTCTGTAGCAATGGTGAAGCTAAATCTAAAAATATAAAATAAAATAAATCCAGGCAGATATCCTACACTCTTCACAAAAATGAACTCAGATTGGATTATAAACCTAAACATGAAACATGTAGAAGGTAATATAGAAGAAAATTTAAATGACCTTGGTTTTCGCAATAACTTTAGCTAAAAAACACAAGCACTGAATTTAAAAATGTCTACTCTGTGAAACACAATGCCAAGAGAATGAAAAGGCAAAGCACAGACTATGAAAAAAAATTTGCAAAATACACATCTGGCAAAGGACTGTTAATCAAAAATACACAAAGACCCCTTAAAACTCAACAATGGGGGAAAAACCGGATTAAAAATGAGCCAAAGACCTTAGCAGATACCTCACAAAAGAAAATATTACAGATGGCAAATAAGCATATAAAAAGATGCTTCACATCAAAGGTCATCAGGAAAATGCAAATTAAAACAAAAAAGAGACACCAGTACATACCCAGAATCCAGAGCACTGACAACAGAACATGAAATGTTGGTGAGGATGTGGAGCAACAGGAATGTTCTTCCATGTGTATTGAGAATAAAGAATGGAAAACAACTTGGCAGTTTCTTACATAACTAAACATATTCTTGCCAGATGATTCAGCAGTAGCAGCTCTTGGTATTTATCCAAAGAAGATGAAATCTATACCCACAAAGATGTCTATAGTAGTTTTATTCATAACTGACAAAAGCTTGGAAGCAACCAAGATATCCTTCCATAAGTGAAAGGTCAAAGAAAGTGTAGTACATGCAAACAATGGAATATTATTTAATGCTAGAGAAATGAATTACCAAGCTATGAAAAGATATGGATATAAATATTTAATAAATATTTGATTTTAGGCTTCTACCAGTCTATCAATAGTATTAGTATATTTTAACAGTGAATGCTCAGCATTCATGAATTTACCTAATAAAACATTTTGGGTTCAATATTTTAAATACTTCAACCTCTATGATTATATTCCTAATAATTTTGAATTGGGGTAAATAAACCTTAATTTTTTGTAACTTGTTTCTTATTGCAAGAGAGCTCAATGAAATTTTAGAAAATAAAAATTTACAAAAAAAAAGTTTAGTTTACTATTGCCAAATAATTTAAAACTTTATCTTATATTCAAATACATATATTTTTCTAAATTGATTTATATGCTACTAAAACCAAAAACTTTTAGTTATACTAGATTTCATATCCTGCAATCAATGCCAGAAATCCATCTGGCAATGATTTGTCTTAAATAGAGTTAAGATGGGTGTTATTACAATGCAAGATGGAAACAAAGATAGTATAACAATTGGTGTTACATAACTTTTCCGTTTTGATCAAGTTACTAATCTACAAAAGGCTTTTATCAGTGACAGACTTGGGACTTTAACAAAACTTTTAAACTAGCATGTGCGACTCATTCCTAGAAAACAACACAATCAATAACACTTTATTTAGATTAAATCATGACTATTTCTCCATTTGAATAAAAAAGGTAGCAACCCCAATAAGTTTATTGAACATGAAAAGTTGAAATGCTATAATGCTCCTAAGGAATTAAATGATCCAGTCAAGAATTACTAAAAAAGGATATAAATTACCAAAGTGTTTGTATAATTGTAATGTACAACTGCCCATTATCGTTCCATAGTGTAGGCTTGTACAAGAACTCTATAAAAGAACTCCACTTCTAAACTGTGGAAAATATGTTCCCTTTCCCCCTATATACAACTATTAAGCCATTCATTTAGCTTTTAAAATATCCACTTAATACAGGCTTTTTACACATTTGAACAGGCAGCAGGGCTCTATTCTTATCGCTTACATCTGAAGGATAGACTTCTAGCGTAAGAGGTAAAGCCCATAAAGGAGCCCAATAATAACAACAAAATACAGTTTAGTGAGCCCTTACAATCTGCCAGCTACCTTTCTGAGAATACTTCAATTAATAAAACATATAAAATACCTGACCACAAAGAGCTCACATTCTTTTGAAATATAATAGTGAAATAAACCAATAATAGAGGGGCACCTGGGTGGCTCAGTCCATTGAGTGACTGCCTTTGGCTTGGGTCATGATCTCAGGGTCCTGGGATGTAACTCCCCAGCAGGCTTTCTAGGCAGTGGGGTGTTTTCTTCTTCCTCTGCGCACCCTCCCAATTCTCTCTCTCTCTGTCTCAAATAAGAAAATAAACCAGTAATAGAATAATGATTGATGGTTGATGGTGATAAGTGATACAAAGAAATACAAGAAAGGTAAAAGCCATTGGAGAATGCTGGTATGAAAGTTAATTTTATTTTGTGTTGGGTGGTTATATCTCATTTATGAGATGTTATTTGCACAAAGACCCAGGAAGTGAAGGAGAGTGTTATACAAATATTAAAGGAAAAGATTGCTCTAGGCAGAGCAAGTAAGTATATAGACTTTGTGTGAACAGCTTGTCTGTTACTTTTGAGGAAAAGCAAGGAGGCCAATGAGGAGTTCATAGTGGTGGAGAGAGGAAGAACGTATTGATGTATGACCTTCTAGTACATTAAAACGCCTTCAGTTTTTATTTAATATGAAAGGGGAAGATACCAAAAGACCCTCAACAGCAGAATAAAATCATCTGACTTGATTTTTAGGTTAAATTGCTGTACCAAAATAAATTTGCAGGGAGAAAGGAGTGCAGTTTGTGTGGAAGTGGGGTTATCAATCAAGTCAATAATTCAGGAACATATGATGGTGTTTTTAGCATGCTGGGTGGTAATAGAAGTGGTGAGGTATGGTTTTCATTGTGTATATATTTTGATGGTGAATATTCTGGTGAACAGGATGGGGTATGTGCAGGACAGACATCAACATTTATTTTACCTGCACAAACAGAAGGGTGGAGTCTTCATTCCCTGATATGGAGAGAACTCTGAGTTCAAATGTTCTTTCTCATTAAATGGCATAGTGATGATGAGGATTTAGTCAGACAGTGAAAGAGAGCAGTAAGCATAGTGTTAAGTGGTAAGACATTATAATACATTGGAACATCAAAAAACGTTGTGTTGGATCATCTGTTTATGTGAGTAAATAAATAAATAAAGCTTCCTGGGGTTCTGATAGAGGTAAAGAAGACTGCTATATGATCCAAAGGGGCACGTGCACCAAATGTTTATAGCAGTAATATCCACAATAGGCAAACTATGGAAAGAACATAGATGTCCATCAACAAATGAATGATATATATATATATATATATATATATATATATATATATATATACACAATGGAATACTACTCAGCCATCAAAAGAAATGAAATCTTGCCATTTGCGTTGACATGGATGGAACTGGAGGGTATTATGCTTAGCAAAATAAGTCAACCAGAGAAAGGCACTATCATATGATCTCCCTGATATGAGGAAATGGAGGTGCAATGTGGGGGGTTTGGGGAACAGGAAAAGAGTAAATGAAACAAGATGGGATCGGGAGGGAGACAAATCATAAGAGACTCTTAATCTCACAAAACAAACTGAGAGTTGCCGGGGGGGGTGGGGAGGTTAGGGAGAGGGTGGTGGGGTTATGAACATTGGGGAGGGTATGTGCTGTGGTGAGTGCTGTGAAGTGTGTAAACCTGGTGATTCACAGACCTGTACCCCTGGGGCTAATAATACATTATATGTTAATGAAGAAGAAGAAGAAGAAGAAGAAGAAGAAGAAGAAGAAGAAGAAGAAGAAGAAGAAGACTACTATAAATCAAATGCTATGGTTTTCAGCATAGAGTGTGTAATCAGGCACATTTTATTAAAGTAACCAAGTAAAATGATGGTCGAAAACTGGAATAACAGAAAACATAAAAATCAGAGATTTTAAAAAGAGATATGGGACAGTGAAGAGAATATAGTCAATGATATTATAATAGTGTTATATGGTGACAGATGGCGGCTATATTTGTAGTGATCATAGAATAATGTATGGAGATCTTGAAAACCTGAAACCAATGTAACACTGACTATCAACTACACTCAAATAAAAAAATAGTAAAAATAAAACATTTTAATTTAAAAAGATAAAAAGAGGGACAAGAATTTGAAAAGTGAATTTCAAAAAGAGTAAAGATGAGGCTAAGACATACTCTGAACCTTGAGGAAAACACCATTTTGAAAATTCTTCCCATTTTGAGAAAACTCAAATGAATCAATACCATAAAAGAACCCATTTTAACTGAGAGATGTAATGAATGCTCAAGAAATAATTTTATGACAGGATAATTCTTCCCTATGAAACAGCATACAGAAACCCGGGGAAACACCTGGAAGCCAAATAAACTATACTGAAAATAAGAATTAGGAAAAAGATAAATGATGAAAGATAAGAAAATTAGACCTGCGACAGAGACCTGGTGAAGAGAATTTTTAGCTTGTGGTTTAATGTTTTTGAGGATAATCTAGAGTTCATAACTGCCTTGAGGCAGGCTGGTTGTAGGCAGTTTAGGCAGACCCCTAAGAGAGGCCTACTTTGGGCAGGTGGTGTTGGAGGAGGCCATTGGGCTGGACAAAGACAAATCCAACCATTTGACTAAAGTGTCTGTGAAGATGTTGAAGTCAGATGCAGCAGAGAAAGACCTGTCAAACCTAATCTCAGAAATGGAGATGATGAAGATGATTGGACAGCACAAGGACACCATCAACCTGCTGGGTCCTGCACACAGGATGGTCCTTCGTACACTATCATGGAATATGCCTCCAAAGACAACATACAGGAGTACCTGCAGGCCCAGAGGCCTCCTGACCTGGAGTACTGTTACAATATCAGCCACAATGCAGCAGAGCAACTCTCCTCCAAGCACCCGGTATACTTTGCCTACCAGGTAGCCTGAGGCATGGAGTACCTTGCCTCCAAGAAGTGCATACACCAAGACCTGGCCACCAGGGAAGTGCTGGTGACAAAGGACAACATGATGAAGATCTCAGACTTCAGCCTTGCCAGAGATATCACCACATCAGTTACTATAAAATGAGAACCAACAGTGGACCGCCTGTGAAGTGGATGGTCCCTAAGGCCATGTTTGACCAGATCTACATCCACCAGAGTGACTTCTGGTCTTTTGGGGGTGATCCTGTGCAAAATTTTCACTCTGGAAGCCTCCCATATCCTGGAGTGCCTGTGGAGGTGGTTTTCAAGCTGCTGAAGGAGTCATTTGATGGATAAGCCAATAAGTGCACCAGAGAGTTATACACAATAATGAGGGGTGGCTGGCATGTGGTACCTTCAAGCTGCTGGTAGAAGACCTGGATCATACTGTGGCCTTGACCTCCAACCAGGAGTACCCGGACCTGTCCTTGGCCCTGGAACAATACTGTCTATGCTTTCCCAACACCCAAAGCTTCACCTGCTCCTCAGAGAAGAATTCCACCTTCTCTCATGTGCCGTTGCCCAGGGAGGCCTATCTGCCCTGACACCCAGCCCAGCTTGCCAATGGTGGACTCAAATGACTAGTATCCCTATTACTCCTGTCCAGATTCCGTCATAAGCTGTAACCCTTACCCCCCACCCTCCCTGCAAGACTCACTGCCTTCTCCTTTGTCCCTTTCCTACTGGCAGGAGCCAGCTGCCTACCTGAGGCCTTCACCCCTTGAAGTTCACCTCTCTTCCCCTTCCTCTTCCTCCTCCTTACAACCTGCTCATGAAAGAAAGGAACAGAGAGGCAGGTACTTGCTCGTGGCTACTTCCTTCCCTCCCATATGTTGGACCAAGACCCCTCCCTGTCATCTGGTACTGCCTAGACGTCGAGAGAGTTGGAGATGAGGCAGGCCAGTGAAAGCTGTTGGAGCTTTCCTGGTTTGGTTTTGTCTGCTTAGCATAACATGTAAGACTGAGTTCTGGTGGCAGGGACCTAGTCCTTGGGGCTATAGCACTAGCGAGGGGAGGTCAACTGCTCTGGGCCTTGGCTAAGAGCAAGCCCTGCTCCAGAGATATGGTGCCAAGGGCTTATCAATTTTGATACTAATTTGCTTTGCTGACCAAATACCTGGTATCAAAAGATGGGAAGGCAAAGACTGGAAGCAGTGTTGTGACCATGGGGTCCAGCCCCAAACTATGAAGAAAACACAAAGTGTATAAATCTGAGTAAGTATATATTTACACACATTTTTAAATAGGTTGTTATCAAAGATTTAATCAATGGGTAATATGCTCCTCGTGGCTGGGAAGCATCAGTTGCCATATATTAAAAACAAAGAAAAGAGGTGTCTGGGTGGCTTCCTCCAAGAAGTGTCCCTTCTTTTCAGGTCATGATCCCAGGGTCCTGGGATGGAGCCCCACATCAGGCTCTCTGCTCAGTGGGAAACCTGCTTCTCCTTTTCCCTCTGCCCTGCTTATAGTTCCTCTTCCAGTCTCTCTGTCTGTCAAATAAATAAAATATTAAAAAAAAATCAAGAAAGAAACAAAATGTTTTTAAAAGGTCTTTTTTTTTTTTTAAATTTTCTAGGGGTGCCTGGATGACTTAGTTGTTTAAGCAGATGTTTGCCTTTGGCTGAGGTCATGATTCCAGTGTACAGGGATCCAGTCCTGCATGGGACTACTTGCACCCCAAGGAGCTTGCTTCTTCCTCTCCCTTTGCACATGATTCCCCCTGTTTGTGTGCTTCTTCTCTCTCTCTCTCTCTCTCTCTTGCTGTCATTAAATAAAATAAAATCTTTTACTAAATAAATAAAAAAATAAATAAATTTCTAAACCTACTTTCAGTTTAGGTCCCTTAACAATAATTGCTACTGCTTCATTAAAAAAAAAAAAAGATAATTTAGAAAGATGCTTCCAGAGTTAAAAAGTTGTTTTGTTTCTTTGTCAGGATTCAATATAGAAGTGCTTTAAAAAGTAAAAGAAAAAATATGCTATATTAACTCTAATCACACTATAACTTTGGTGGTTATATCAAGATAATGAAAAGTGATTTTAAAGCAAATTTCATTATTAGACATAAAGATCAAGTCAAAATTACAGAAGAGTAAAAGGATGAATTCATCAGGGAGTATAATAATTCTTTTTTTTTTTAAGATTTTATTTATTTATTTGACAGAGAGAGATCACAAGTAGGCAGAGAGGCAGGCAGAGAGAGAGAGAGAGGAGGAAGCAGGCTCCCTGCTGAGCAGAGAGCCCAATGCAGGACTCGATCCCAGGACCCTGAGATCATGACCTGAGCCTAAGGCAGCGGCCTAGCCCACTGAGCCACCCAGGCGCCCCGGGAGTATAATAATTCTTGAATTTTAATACGTAACAACAGATTTGGGGATATATAGGGAAAAACTAAGAACACAAATCATAACTTCTACCTTGGACGACAAATGGAAAATAATTTCAACACCCTTATTTTAAGATTACATAGACAAATGGTCATCATATTGGTAAGATATGTAGGACTTGAACAAAATGATCAACTAACTAGATATGCTTGATATTACATTACAGTAACTGAACTAACTGAGGTCAGTCTTTGGTGAATCACAGAAACAGGTGGAGTTGTCAAACAAAGGAATCTTTGTTTACAACATACAAGGAGTTCACAGGGAATAAGTTCCAAAGCCTTGACTGTTTGAACAGGAGAGAGATTTTTATTTAGTATTTAAGATGAATACTCAGAAGGGAGAGTTTTATTATCCCGTGTATGGTTGGTCATAAGGTTGTGGATGCATGCACATCCACATATGTATTTGTGCAATATGTATTGCATGTTCACCTGAATGAAGCTTGTATTCCACCGAGGGCAGAAACTTCAACGTTAGAATAAAGCAGAGGTAACTGTTGGACAAGGGAAAGGAACTCTGCAGGCTTCAAGAGCAGATAGAAACTAGATGGGGTCTTGGGCTCATTTTCTGGGACAAGGAATGAAAGGCCTTGATTGCTTTTGAAATAGCACTAGGAGTTTTACCACTGATTTATTGTCTCAATAGCTTAGGCTATTTCCTGCTCTGGTGGTGACTGTTAGTTTTCCCATTGCCTTGTTCCCTCAAAATCCTTAGGAGTGAGGTTTTTGCATTTCTTTGTAAGAACCTCCCAGGAATTTTTGGAAGAAGTGTGCTGGGGCAAGTACACAGGTGGGGTATAGATCATTGAAAATAGCTGGGGACAAAAAATGACTTTTCTTATGTCAGGAAAACTATATCTCTTCTTTAATTTTCTAGGAACCTCTAACTCTTTCTGCTGATGTTACCAGCAGGCATCTGAGATATTACTGATTGTTCTCTTGAACCTAAGGAAAAGGAAATGTAGAAAGCAAAAGAAAAAACTTTAAAATTGGGGCGCCTGGGTGGCTCAGTGTGTTAAGCCGCTGCCTTCGGCTCAGGTCATGATCTCAGGGTCCTGGGATCGAGTCCCGCATCGGGCTCTCTGCTCAGCGGGGAGCCTGCTTCTCTCTCTCTCTCTGCCTGCCTCTCCGACTACTTGTGATTTCTCTCTGTCAAATAAATAAATAAAAATCTTTATTAAAAAAAAAAAACTTTAAAATCTATCCTGCAACTCATCAATTCACTGCAGCCACCTCTCTGTCTTTCCCTTTCTCTTTTTCTCTCTTTCTCTTTCTCTCTCACTTTCTCTCTCACATACGCACAACACACGCAAATCGACTTAAAGCAATATTTAATTTTCCCTATTCCATTTTAATATACTTGAGGCATGATCATTTTCTTAGTAAATACAAGGAAAAAAAATCTAGGATTCCATCATTCTGTGTGATTAAAGTATTGAGGAATTTACTTCCAATAGCACTTATAAAAACATATTTTATTTAAGGAATATTATATAATCAGGTGCCTGCATTTTTCTTATTCTCTAACTAGTGTTATTTGGCAATTAATATTTTGTCAATCAATATTCCCCTATACCTGAATGTGTGGGCAGTGAGAGATGAGTTAGAGGCAAGGATGGTGAACACTCCCAACAACTGCAGACTACATATATCTTAAGCCATGATTTTCTTTGCAAAGGTCAACATTGATAATGTTCTAGTCATACCTCCGTGTACCAGGAAAGAAGTAGCATATTTCTTGAAAGACACAGCTATCAAAGCTCCATTGAGAAACCATAAAGATGGAGAAGGGATTTGCAAATTAAATATCTGATAATGGACATCTACTCTGATTATTTAAAAATGAATAAAAATAAAAAACCTTACTAATAACCAAACAGAGTATCCAATTTTACATGTGAAGGAAATAATGGAAGAGACATGTCACCAAAAGTATATGGATGGCTTATAAGCACATGGCCAATTTCTCAACATTTAAACATTAAAGAAATACAAATTAAAATCATAATGAGACATGCTTACATATCTATTAGAATGGCTAAAATTATAAAGGCTAATTGTACTTGGTCTGAGCTAGATTGAGAAGCAACAAAAAATCTAAACTGTTGTTGGCATATATCATGATACAACCACTTTGGAAAATAGTTTCAAAAATTTTTAAATGAAAAATATGTTGCAGTTACACAAATAGCCATTTTATTCTAGGCATTTAACCAAGAAAAACAAACCCTATGTTCATACAAGGACTTGTATGTGAATTTCATATCAGCTTTATTTTTAAGAATTGAAAACAGTGGAAATGTTCATCAATGTCCATCAATAGAGCAAAGACAATTGGAGATTCTCAAAGTAATGATGCTGAGAAAAGAAAATCCAGGCAATGAATAGTATATACTGTGTGATTCCATGACTACAAAAAATCTAGAAAATACAAATTTATATATAGTCACAGTCATCAAATATATGGTGTGATTTTAGTGCCTTCTTCTGTGCTCCCATACCTTCCTACACTTGTATCTCCGAGCATTTGTTACACCATGTGAAAATATGAACTCTTTCTCTTTATTCTGTCTTACTAGAATAAGAATCCTTGAAAGTTTATGGACAATTGAACTCTCAGTTATTAGCAGAAATTCTATCACACAGTAAGTTTCCAAATATAAAAGCCAGAGTTTTACAATGACTTCTAAGCTTTTACATGATCTAGCCACTCATTTAACCTCTGTGACCTCTTTCCCTGCTACTCTTCAGTCACTCACAGTGGCCTCCTTGCTATTCCTCAGATATGCCAGGCATGATCCAACCTTATGGCCTTCAAGATAGCCAATTCCTTTGTCTGGAGTGACCTTATTGCTGATAGTTCTGTGCAAATTCATCACCTTTCCATACATTTGTTCAATTGTCAGCTTCATTGTAAGTACCCTGATCTTTCTATTAAAAGATTTAACTCCCCATCCCCTGCCTAGCAACCTTGATTTTTCTCACCCTGATCGAATTTTTCTTTTTCCCCATTGTACTCTTCCTTTTTGAATGCACTATGCCATTTTTATTAAGGTTTATAGCTTTGAATTGTCTCACCCATTAAAATAAAAGTTCTACAAAGCCAAGTATTTCATTTACCAGTGTAGTCTGAAGTAATATCTGCCATATAATAGTTCAGTAGACAACTGGTAAATTTCAAAATAAATTAATGTTGAGAGTATACTGAATTTCATAAGTCATTTCAATATTTTTTCCAAAAAATAAACTACATAAAACATACTTTAAATTTACTTTCAAAATATTTTATAGCATATAATGGACAATATACATAAGCCTAAAGAAACAATCCTATAATTAACCATTTCATACCTACTTAAAAACTGCATAATACCACACTCTTAGATCCTCTTTGAATGCTCTAAAATAACCCTTCAAATGAAATACATTTTAAAAACTCACAGATTTTTTGGCAAATAATTTAATAAAATAAAAGTTTCATTCATCTATGTAGATCAAAATAAATGTTTTTAATAAGCATGAAATTATAACTCTGAAGTGTGCTAAAATGAAACCACCTGCTAAGGGTGAGAGAACAAAAATAAACATCCTTTTTCCAAATAAGAGGAATTTATTACCTTTGAATCAAAGCATGTGGATTTGTTTTAACTGGCAATAAAGCAATATGGAGACACAAACCATAGAAAGTCATATTTTAGATTTCCAAAAGACTTCTAAGTGAAGAGTATACATTTTTTAATTGCTACATAATGCTACATAATGACAAGATGACAGGTTGTGGCAAATAGCATTTTAAAAGCTCTACTCATAATGGAACGGAAGATGTCATTTCCCTATAATCTTATATATGTCTTTAATTTACTATATCTGGATACAACATATTACCAAACAGATGTTCATCAAAGACTAAATCATTTTTAATGGAACATAATAATTTGAACCTACATCTATTAATCATTTTTTTCGATCTAACATTTATAGTCTCGCTAAACATTTTATCAGTTGTTGACAAAATTCAAAATAAATAGGATAAAAAGTCGTGTTTGGAAAAGTAGATTTCTTTTCAAATTGGCATTTAAATGAAAATATTTGCTGATATTTTTAAAACTTTAAATGTAATTTTATATATATCTGACCTATCAGATGATATAAAATTTTTGGAGAAAATATGACATATTTTTTGATCTTGGTTGAAGGTATTAATAAAGAGCAACTGTTTGTATTATTTGTATTGTGATATCTTAGTTAATAAACATGAATAACTGGTATAAAATATGTTTTTTTAAAAATTTTATTTATTTACTTGACAGAGATCATAGGAAGGCAGAGAGGCAGCCAGAGAGAGAGGAATGGAAGCATGCTCCCAGCTGAGAAGAGAGCCCACTGTGGGACTCAATCCCAGGAACCTGGAATCATGACCTGAGCCGAAGGCAGAGATTTTAACCCACTGAGCCACCCAGGCGCCCTAAAATATGTTTTTTTTTTTTTAATATAGAAGTATAGTTCTTGCCAAAATATGGAACTAGCTGGAACTGAATGCCTCCTTCAAAGTCAGCTCTGGAGAAATTATGCAAGTGTAATATGGAACTATTTCAGATATTAACCAAAAACAAAGAAATGATGATAAACGCCTTAAAATACTCAAAGTTGCCCTTGACTGGTATGTTTCAAGCTCTATTCCTGGTTTGAAGACAGGTTTTAACAGGCCTGTCACTGTAGAAATCCGCTGGATGTTTAGAGGCTATCAGAACTGTACAAAACCTTGAAGGGGTAAAGACTTGAAAATTCTTTAGAGAGATTAGCTCCCTAAGGCATTATTCCTCCACACATTTTCCTCCAATCAATTAAGACTGATGGATGAGGGGCACCTGAGTGGCTCTCTCATCACGTGGGTGGTGGGTTAAGCCTCTGCCTTCATCTCAAGTCATGGTCTCTGGGTCCTGGGATCCAGCCCCACATCGGGCACTGCTCAAAAGGAAGCCTGCTTCCCTCCCTGCTTGCCTGCCTCTCTGCTTACTTGTGATCTCTCTCTCTCGCTCTCTTTCTCTCTCTCTGTGTCCAATAAATAAATAAAATCTTTTAAAAAAGGCTGATGGATGATAAATTATGAAAACTGCTCCCTCCAAATGATGCTTCTTCATAAGGATTTAAGAATTTAAAATTGAAACTTGACCGTAGGATTTATCTTATAGAATAACATCAAGTGAAGGCAGTTTTTATTAGTTCTGAAGTATTTGTGATTCTGAATTCTTGGCCTCATTAGTAAATTTATTTTTAAATTCTCCCATGGAGTGGTGATTGGCCTTCAGTCTTTCATTGATATACATCATTGGGTCAAATGAGATGTGTGTGCCCAGAACTATATATAATCTTTTTTGTATTTCACTGGAGATGGCATTTCTGAGTTTTGTTCAATTGAATTTGGACAGATGTTTTAATAGTCACTTCTAGAGTTGGCCCTGGAGAATATCTTCCTTTTTTTCTCTTCCCGATTCTCTGAAAAACCCTGACTAATTCACATTATCACAGTAATATCATAATTCAAGTTTTTCCAAACACTATAGCTGCAAAATAGAAGGAAGCTACTCAGAATGGAATACTATTGTGAATGATTGAGAAAGAAAACATTATTGTAATTAAGCTACCAGGTTTCAATGTATTTTATTGTTGCTTAGAAAATCCTAGCATACCCAGACTTTACAGAGATTTGATGATCCTAAGAAGAGCTGAACTCATGGACCAAAATAACTATGCACATAAAAAGTACAATTACTTACCTAAAAAATATGATGTGGTTAACTTTATATGCCAATCCAAGTGTTATTGGAACAGGAATTAAAAAAATAGCTTAGGGGCGCCTAGGTGGCACAGTGGATTAAGCCACTGCCTTCAGCTCAGGTCATAATCTCAGGGTCCTGGGATCAAGTCCTGCATCAGGCTCTCTGCTCAGCAGGGAGTCTGCTTCCCTCTCTTTCTCTCTGCCTGCCCTCTGTCTACTTGTGATCTCTCTCTGTCAAATAAATAAATAAATAAAATCTTAAAAAAAAAAAGAATGACTGTACTTTTAAAAAATAGCTTAAAAGGAGCGCCTGGGTGGCTCAGTGGGTTAAGCCGCTGCCTTCCGTTCAGGTCATGATCTCAGGGTCCTGGGATCAAGCCCCACATCAGGCTTTCTGCTCAGCAGGTAGCCTGCTTCTCTTCCTCTCTCTCTGCCCACCTCTCTGCCTACTTGTGATCTCTCACTGTCAAATAAATAAATAAAATATTTTTAAAAATAGCTTAAAAGTATATGATAAAATAATGATATACATATACAAGGAAAAGAAAGATACTATACTGTGAATATAAATTAAGTGAAAATTGTTGAAATAAAGAATACAATAAATGGAGACTAAGATGAATATAGCTGTAAAATGAATAAATGAGTTGGGAAAAACAAACAAACAAATTAATGACTTCTGCCCAAATACAGCAGAAGAGAAAAAAAAAATAAAGAAAATATTTAAATAAGTACTGAGATAAATTTTGGAGAATTAAAGAAAGATAAAAGATACCAGACTTAAAATGATGCCAAACACGAGATATCAGAAAGAAAACAAAACAAAACAAAAACTACACACACTAAAAACCACTCGTATACATTATGGTGAGTTTTAAGAATATCAAAAACAGAGAAGAGCATAAATGATGCCCAAGAGAAGAACAGATCACCTAAAATGTACAAGAATAATACTGACAGCACAATTCTCAATAGTAATAGCATATAAAGAGACAGCTGGGAGTTTTTATAGATGGAAAAGATATTTGAAACTAGGTATTATACATCAATCCAAATTATTGATTAAATTTGAGAGCACAGTAAAAATACAATGAAGCATGTTAGGTCTTAGAACATTTATCACACAGAGACACACATTTTGGAAAACTTCCTTGGAAGACAGCTCAATTGAGATCGAGAAAACAGAATTATGTACTCAAAGGCACATTTTGAAGGAAGGATTGAATATAGTCTGCACTGCAAATATTCTTTAATCGTATGTTCTGAATATCCTAAATTTAAGAAGTATTTGTTCAAATATTTACCTTTAAATAAATCCTAGGAGACTTTTTCTTGGATTCTGGAAAATCAGTCCATTTGGATACAAATCTTTTTGTCACTGATGGAAATTTTGATAGCCCTTAACTGTGGAATGCCTAATGTATTGTTACAGCAATTGTGATTTGCCAATACATGGGTGATGTGTGTGTGTTGTGTGTGTTTATTTTTATTTTTGATGGTTTAACTCTTCTATGAGATTTTTAAGTAGACATGATTTTAATAAATTATGATTTGTTGAAATTTATCTGAGGTTATATATAATAAAATGAAATTTGTGTGAACTAAAGAAGTGCATCTCCATTTTTTTTGTTTTAAGAGTAGACTGGTCTTTAAAAATTGTCCAAAGAAGTACATTATATTCATTATTAAATTTGATAATATACTATAAAGTATTTATGGTCATATTGGACCATATCAAATTCTACTATTAATTCATATTAATAATTACCATAAGAGGAAAAAGGGATATTTTTCAAAATAATAAAAAATTAGCGTATTTTTCAGAATATGATATAGTGTTATTCACTGAACTGAGGGAACAAATGTCAAAGTCTAACACAGTTTACAGAATGTTTTAACATAAATTGAAATTTAAATCTGACCAAATTTCACAGTTTTAAGTAAAATGATAGCACTTTATATCCTTGAAAAGTGGTAAGTGACCCAAAACATGGCTTAGAAAAACGAATTTAACACTACACTAGTCAGAGATGGTTAAGTTATGGTACAACTTGCCATTGTGTATCATCAAATGGTATATTTTTTTCTTTTGGGCTTGTCATTATATTTTATTTTAGCCATTCTGGTAAGTGTGTAGTGATATCTCAGTGTCATTTTAATTGCATTTCCTTGATGTATAATTATGTCAAAATATATTACTTTGATGTTTAATGCTCTGAACTTTCTCAGTTCAAGACCATGAAGCCACTTAGGAAAAATACAGTTGCAGAGGCACTCATAGACCAACTCTTATTTCGAAATAAGAAGAAACATTACTACCCATTCCAACAAAAAATAGATTTGTTATGCAGCAGGGATTTTATAAATTACCTGACACAACTTATATAGTAAGATGAAATGGGACAGGCGGCTTCTTGCAGCTATATACAACATCATTTTAATTTCAAATTTCAGTATAATTTTTCCAAGGTATACACAGAATATATATTTAATGTAAATTGTGAACATTTTAAACTCTGTATATGGAAATTAGTCAATTTTAAGTTTATAACAATCAAAATTAACGGAAGTTTATTTTAAATTAGTTAGCTTTCTCTGCATTGCAAGACAGAATAATCAAGAATTGGTAAGAAAAAAGTAATCTCTGTAAAATTACCGGGGGTGCATTATAAAGTGTTCGGTAACCGATCAAACTCACAATTTGGATTGAATGGCAAGTGATTTTTAAAATCTGGAACTCATTGTCAATTTTTTTTTCTTCATTGTGTCTTAATAAATTACTGTGTTCATTTGCATGGAAGTGAAGAAAAATGCATGACATTTCATCTCAACACTAACACCTTTAACTGGCAACTCTGAATGTACTTTACAGCAGTGTAACAAAGTAAAGATCAATGATGTTTCATGAAATATCTGTTATAATTCTCAAGGAGATAGGGAGTTTGTGCAAAAATGCAAATCACTTTGCGACTAAACACATTGTTTATTTCAGCTAATTTTAAGAAAATATGCTGAGAATCTCTCAAAAAAGGAAGCAATGATTTAGGTTTGCCTTCAAACTCCTTATCTAATCCTGAACCAACAGCACATAGTTCAAAGAGCAACTAATTTGAGTAGCTCCAATTTACACATTTCCTAACAATGCTTAATTTAGTGGAATTTCTGTCCAATTATGTTAATTTGATGTAATGAAAGACAAAAGTTCAAAAAGATCATCCTTAATTTATATAGATGCCAAACTCTGCATTTTCTGAATGACGCCCAGGAACGTATTTTCAAAAACAAACAAACAATGCCAGAACCACTATTAGGTCATCTCTAGGCAGAAAGTGACTCAGAGCTTACATTACTCTCTCCCTGAAAGTATACTGTAGGCACTGAAACTACTACCCTGAGTCTGTGCTATCAAATTCCTTAAGTTAGAAAGTTTTAAAACCCGTCTGTGTGGGAGTATTTCATTTACAGATAGAGATTTGGTTGTTTATACATTTTCATACTTGATTTTTAGGGTGTAATAACTATGTTTTAAAATTCATGGTGGTTTTGAATACTGTTGGATAATTGAGCTAAAATGGTATATCCATTCCTCCTAGGAAACAGAAATTATAGAAAGGTAGTGCTTTTCAAATCTGACATCTTTGAGTCATTGTAGTTTCATATAAATGCAATAGGAAAAGTGTCATTCATGTTTATGATATTTTCTATAAGTAAATTAGAATGTACTGGAGGCCTGATATAAAGTGGGATGCCTAAACTTCAGTAAGATCTTGTTTTCAATTCAAAATAAATTTTATTTTTTATTTTTTTATAATGTCCCTCAATTTCAGATAAGCACCCCCATAAGGTCCACTCCGTTTTTTTTAAGATTTTATTTATTTTATTTGACAGATAGAGATCACAAGTAGGCAGAGAGGCAGGCAGAGAGAGAGGGAAGAGGAAGCAGGCTCCCTGCTAGGCAGAGAGCCCGATGCGGGGCTCGATCCCAGGACCCTGGGATCATGACCTGAGCCAAAGGCAGAGGCTTTAACCCACTGAGCCACCCAGGCGCCCCCAAAATAAATTTTAAATTGAATTATGCACCTCTAAGTTCAGAGACAATAAACATCAACCAACACAACTAATAAGTTCTATTTCTTGAAATTTCGGGAACATTGATAGTCTCATCTCCTGGAAGAACAACAGCTAAAATTTTAGGTCATGGATTCCTGCTAAAATATCACTTTCCCAAAGAAAATTAATGTTAGGAATTTTCATTGATTGTTATTGATCATGAAGAATATAACAACCACGATAAAAAGAGTAGGAAAAACATTATATCTCATCTGTAAGGGCATGTGGAAAGTAGGAAATGCTAATAAAAATAACTACCATTATTTCCTAAGTTAACATAATACAACAGAACAAAAATATTTCAAAACAATGTTTTCTTTTTTTTTAAATTTTATTTATTTATTTGACAGAGAGAGATCACAAGTAGGCAGAGAGGCAGGCAGAGAGAGAGGAAGAAGCAGGCACCCTGCTGAGCAGAGAGCCCAATGTGGGACTCAATCCCAGGACTCTGAGATTATGACCTGAGCCGAAGGCAGCGGCTTAACCCACTGAGCCACCCAGGCGCCCCCATAACAATATTTTCTAGGCTCATTCTGATAACTCTTTTCTACATTCAAATTTAAAGGTTGAGGCATGTGATATATATTACACAAAAAACATCCCAAGGCATTCGTAAAAAAAAAAAAAAACTCTTAATAAAGAACAAATCCAAAGGAATTTCTTTTCTAATTTAATTAACAAATTATGAATTGACTTACCTATTTTATCACAGTGTATCAGGCACCAATAATATTTTTTAATCGTCACACCTGATGCAATAGTTACCATCTTTCAAACATACTGATCACGAACAAGCAAATAAACAAGAGCACCGTAGCTTAAGATCTACCTGCATAAATATAGGCTACTTCAGACAATCTCTTCACCACAACATAGCAATGAATAGAAATCATACATGCTCTGTATTGACATACAGATGAGATAGAATGGGATGATGTTAATATATGCAGAATCTTTATTAATTACATTGTAAACCATAATATGGAAAAACAGAATACAATTTTAGAAATACCCAGGTCACCATCATTGTTTTATTTTTATATGTGTAGATAAGGAGTTTAATAAACAATCCATGACTATTCAACTCCTTATATTTTGAAAATTTTAGCAAAAGTAACAAACCTAGCACCTAGAAAATTGTACCTATCTGCAATATACAGCTTTGCCAGCATGGTAGAAGAAAAGCAAAACAAAATAAGTAAGAAAAGTTTAACATTTCACAAGAGATTTGCTTTTATTTTTTTATTTTTTAATTTTTATTTTTCATTTATTATTTACTTCTATTTTCTACTTTATTTTAATGAAAATGTCATGACCATAACATAAGAGCAGAATTAAACCAACATGAGAAATTATTTTTTCATAAGTTAAAATAAACTAGCTTGGTGATTAATTCAAAATTATATTACAAACTTCAGTGTTCTTGCAGTAAGTATCACTGCATAAACAAATCAGTCAGGAGTCATAAACTAATGATGATTCTAAATGTTATTTAGAGAGACATTCTGTTCTTAAAATATTTCAAATATTCTACAGAAGGCAAAGTGGATCCAAGTAATCTGTAGGCAAAATAAGATTTTAGAGAAGTATATATTTCCAACAGTATTTATAAAATATTACCTTTATGTAAGGCATCATCCTGGACTTTGTGGAAAACACACAAAGGAGTAAGAAGTGGCCCTTCAAGAAACATATACAATATCAAGGTTTAACATGAAGCAGCATGTCTTCTCTAATTAAAAAAAAAAACATTGTACCAACTGACTTTACTGAAACTTTATATTTATTGCTCTCATTTTAGGTCATAGTGTCCTTCTGCATGCAGGCTGCTATAACGGACATGATATAGACTTAATAGCTTATAAAGAACAGGAATTTATTTCTCACAGTTCTAGAATGGAGAAGTTCAAGATTAAGGAATGGGCAGATCCAGGGAGAGCCCACTTCCTCATAGATGGCTATCTTCTCACTGTAAACGTACATGATGAATGAAGCAAGAGAACTCTCTGGGGTCTCCTTTAAAAGGACTGTAATCCCACTTATGACCTAATCACCTCCCAAAGGCCCCTATGTTTTAATACTAGCACTTACAGAGTTAGATTTCATAATATGATTTTGGGAGACATAAACATTCACACCATAGTATATATAAACAAAAAAAGACACAAAAACAACAAACAAAAAAATTATTTTAACTACCTATTATTTTCAACTACATAAACTTTTAATTTGTTTCTATATAATATTAAATAACTCATTTGAGTGATTCACTTATATCCAATGCATCTGAGTGCAATTAAATTTGCTTACCCAGCATATCCAGAAGCATATTTCTTCAGACTATCCCATTCCCCACCTTACAGGATTTACCACAATTAGAAGACATGGGATAGAGGATAGATAGATAGATGTATACATAAACACACTGTACATACCCATATGCATATTTTTTCCTGTTAATGATACTCATGCAAATAAAATTTAAGCTCAAGGAAACCTGTCTTGTGTGTTACTTAATATCCAGTTTTTAGTCAACATCCAAAAACAAATAATCCAATAAAAACATGGATAGAAGACATGAACAAGTGTTTCCCCAAAGAACACATTCAAATGTTCAGTAGATACATGAAAAGATGTCCATCATCATGTATCATCAGGAAATTGCAAAGCAAAACTAGAAAGAGATACCACCTCACACCTGTCAGAATGGCTAAAATCAACACTACAAGAAACAAAAGGTGTTGGAGAGGATGTGAAAAAGTAACACTTGTGGGGGCTGCCTGGGTGGCTCAGTGGGTTAAGCCTCTGCCTTCAGCTCAGGCCATGATCTCAGGGTCCTGGGATCAAGTCCCACATCGGGCTCTCTGCCAGGCATGGAGCCTGCTCCCTCCTCTGTCTCTCTCTACTGTGATCTCTCTCTGTCAAATGAATAAAATCTTAAAAAAAAAAGAAAAAGTAACAATTGTGAACTGTTGGTGGTGATGCAAACTGATACAGCCATATCTGAAAACAGTATGGAATTTCCATAAAATTTAAAAATAGAAGTCCTTTTTGATCCAACAAACCTGTTGGTGTGTATTTACCCAATGAATATAAGAAAACTTATTCAAAGGGATTCTAGCACCCCTATGTTTATAGCAGCATTATTTATAAAGCTAAGATATGGAAAGCGCCCAAGTATCCATCAATTGATGAATAAAGAATAAGTGGTATGTATATACAATGGAATATTATTCTGCCATAAAAAAGACTGAAATCTTGCCATTTGCAATAACATGGTTGGAACTAGACAGTATAATGCTAAAAGTGAAATAAGTCAGTCAGAGAAAGACAAATACCTTTACTCATATATGGAATAAAAGAAACAAAACAAACAAGCAAAGGGGAAATAATAAGACATAGAAAGAGAAACAAAGCAAGAAACAGACATTTCATTACGGAGAACAAACTGATGGTTACTTGACGGGATCTGAAAGGAGTGATGGATTAAATAAGTGATGGGGGTTAATTAGAGCACTTGTCATGATGAGCACTGAGTGCTATATGTTATATTGTACACATGAATCTAATACAACCATATATGTTAACTAACTGGATTTCAAATGAACATTTTTTAAAATCCCAGTTTTTAGCTCACATTCTGGCTTACAAAAGGGATTTAGTCAGGAATTTGGAGATTAGTTAATGAACAAATAAGGGGTGAACAGGCAGTTGTTAGATAAAATTACTATCCTTTCTGGCATGATCTTATACCTTTTATCTAGAAGTATTTTTAGCACTTTAGACTCTTCCTATTTTATTTTGAATCATTAAACAAAAATTTCCTCAAAGGACCTTAGACTCCATCCAATTTGAGCAACAGTTTGAGAGAGGAAATGGTGTCCAGGAGGAAAAAAAAAAAAAGATGAAACTACTATTGTTTACTAGTGAATGCATAGTTCTTCCACAGAAGAAGCTCTAAATGGTCATGGCTCCAGCTTTATATGTGCTCAGTCATATGTTCAGAAGTAGGTAACACTATCAAAAAATATAAAGCATCTGAGATTATTTTCCCTTATTTGAAAGCTGGTGTATGAGTCTGCCGTAGTTTCTTGGGTGTTGATAGAAGACGCAGACTCATATTTCAGAAATAATATAGTTTATTATTCACAGCAATAGAGGTAGCCAGAATATTAACATTATTTGTGTGTGTGTGTGTGTGTGTGTGTGTGTGTGTGTTTGTGTGTGTGTGTGTGTGTTTGTGTGTGTGTAGGGATGGGAGTTATATATCAGTTCTGAGCCTCAGTTCCCACAAGAAGAATCAAAACAGAGGCAGATAATATTTGCAAACACAACAGGTTAAGTTAAAAAAAAAGATACTATTTCTGTCTTCCAAGTCTATTCAATACAACCATCTTCAAAGGATGGCCTAGAACAAATAATAAATGCAGAAATGTAAGCAACCAATTGAAAAGTGTCTCCCAAGAAACACACTTTGAGAGTCTTCATTTGACAAAAATACTATAGGATATTACATGGATCAGGTGCATTGAATACTGGAAGGTTAAAATTACAAGGGACCAAATATTTTTAAGCAGTTCTGGCATCCAGTAGAGTTCAAATAGGTTTTATAAGATTGAGGAAAGAAGCCATCAAAACCTGGGCCCAGGGGCACCTGGGTAGCTCAGTGGGTTAAGCCTCTGCCTTCGGCTCAGGCCATGATCTCAGAGCCCTGGGATCGAGCTCTGCATCAGGCTCTCTGTTCAGCAGGGAGCCTGCTTCCCACGCCCCCCCTCCCCCGCTATTTGCTTACTTGTGGTCTCTGTCTGTCAAATAAATTAATAAAATCTTAAAACTAAACAAAACAAAACAAAACAAAAATCCTGGGCCCAATTTTCCCAAAAGTATGATTCTGATTCTAGTCTCTATGATGTTATCCCTTGAAGACAATGTCTCTAATTGAGTTGAATTAGTTTACTAAAGAGCATACCCCCATTTGTTGTAGGAGATGAACAATATGCAAGAGGCAAAATGCCACATGGAAGCCACCTTGTCTTCAGTGGAACATAGAATCAGTTCCTTTGGGATGAATTTGTTCCACATTTGACTTCCCACTTAAGGGAAAATAAGAGTGCCTTCTAATAGATTTTAAATAGGAAATGACAACGGAAGCTTATACAAGATTATAAAATGGGAAATTTCATTTAGATAAGCAATCATTTCAAAGTCATCTTCTTAATATTACAGACTCTTCACATAATCATAATTTTATTTTGGTATTATATGGTAATTTCAAATATAGTAAATATAAAGAATTTACCTCTGTAATTATAGCGAGTCTGGGCGTAGTTTAATGGCAACAAATCTTCAATTTAGAAGTATGGTCTACCAATTATTAATACATTTGGAAATGGTGTGTCATCTTCACTCCACTTGTCTCACTAAAACAGTGAGCCAAAAAAAGTAGGTCCAAGCTGTTTACTATGGTCAAAATGGGTTGCACTTGGTAAAGAAGCAGTCATATTTTGGAAGAAGAAACTGAGGCTATTAATATTTTCAACTTATTTTCAGAAAAGGAAAGAAAGGATAATCTAAGCTAAAGCCAAAATCTTACACAAGGTGGCTGGAGAATGATCTTTTCCCAGATAAAGGGTTTTTCAACTTAGCCATGTTAGGAGGAAGAAGAGATGAGACATTGTGGACTTGACTAACGTTTGTACACTGTTCAAAAAGTTTTCAAAATAATGTGTATTATTTTTCTTCTTTTAGTTGAGACAAAAAAAAACAAACAAACAAACAAAAAAAAACACTAATGAGCTTACTCTTAAAAGGAGGTAAACAAGAAACTAGCAAAGATTGAGTGTTAGGTATTGTCCCCCTCCTTTTTTTTTTTAAATTATGTTATGTTAGTTACCATACAATACATCATTAGTTTTTGAAGTAGTGTTCCATGATTCATTGTTTGTGTAAAACACCCAGTGCCCCATGCAATATGTGCCCTCCTTAATACCCATCACCAGGCTCACCCATCCCCACATCCTTCTCATCTTTAAAACCCTCAGTTTGTTTCTTGGAGTCCATAGTTTTTCATGTTTCATTTCCCCCTCCAATACCCCCACTTCATTTTTCCTTTCCTTCTCCTAATGTCCTCCATGCTATTCCTTAGGTTCCACAAATAAGTGAAACCATATGATGATTGACTTTCACTGCTTGACTTATTTCACTTAACATAATCTCCTACAGTCCCATCCATGTTGATGCAAAAGTTGGGTATTCATCCTTTCTGATGGCTGAGTGATATTCCATTGTATCCTTGGATCACATCTTCTTTATCCGTTTGTCTGTTGTAGGGGATCTTGACTCTTTCAACAGAATGGCTATAGTGGACATTGCTGCTATGAACACTGGGGTGCATATGGCCCTTCTTTCCAGTAAAATAGAGCTAGCCTATGACCCAGCGATTGCACTACTGAGTATTGACCTCAAAGATACAGATGTAGTGAAAAGAATTAGGTATTGTTAAAGCACAAATGCAGGGGATAGAACTTATGGTACAGAAGAGGGAAGGGCAACCATATGGCAGAGTAGAATAAAGTAGCTCAGGAAGAAATTAGTCATATCCAGATATTGTAAGGCATGTGGGGTTGGCAGGGAGAGCATGAGAAATCATGAGAGAAGAGAGAGAAAATGGACCAGGCAGGAGAGGTTTATAACATTTTAACATCTAAGGTAAGCATATGCAAAGCAGAATAGGGAAAGAAATAAAAGTTTTTATAAGACTCAATACATAAGGAATAACGTGGAGGACACTGGGAGATGGAGAGAAGTGTGCTGGGGGAAATCGGAGGGAGAGACAAACCATGAGAGACTGTGGACTCTGAGAAACAAACTGAGGGTCTTGAAGAGGAGGGTGGCAGGTGGTTGGGTGAGCCCAGTGGTGGGTATTAAGGAGGGAATTTATTACATGAAGCACTGGGTGTGGTGCATAAACAATGAATTTTGGATCCCTGAAAATAAACTAAAAGAAAAAAAAGACTGACTACAGACATGGACCTCAGTGTAACACAGATATGGAACTCACTGTAATACCAGCCACTTCCCACCGACACACACAGACTATGATAATAATAAATAATAATGCAATTAAGAAAATTGCCTGCCAAATAATTTTTCCTCTTTTTTATTTTTATGATTATTATTTTTATTTTATTTTTAAAGTTTTTATTTAAATTGTAGTTAGTTAAAATAAGGTTAATATTACTTTCAGGTGTACAATATAGTAATCAACACTGCCATACAATGGCTTAAATAAAAAAATGAAAAAAAAATTTTTAAAGATTTTATTTTTAAATAAAACCTCTACACCCAAGGTGGATTTCAAACGTACAACCCCACGATCAAGATTTACATATTTTACTGACTGTTCCAGCCAGGCACCCCAACAAATAAAAATTTTATAAAATTGTTGAGTTTGTGGGAGTCTCATTTGCTTAGTCAGTTAAGTGTCTGCCTTTGGCTCAGATCAGGATCTCAAGAGTCCTGGCATCGAGCCCCATATTGCTCATGCTCTCTCTCTCTCTCTCTGGCTTTTGCTCTTAAATAAATAAATAAAATATTTTTAAAAAAATTGTTGAGTTTGTTTAACTAGTTTTAAACTAGTAGACAGAGATGAAGATAAAGTATGATGTAATGGCACGGAAAAATACAACTTACACGTTTAAAAAAAAAATGTGCAATGCAAGTTACCTCACTTCTTTTATCACCACACTGGGACTTTCCCTACTGAGTTGTTGTAATGTAAGGACCTATTTTATATTTTTATATTTTAGCAAGAGGCTTTCATTGAGGTTAACCCTTAAACTGTCCTTGTTCCCCTTCCCCCAGGGGATTCACTTAAAAACAAGTCCTGGAAATCAGCTCCAGGTAACAAAGCCCATATACAAGGGTGGGTCAGGCCAGGTGGAGACATCAATCAGCGGGAGGGGGGCGGTGTTTGCATATTGTCTCCCTAGATACTAAGGAGTATGCCCCACTCCTCCGCCCTTTGGGAACCTTTTTTGCACCAATCCTAATCAAGGTGTAATAGGCTGGGTCAAATGTCTATACTAGGGTAAATTGAACCTCAATTGGTCACCTAGCCTCACTGTGGAGTTTCCTGTGTGTGTTAAAATCTCATTGGTCACCTGTGCGTGGCCAGGCCTGACTGCATGGCCGTTGCCCTTAAAAGCTAGACTGTGAAACAGCAAAGGGTTGCCTTCTCTCATAAGAGGTGTGGCCCCGAACGTTTGGTTAGATTCTTGATGCTTGGCATGAAATAAAGCTTTGCTTGACCTTTGCTTTACATCAGTCTCGCTCCTTTAATCATAGACCCATTATTGGGGCATAACAGTATTAATCTTAAAGTTATAAGTCCACAATGCATCCATCATCCATTCTACCCCTTAACATTCCCCTTTGGACAGACCCATGATCTAGAACAAGCCTTATTTTATAGTGCCTTGTAGGAGATTTTTGCTGCTGCCTAAATTGCCTACTTTCCTCTCACCATTACCACGGAAATTGGGTCCACTGAAACAAAGGGGTAGTGTAAGAAATTAAGACTTCCATAAATCTCTTTAAATAATAAAGTATAAGATAGTCATACCTTTTTTTCTGCCACATAACCAATTCTTGCAAGAATAAGGTCATATAAAAGAATTTACAACACATGCTATCATTATCCTACTGGACCCAGACCATTTGTATGTTTCTCTGTCTCTGAGAAATGTAGTTATTTACATGACTGAAACCTAAAAATTGTTTGATATGACCACTAATATCACCTACATTATTTTAAATCCTGTTTAAGGCTTCTGTAATACATAGGCTTTGTAAACACTTATTAAGCATCTTGTATATATCAAACACTTTAAAAATCTCTGCTTAAAAAAAAAAAAACTCTACCTCAATGGAACTTTGAGTCTGAAAAAGATACAGGCAATATACAAGGCAACAGATAGAATAATTACATATTTGATTATATACTCTGAGGATGTCACCTTAAATTGATATGAAAATGATCAGAAGGATCTGGATTTCTTGTCAAAATTTTTTGCCTTACAAAGAAATTGATATTTAGGGAAAGTTGTTACTGAAAGAGGTCCTGTGTCAACCAAAAATGTTAAACCATGATCTCGCTAAATTTTCCAGTTGTGATTATTGCTTTGTTTAGCTGTCTTCTATTAAGACTGAATTTAGTGGGCGCCTGGGTGGCTCAGTGGGTTAAGCCGCTGCCTTCGGCTCAGGTCATGATCTCAGAGTCCTGGGATCGAGTCCCGCATCCGGCTCTCTGCTGAGCAGAGAGCCTGCTTCCCTCTCTCTCTCCCTCTCTGCCTGCCTCTCCATCTACTTGTGATTTCTCTCTGTCAAATAAATAAATAAAATCTTAAAAAAAAAAAGACTGAATTTAGTAATTCAGTCTCAGATTTCAGTAAGTCTTTTTTTTAAAGATTTTATTTATTTATTAGAGAGAGAGAGGGAGGGGCAGAGGGAGAGGAAGAACCAGACTCCTTGCTGAGCAGGCAGCTGATGCAGGACTGGATCCTAGTACCCTGGCATCATGACCTAAGCTGAAGGAAGACACTTAACCAACTGAGCCACCCAGGCACTCTAGACTGTAAACTTCTTAAAGGTAAAAAAGTTTATTCTTCTAGTAGTTCCACAGACATTTCTAACATCCATAAGAAAGCATGTACTGATGTAAAATGCCAGCAAATCAAATTATTTAAAAAAGAAAGAAAGAAAGAAAAGATATATCTGGATAAAGAGAAAAACAGAAAATCTAATAATACATTGAATTATTAGAGCAAAGAGTGGAGGAAGAGAAAATAAATATGAAATAGAGATTTCCACTAAAAGAAAAAAATTGAATAAGGCAGGAGATTTAGAAAATTATTATGACAGACTTGAGAAAAAAATAAAATAGGAATTTTTAGAAAATAGCAATGAATGAAAAGGTAAATTGTTCCTACCTCTATAATATTAGCTGTTTGTTGTTGTTGCTAATTTACCTATTTAATCTAATAAACAAAGAAAGGTTTCATTTAGGGATAAGGTTTCTCTCTCTATATATATATTTTTTCCATTTAGGGATAAGGTATATATATATATACATAGATATATATGTATATATATTTTTTTTAATTTTAATTGTTGGAAAATGTGTCACAGAATGTGTTTAAACTTTAAGATACAGATGCAACATGTAATGAACTGCATTGTTTGAACGTCTAATTTGTAAATGCTGTTAGAGGAAACTTGGTGGAAATGTTCTTATGTGCTTGTGTTTCTGGAACTAAGTATATTTATTAATAAGGAATAGTTTAAAATTATGAAATGACCAGGAGTGGACAATTTTCCTAATCCTATCAGCTCTTTGCAGCTCTTTTATTAGCCCCCTTCAGGAATATCAGCTTTTTTATCTAATTAAATTTTATATTAATGTGCTTTTGACTTTTGGCCTTTCTCTTCCTTCTGTTCTTTTTTTTCCCCTAAATTACATGTTTCTGTTTAACAGCTACTATCAATTCTTTGATATGAATTCTCAACATCAATTTACTAACTCCAGAGATGAAGGAGCATCAATATTTAGAAGCGAAGAATACAAAGCCTTGGGCATCTGGATGGCTCAGTCACTTAAGCATCTGCCTTCGACTCAGGTGGTGATCCCAGGGTCGTGGGATGGAACCCCAGGTTGAACTTTCTACTCAGCTGGGAGCCTACTTCTCCCTCTCCTTCTGCCTGCAGCTCCCTTTGCTTGCGTTCTCCCTCTCTTTGTCAAGTAAATAAAATAAAATAAAATAATGTAAATAATACATTTATTTATTTATTAAAATGCAATTATTACACAATACATAATGTATTGCATAATTATAATAATGATTAAATAATTTATTAAATATTTATATTAAATATATCAATTTAATTAAATAAATATTTTTAGAATTTAAAATATTTCAAATTTAGATTATTAAATATTAAATCATTAATTTAATAAATAAATATCTAAACATAATTAAATAAAATAATTTATTTATTAAAATGAATAAAATAATGTTGTCATTATCTCAGCATGTATTTTTAAATAGTCTAAAAAAAATCTAATAATGTCTAAATACATTGAGTTCAGATATTTATACAAGTTAACCCAGACACTGAACCCACAGTTTCAAAACTTTTGTTTTTATCTACTACTCAAAATACGATTTTAATGTATTTATTTGTAACTTTGACATAGCAAGGAAACTTGGAGGAAAAGGAGACATTTGCTTTTAATATTTGAAAATTATTTTGTTGATTTAAAAAAATAAAAACCTTAACACGTGAGCATTTCTTCTTAAATAACACTGTGAAGTTTCTGAGTCGCATTCTATTAAAAGTGCTGATAAAATGGCCTCAGTTACTCATTTAAATTATCAGCTGAATGGGTAACAAATGAAGTAGAGAGCTTTTTAATTATTTATGAATGTATTGCTTGTGGATGGAGTGCCACATAGAGTTACCTCTCTTTTTGGCTTTGTTTTGTGAGCAGCAGTGGAATCTATGAATGAGATTAAACATAAGGACATTCACAGAAATTCTTAATGAACTTCTGGGGAAGGGCAATAAGTGCAAGGAAAAACTGCAGCAAGACTAATTACAAATTTCAAGTGGTCATCGCTTAATTATAGAAGCTTTTAAGTTCAAGTAATATATCTTTTTCATGAGCCTATCATATTGTATTAATTACCACAAACTGCACTCTTGAACACTTATCTTTTCACATATTTCTTATTCTTAGTACTTAAAATTACCCTTATGATTGATAAGTAAATGGATTTTACAGACAATGCATTTATTTACATAAATAAATAATGCTGTTTATATATATAAAAACAATTGAATATGTGTATGTGTTCAATGAATTTTTTTTCAAATTAACATCTTAATTCTACCACATTAGTTACAAATAGATATAGACTTTATAGATTCATCAAATATTTTATTCTCAAATTTATATGTCCTTTGTGAAGTAAATGAAACTGTATATATTAAATATAATCCTATCACATGTAACAGTTACTAGTGCATCCCAGGACATACATAGGTCAGGTCCTCCTCAAGGCATCACGGATAACTGGATTTCACTTTCTATCCTAGGAGTCTTCTGTATATTTCTGTGGCTTTTATACTACAATCAGGAGGAAGAATTCTTTTGCTAAAAGCTTCCAAATGACTATGCGAGTAGATTATTTGTAGACTAGTGATATAATATTATTGTTTAATATGTGAAGCATGATAAAATAAAATGCTATTGCCATATTTAATTTGTTCAGTAAAGCATTCATTTAGTTATCAAGCATTCATTTTCTTTTTTTAAAGATTTTATTTATTTATTTGACAGACAGAGATCACAAGTAGACAGAGAGGCAGGCAGAGAGAAAGGAAGGGAAGCAGGGTCCCTGCTGAGCAGAGAGCCTGATGTGGGGCTCTATCCCAGGACTCTGGGATCATGACCTAAGCAGAAGGCAGAGGCTTTAACACACTGAGCCACCCAAGAGCCCCAAGCATTCATTTTCTTTATACAGAAGAGATAGAACAATATTATATAGTAGAAAATACAGTAAATAATCTAGAAACCTTGATCATTTTGTTTTGGCAATTTTAGAACATAAAATTAGCTAAAGCTCAAGTGCAAGTTATATTTGTATCATAGGAGGAAAAGTTAATTAAAAGTTTGTTTATTACCATAGTTTAACACTTCAACGAAATGATAACGAGTCCAAAATCAATGAATATATGAAGTATACAATAAAAACAATAATCTTGAGTGTATGTGACTCACTGTAGGTATTGATAGGCTAGAAATCAAAGGGAAAGTATCTATAGGGTTTGTTCAGTTCCATGCTCATCAGATTAATAGGCTTTCTCATATTGCTTCCTTCACCACATTAATTTGTCTAATGAAGTTTTCAAGAGTTAAAGACAGTGATAGGTTCATGGCTGGAGAGAAGGTACAGAATCTAAGATAGTTCAGCAGTGCTTATTATTTAAGAGAAAGACAGCATGGGAGGTGAGGGGTATATCATGCATCCTGTTTTCACTCCTTTTGTGGAGCACCTACCCTGGAGGTCATGTAATAATAACCAATGACCAAAAAACAATAAAAAAACCCAAACATCCATGTGGAAGTGCCATCCCTGCCTGGAGATGAGTAGACTGCTCAAACAGATCCTGGGCAGGCATCTCAGCCCAGGCCTGTGTTGGGGAAGCTGGTTCCTGGCTTTGGGCGCAATCTGGAAGCCAGCAAACTGACGGGAGAGTGCAGCCAGGGTTAACAGGACTGATGATCTTTTTGCAGCCAGGCCGCGGGTGGACACCCGCTCAAGGAGCCAGGCTAGGAGGCTGCCCAGCGCCAGCGCTGGTCAAGCTTGTAGCCCCCGGGGCTTCCCCCGCGCCCCAGCCAGGGCGGGGCCTCAGGAGGGAGGGGGCGGGGGCAGGGCAGAGAAGGGGCTTTGCTAATTGCCAAAGCGAAAAGGGAGCTCACGGAGGACTCAGGAGGGAGGGGGGCGGGGGCGGGTGGAGGGCGGCGGGGAGAAGGCGCTTTGCTAATTGCCTAAGCTGGAAGTGAGCTCACAGAGGATGTGGCTGAGAGTCTGGGAGGAGGTGGAGGGGCTGGCGGAGGAGGGGCGGGCAGCGCCGCGGTGCTGTGCTGCGGCTCAGTCGGGACTGCAGGACCCACCGGACTCGCCGCCCGTACGCTCCCATGTGAGGCTCCGCTGTCCCGCTCCTGCTGCCTGCTGCCCCTCCCCGCCCCAAGGCTTCTCCGGACCACCCTCTGCACAGGGGTAAAGTGACACCGCGCCGCGCCCTCACCTGGAGCAGAAAGCGCGGACCCGACCTGGGGGCGAAGAGGGGGGTTGTGGAGGCCCAGCCTCCCGCGAACCCCAGGGCACCGGGACCACCCCGGACGCTGCGCCAAACCCGGGTCCTCATGGGGTCGGGCTGGGGACAGCGCCTTGCGAGGTGCCCCCCGCCAGCAGGCACGCTAGCCCCCATCTTTCCGCAGCCCCATGCGCCCGTGCTGAGGACCCCCTTCCCTCCCCCGCCGTGGCCCCGCTGCTTTTGTTCTGGACTTGGGATCCCAGGTGGAAACTAGTCCCTCAGACCTCCCTGGCAGCAAGGAGGGCAGGGAGGGATTCTTGGTTTCCTGCCCTGGGTCCTCCTCTCTCCCCATTCACAAGCCTTCTGGCTTCCCTTTACTCTCCTCATTGTCAGTTTTCTGAAATGGTTTTCTTCTGCATGTTGACCCAAAGAGCTATTTCATGAATGAATATACACGAAACTGAGTTGGAGCCCACCTGTAGAGGCCTTTCATTAGAATGGTCTCTGGTTCTAGCCTCAGTTCAGAATACTGCATGTACCTGAGGACCAAGTCCAGATGTTTCTTTCATCTCTGACTTGAATTTGAAATCCTCCTCAGACTTCAGCTTCCAGGATTTCTCCAGTCCTTGCTCTCCCACTGTCTTGCTGGGGATCCGCCATGAGTGTTGAACACAGGAATGAATGAATGATATATACCCCAGACTGCTGGGGCTTTGTCTTCTTTTGCTGAGGTTGGAAAGGCTTGGGAGAGACCCCCTGTATGCAGATAGAGAGCTGCATGCAATTGCTTAGATAAACGTGTTCCCCACTTAATTGCTTGGGCATTGAACATTTCGCCCTTAACCAGTGGCTTGAGCAGTTAGGAGGAGACAATCTGGAGGTGAATCAGAAGATGGCTGAATCCACATGGTGGTGGTCTGGGTTTGGGAGATTTTCCTGTAGATTCAAAGGAAAGATATAAATTCTTCCAGTGTGGAGTGGTAAACATTTTATCGATGGGAGATGGAAAATAAATGGTCTGGTTAAACTTTCCCGCCCCCTCAAAACCCATTATTTGAAAACACAAAAAGGGAAGTGAAGGGAGAAATCCTCCCACTCCCATTCCCACTCACCTCCATAGCCATCTCCTCTTCCAAGAACCTAACAGACAAGGTGCCAAGAAGTGTTAGGTACCAGCAGTGGTCTCAGATCTCATTCAAGAATCATGGTGAAAGGCTTTCAAATAGATTGTGGGGGAACAGGGATCCAATTAGGGGGGGACAAGTTTAAGGTTTGCCTGGTCCCCTAAAAATTAATGGCACAAGAGAAGATGAGCTTTGGGAACTATAGCTTAATGGATACAATGTGTTAAAAGCTTCAGTGAGTCATGGTGGGAAGAGGCCAAGAGGGCAGCAAACACAGTCTTAGATGATGTTATTAATAGCACTACAGGCTCTAGATTTCCTGTGGTGGTGTTCTTGGCAAGACCAGCCCGGCCAAAGTGGATACTCTCAACCTGGAACAGAGGGTCTTGGAGATGCCAGCACGTGAGGTATGATGAGAGGGTAAAATGATAGGAGGTGTCCTTTGGAAGGACTGACTCCTTGACTTTAAAAGGGAGAACCCAAATCTGTAGGTGAAATCTTTCTGGCTACAAAGAGGGCCAAGGCCTCCTAAGGTCAAGGTCTCCTCGTCACTTGCAAAGATGTGGAAGAACATATTCAGACATTTCAAAGATGTCCTCATATCATTGGTTCCCACTCTGGAATTCTATCAATAAGGTGAGAGTTCCTCTAGTTGAAAAAGAGATCTAAAAAGACTTCCCTTTCTCATGTAATTTCTGTAACCTCCAGGACACACCCACCTCCCCCTTCCAGCTCTGTAATGAAGCCACAGCTGGTGCCAATTTGTGGAACTCCTTAAAGGCTATTCTCCCTTATATACCCCGGGACCAAGTTCCCATGCTCCCTCACCCGATTTCCTGCACTCACCTCCCACCTGGTGTGTTCACACCTGCAAGTGCCTTTTACCAACCCCTTTGCCAAAAGGCAGCCAGAGTGACCTTTCAAAGACCTATCAGTTCCTGGCATTTGTCTCCATAGAAATCTGCACTGATCTTCTAACAAATTCTCAGTCCTCCAAAGGCACCCATAATCCTCCCATCAGTCTATTCATACCCCTCCAACTGACTGATGCCTGTTCTGCCCCATCTCTCTGCCCTTCAACCACACTGCCTCCTTCTTCCTGTGGAGACCTCTCATGGCACCTGCCTCCAAGCACAGGTGATTCCCATTGATGGGAAGACCCTCTTCTCTCCCCCATCTCCCCACTCCAGTTACTCCCACTTATTCGTGAGCTCACAAGCCCCATGGTACACACTCTCCATGCAGCCTGCTCTCTCTTTTCTAGCACTGGCCTCCGTTTCTAGCTGTGCTTGTGTCATGGATGTCCCTCCCCAGCCAGCCTCCAAGCTCTCCTTCCCTTTAGCTCCAACACCTGACACAGTGCCTGGCACGTAGTAAGCCCTGGCTAGCTTCTAAGAGCCTCACTGAGGGACTGAAAGCATTTTAAAAATGTCACCACGTAGGCTCGAAACTGTAGGCAGAAAAAGCTTTGCCTGGATTGACATTTTAGAGACGTATTCGTCAAGTTGGATGTGTTCACTGACTTTACCTTGTAAAATTAAAAAAAAAAAAAAAGGACCTCTGTATCACTTCACATCTAAGGAAGGCGCATGTATACTATTAGACCACGTTATGAGCTTAATGGAAGGAGACAAGATGTTTTCGCTAAGAAAATGTATAAGACTGTTGAGGTCAAGTGGGAGGAAACAGTCCGTTTGTTGGAGCATTGCTATCTTACTCTATCACAGCCACTCATAAAAATCTGACACGGGGTGTGTCAGAATTGTCTGTCGGAGAGGAGTTAGATCTGGCTCATGTTCCTACACACATGAAAGCCAGAAACGAAGAAGGAGGCTTTAAAAGCGTGGGTTGAGGAGGTGGTGTGGTTCACTGCGATGAGCTAAGTGCCCAGGGCCACCAGCAGACATGCTGGCCTGTGTCCGTCCTTTGTTCTGGGGTCCCTCTTGCACCATGTGGTGAGGCTGGTGGCTGGGAGAAGCTCAGGACAGGACCCGGTGGCATCTTATTTCTCCCACCCTCCTGTGGGCTCCAGTGGGCTCCAGTAGGTCCCAAGGGACAGCCTGCCTTCCTTGAAAAGCCCAGTAGCACTGGGAGCAGAAACTGGGGCCAAAGAGTGAGCACCCTGTTTGACAAGCTGGACCAGCCACCTCTTCTTCAGATGCAGGGGGAGCCCTGGCATGCTGACTCCTCCCTTCTCCCTTTCCCCTTTCCTCTTTCCTCCCTCTTTCCTTCCCCTCTCTCCTTCCCTGGTGGTGCCCTTTCCCAATGCCCACTTCATCCCTTTTCCTTTCTACATGGCTGTCTTCTAGAGTTTCTTCTCTTTCCTCCCCATTACTTCCCTTCATCTGAATCTCCTCTTTGGTCCCTTTGTCCCTGCTCTCTGCTCCTCCTCCCCTTCCCTGGCCCCTGTTCAGCTCCATACTGAATGCAGGCAGAGCTGGACTAACATGCTCACTTGCTTGCTCAGCCAACCTCCAGAGAAGTCACTCTTCGGTGGCCACCTTCCTGACCCCCTGGTCGCTTCTCCACTTGTTCAGATATTGCTCTGAAGTCTGAGGAGGACAGAGCGGGGCTGCCACAGAAGCAGGCCAGAGGAGAAACCAAACCATGTGTCCACACTGTCCCCCAGCACTGCTGCTCTGAGAGCTTTCGGAGTCCTCAACAGGGTTAGGATTTAGGGGCTTCTTCAGAACCGGGAGTGAAAACAAGCTTAGGTCAAAAGAAAAGCGACGGCCCCCACACAAAAATAATAATCACAAATGAAAACTATGTTAACTCTGAAGTCCCAAAGTCGAAGAATTGCCTTGAATCTGTCACTAGAAAGCACCCAAGGCCTCACTCTCTGGGTTCTGGGTGCCCTGGGAATGGCAGGAGGCTCTGACATGCACGTGGGGGTGCCGAACTATGAGGGCTAGCCTGCCCGCTGGCAGGGGGGGGGGTACCTCCTGTGGCGCTGTCCTGGCACGACCCCCTGCGTAGGGGGTGTGGCGCGGCGTCCTGGGTGGTCCTGGTGCCCTGGGGTTGCTGGAAGCCTGGGCCCCGACCACTCCACCCTCCCCCCCCCCTCCTGTCCTGCGTTTTCTGCTTCAGGTGAGGGCGCGTCGAGGTGTCACTTTACCTGTGAGCAGAGGGTCCTCCAGAGAAGCCATGGGGCAGGGAGGGGCAGCAGGCAGCAGGAATGAGAACGGGACACCGTGGCCTCTGGGGCTAAGCTGGAGCGTGGGAGCGCAGGGGCAGCGAGTATGGTGGGTCCTGCAGTCCCGAATGGGCTGCAGCACAGCACCCTGGAGCTGTGTGCCCCTCCTTCCCGCCTGGGCAATTAGCAAAGCCCCTTCTCCTGGCCCCCCCCCGCCCCGCCCACGCCCCCCTCCCTCCTGAGTCCTCTGAGAGCTCACTTCCAGCTTTGGAAATTAGCAAAGACCCTTCTCTGCGCCGGCCCTGCCCCCTCACTCCAGGGGCCTGAACCCTGGCTGGGGTGCAGGGCTATGCCCTAGCATGCTGCCCCATTGCCAGCGCCTGCGCTGGGCAGACTCATAGCCTGGCTTTCTGAGCGGGTGTCCACGGGCAGCCTGGCTGCGAAAAGATCATCAGTCCTAAAGGCCAGCTGCACTCTTGGGTCAGTTTGCTGGCTTCCAGATTGCGCCCAAAGCCAGGAACCAGCTTCCCCAGCACAGGCCTGGGCTGAGATGCCTGCCTGGGATCTGTCTGAGCAGTCTCCTCCACTCCAGGCAGGGATGGCACTTCGACCTGGATGTTTGGGTTTTTGGTTTGTTTTTTTGGTCATTGGTTATTACATGACCTCCAGGGTAGGTGCTCCACAAAGGGAGTGAAAACAGGACGCCTGATATATATGTATATGGCCATTCTAGAAAAATAGCTTGGGGTTCTCTCGGAAACGCGGCATTGGTCCTTGCACTATGATTTAATAGAAAAGGGATTATGCCCCAAGTTACTTAAATGAGCATAGGTTGAAATCATTTACTGAGAGTAAATATTTTAAATAGTTATATTTTAACTAAATCTATCATCAATCATAAATCTATTACACGAAGGTTACAGGCAATTTAAAAGCAAGAGCACTCTCTTCAGGGTTTTAAATAATCCCTGTCTGTCTTGGCACATGAGAATGCAAAGATAGGAAATGGTTTGTAAAAGATCATATAATAGCTTTTACTAATTCTATTTATTTGACAGACAGAGATCACAAGTAGGCAGAGAGGCAGGCAGAGAGAAAGATGGGGAAGCAGGCTCCCCGTCAAGCAGAGAGCCTGATGAAGGGCTCGATCCCAGGACCCTGAGATCATGACCTGAGCCCAAGGCAGAGGCTTAACACACGGAGCCACCCAGGCGCCCCCAGATGAAATACATTTCTGACTTAGAAACTTCAGATAGAATTATTTTGTCCATGATGACAACTGAAGAAAATGTGTCATCCCTAAACCTAACCTTAAACCCTACCAACACTGAAACCTAAGCTGACCTTAAAGCCCAAACTAGAACCCTGAATCCCAAACCTGGAATGGAACCCAAAGCCTGTACCTGAGCCCTGGATCCAAGCCCTGAACCAAGAACCCAAACCCTAAACCAGACCTCCAAGTCATGAAACCTGAACCCAAATCTCAGCATGAAGTCAAACCCCAAATTTGACCTTGAACTTTATCCCATAAGCCCTGAGTCTTAAAGCCTAAATCATAAACTTAAAGCCCTAAACTATAACTCTGTTCCCTTGTCCTTCACTCTAAACCCTCACCCTAACACTAAACCCAAAGCCTGATTAGAACTCTGACTAAAACCTGAACCTGAACCCAAATTCAAACCCTTCACCACACTTTGCTTATGCACTTGCCATTGATGGATATTTGCAGTTTGTACCTCTTGATTCTTGTGAACATTGTTTGGGTTGGGGGCTAGGGTTAGGGTCTTGGATTAGGGTAGGGTCCAGGCTTGAGACCAAGTTGAGGTCAGAGTGTGGGTCTGCATCAGGGCCATGTTCAGTGACACTGTTTGGGTCAAGGACTGTTGTAATTCCACATTGTTTCCAATTCATTGTTTCTTAGCTATTTGGGGGGAAGTTGGGGGGTATTGGGCTCCATGCAGCTTGAATTTCCTGAATGAAATGGCATCAGCTGGACCCGGGGAGGGAGCAGGACCTTCCACTGAAGGGTGAGCTCCCACAGTCCTGCACTGCCTTGCTCCGCCTGCAGAGGGCGCCAGACCCCAGCACCCGCCCTGAGCCCAGGCTGCACAGCCACAGCTGTGACCTGAGCCCTGCCTTTTCAGGACCCACTGTGGAGACTTCTGGAGAATGTGGGGCGCCTCCCACCCTGACAGGACAAGCTGAGGAGGGTGTGGCTCTGCATCCACACTGACCGGACCCGTTGTGGAGGACGCGCCCACACTGGCAGCAGTCCAACCTCCTAAGGACCAGACGCTGGAGGAGGTGAGGAGAAGTCCCTTAGTGGACTGTCAAGGGGTTCGTGGTCTCAGGACCCCACAGAGAAAGGGCGCCCTGTGTAGACACTGGGGCTTCCGTCGTTTTGTGTGAGGAGACGTGGCCTCCTGCTGTGCTGTGCGCGGGGCTGTGGGGTCCCCCCTTTCTGGGCTCGGGTGATCCTTGGTCCTTGTCTGTGTTTGTGTGCTCGCGGATTCGGTTCCTTGGGCTCCTCAGATGGTCTGCAGTCAGGGAGCGTCCCCCTGCTTTGGTGCTCGTGCTCTCCCCACCTCAGCCCTGCGGGGTCCTTCCCGTGTCCACACCCACTCCAGGCTTGCGCCTAGTCTGGAAATTCGGGAGCCAAAGTGAGGACTCTGTAGCCGGTTTTGGGGAGAGTAGGTATTTTCCCAGTGTGGGTTCTTCCCTGAGCACAGTGCCTCCCCATCTCCGTGTGTACCCCTCCCTGTCTGTCGTCATTGTTGCAGGGCTGTCACTTTCTTGGTTCAGGGGCCTCCTGGGTATCTTGCTATCTTGGATGCAGGTGTAAATGAGATCGTTCTCAGCAGTCTCTTTCTGATGGGTCCTTCCGAGCACCTAGGAGTGCCACTAATTTGTGCATATTGATTTTGTTCCTTGCAAGTTCTTGAATTTATTAGTTCGATTGGCCTTAAACTTAATCTGCCAGTTATTTGACCAGCAGCATGGGTTTAATTGGGAAGAACAGAGAATGGCATTCTGGGCTGAGCAAGCTAAGGTCCCATCACAGGCAAGTGCGAGAAACAAAGGAGAGGAACATTATTTCATGGAGGAGGAAGAAGTTGGGAAGGGTGCTTGAAGGAAAGTCCCTTGGAGAAAGGCAGGGTGATGGAGAATTCTCACCAGCTGAGCTGCAAAGCTCCTACAAAAAGTCAGGAGATGAACCTCCAGCTTCCCCTGTGGGGCCTAAAATTGGTGAGTCTCTCCTGTGGGGGATTGCAATGTGGGGTCTGTAATGGGCACTGAGCAGCAGGCGCCCCCTTCCAGCCTCCCCTTCTGGCATCCCCAGTCCACTTTACTGGGGCTTCCCTTCCTGCTTTTGCACAGTTCTAACCAGCTTGTGGTGGAACGTTGTGGAAAAACTGAAATTCCAAATCCACTGCTTCTACTGCACCTGAGATACAGGGGCCCATGATTTAATCCTCCCACGAGTCTCTTGCTAGCCCCACCTGTCCGTTACTCATTTTGAGAGTTGATATTACCAAAGTACTGTAATTCTAAAAATTTCTGAATTAGCTGTATTATTTCTTTTTAGGTATGAAGTTAACTTCCAATTATATGAATTTAATATTTTGGTCATTGTTTTCTAATTTTATTGCCTTATTCTTGGAAAATATAGCCTGATATTTAACTCTAGGAATTTATTGGCATATACTTCTGGCCTAAATAATGGCCTGTTTGTGTAAATGTTCAACTTATGCTTATATACTTACTGAAGACTCTTGTTTTGGGGTTAGGATGGCTACATTTATTAATAGATCAGGACTATTAGATTCTCTAAATTTTGATGTCTCTTAATTTAATCTAATTAAATTATCAGTTAATGAAAGAAGTTAAATTTTTTATGTACTACTGCATCTAAACTTATCAAAGTCTTTGCTATAATTAGACAAGTATGTCATCCTGTTTTTATACCAAGTCTCACATTAAAAAAATCATACTATCTGAAATATTATTTATTTTTATTATTATTTATTTTTTTTAAAAGATTGTATTTATTGGGGTACCTGAGTTAAGTGTCTACCTATAGCTCAGGTCATAATACCCGGGTCCTGGGATAGAGCCCCGCAGGGGGTTCCCTGCTCAGTGGCGTGCTTCTCCCTCTCCCTCTGTTATTCCCTCTGCTGTGTGCATGTTTTTCTTTTCTCACTCTCTCTCAAATAAATAAGTAAAATTTAAAGATTATCTCTCTCAAATAAATAAGTCAAATTTTTTTTCTCAATGGGAGGGAGAAGCAGACTCTCCACTGAGCAGGGAGCCTGATGCAGGGCTCAATACCAGGACCCTGGGATCATCACCTGAGCTGAAGGCAGACACTTGAACCGACTAAGTCACCCAGGCACTCCAGCTGTTTATTTATTTATTTATTTTTATTAGGCATATGTTTTATCTCTCTTTTCTACAAGTCTTTTTTTTGATCTTTTTACTTTTTTCATAAAACTGAATTATTTCAAGATGACTTGGTCATCCTCTTTTCCCCAACCTCAAAGATCATAGAGTATATTTTAACTGTTAAAATAATATTAGTATTTAAGTGCTGCCTACACAAATTAAGGCAAATTATCTGTGATCTGTATTCCTGAAAATATTTTTTTTATTATGCCTTCCTATGCCAATGACATTTTATAAGGATCTAAATGTTTCCATTTGTGATTTTTTTTCAAGATAATAAAGCTATTACTTCATTCTTTTTTATATCTGATGTTATTTAAAAAATTTCTGTCAGTCTGATTCTTGTTTCTTTATTAATGAATTATTTTTTTTCTCTCTAACACTTGTGATTTTTTTTGTGTGTCTTTGGTATGTATGCCCTAGTTTGGGATTCATAGAGTCAACTCTAGTTATGAATATTTTCTTTCTTTTCTTGTATGTAAGTTTTAATCCAGTGTCTTGACTATTTTATGCTTGAGAAATAGATGCACATTAATATTCAAATATTTCTTTCCTTTTTCTTCTTTCATTTAAAAAAAGTCATTTATTTTATTTTATTTAAAAATATTTATTTATTTATTTGGAGTAGAGAGAGAGGGTCATGAAGAGTGGCTGATTATATACTTTCAATTTGGGAGGAGGTTAGGGATAGCACAAGCCTCCAAGGTATTTTATAAACAAGGTTTCCAGGACCTTGAGGGGGCTAGCTATTGTTAGGGAAAGGTCATTTATTACTATTTAGTAAAAACTCAGGGAAGAGACTCTTCTGATGTGTATCAGTGGGTATATGCTTGGGAGATGATTGCCAATGTATATCTTGAGGGCAGGGGTGGGGAGTAGAGATAAAGAAGTTTCCAAAGTAATTTTTACATGTGAAAGTAGATTTTCAGTATCCTGGGGGGTGGACTAAGAATGCTTTTTGCCCTGAGTGGATGTGTCCACATGGAAGCAGCTGAGTCCCCAGAGGAGCTTCAAGGACTTGTCAACAGGCTATGAGTAGTAAGGAAATCTAATTTCTTCTCTAGCTTTTGTTCCACACACATCACCTACATCTTACACCTCTTTTATATTGATAATTTTAATGCTTTGCTGGTATCCAGATGACTATATCCTTAAGTGACTTCTTATCTCTATTGAATCCATTACGTATTCTATCCATTGTATTCTTAATTCAACTAGATTACATATATTTAATCTATTAGTACCACTAGGTTCTTATTCTTGTTTTTATTTCAAAATCTTTCCTTATTTCCTTACATTATTTATTGGGTATATTTTAAATCCCTGAAATACTCACTTATTATATATAAGCTGTCAACCGTATTCTTATTTTGAGGTAGCTATATCTTTTTGGGTTTTAGGACATCATACCAACAATGCCAAATAATTTTCAGACAACAGCAGGATCTCCAAGAATTCAACTAAATTCTGACACTATCTACCTGAACATAGTGTAAGATTTCATCAGTTAATGGATCAGTCCTCCAAGACTATCTCCAACCCCACCTCAGATGCCAGTCTCACTGTAGGCCCCAGGTTATTACCTGTGCTTGTGACTGAGCAACTACAGGTTGGAGGTCCCAGTGGCCTACTTCTTACGTTCTTTTAATTTGCTACAGGGACTCACAAAACTCAGAAAAATACTTACTTTATGTTTGCCAGCTTATTAAAAGATATAATAGAAGATTTAAATCAATAGATAGATAAAGAAGTGCACAGGGCAAGGTATGGAGAATGGGCACAGAGCTTCTATTACCTTCTGTAAGACTGCCACTCTTCCTGCCTTTTCATACATTTCACAAACTAAAAGCTTTCTGAACCCAGTCCTTTCAGCTTTTCTGTGGAGGCTTCATGACATAGTCATGACTGACTAAATCATTGTCATTTGCTGATCTAATCTCCAGATCCTCTTCCCTCCCCAGATAATCCTGTATTGGGAGGAAGGGGAGGCAAAAAGTTGTGAAGGCTTTCACCAAGTGGTTGGTCCTTCAGGCAAACAGCCCTTGCCTTGAGTGAGGTCTGAAGGTCACTTCATTAACAGAACAAAACACACCTCTCTCACCCTTATCACAGGAAATCCCAAGAGTTTTAGGAGCTGTGAGTCAGTAGCCATGGTTGAAAACCAAATATTCAGATGACCAAAATATATTTCTTGTAAACCACTATATTACACTACATGCTTAAGTATTTAATTATGTGATCTTTTAAACTAATATTTTTCTAAGAGTATAAACTGTTCTGGCAGTAATCTGGATTGGGGAGTGATGTATTGCCAAATTTCTGTCGTTTTAGTCCAGGAAGTCAAAGAGAAAGAACAGGAGAGCCCCTTAGGGCAGGAAGTTCAAAGTAACAATGTTAACTACTACTACCTTTTCTTGATTTTTTTTTTTTAAACAAGCAAATCTTCTCTTCAGAGTGGCAGTTTAAAGCCAAGAACATGCAGAATTGGGAGAAAAAATAGTTAAATTTGGAGACTTGCAGAGGTAGAATCAGAGTAGTGAAAGCCATTACAGCAACTGAACTAACTGAGGTCAGTCTTTGGTGAATCACAGAAACAGGTGGAGTTGTCAAACAAAGGAATCTTTGTTTACAACATACAAGGAGATCACAGGGAATAAGTTCCAAAGCCTTGACTGTTTGAACAGGAGAGAGATTTTTATTTAGTATTTAAGATGAATACTCAGAAGGGAGAGTTTTATTATTCCGTGTATGGTTGGTCATAAGGTTGTGGATGCATGCACATCCACATATGTATTTGTGCAATATGTATTGCATGTTCACCTGAATGAAGCTTGTATTCCACCGAGGGCAGAAACTTCAACGTTAGAATAAAGCAGAGGTAACTGTTGGACAAGGGAAAGGGACTCTGCAGGCTTCAAGAGCAGATAGAAACTAGATGGGGTCTTGGGCTCATTTTCTGGGACAAGGAATGCAAGGCCTTGATTGCTTTTGAAATAGCACTAGGAGTTTTGCCACTGATTTATTGTCTCAATAGCTTAGGCTATTTCCTGGTCTGGTGGTGACTGTTAGTTTTCCCATTGCCTTGTTCCCTCAAAATCCTTAAGGAGTGAGGTTTTTGCATTTCTTTGTAAGAACCTCCCAGGAAGTTTTGGAAGAAGTGTGCTTGGGCAAGTACACAGGTGGGGTATAGATCATTGAAAATAGCTGGGGACAAAAAATGATTTTCTTATGACAGGAAAACTATATGTCATCTTAATTTTCTGGGAACCTCTAATTCTTTCTGCTGATGTTACCAGCAGGCTTCTGAGATATTACTGATTGTTCTCTTGTACCTAAGGAAAAAGAAATGTAGAAAGCAAAAGACAAAACTTTAAAATCTATCCTCCAACTCATCAATTCACTGCAGCCACCTCTCTGTCTTTCCCTTTCTCTTTTTCTTTATCTTTCTCTCTCACTTTCTCTCTCACATACGCACAACACACGCAAATCATCTTAAAACAATTTTTAATTTTCCCTATTCCATTTTAATATACTTGAGGCATGATCATTTTTTTAGTAAATACAAGAAAAAAAATCTAGGATTCCATCATTCTGTGTGATTAAAGTATTGAGGAATTTACTTCCAATAGCACTTATAAAAACACATTTTATTTATGTAATATTATATAATCAGGTGCCTGCATTTTTCTTATTCTCTAACTAGTGTTATTTGGCAATTAATATTTTGTCAATCAATATTCCCCTATATCTGAATGTGTGGGCAGTGAGAGATGAGTTAGAGGCAAGGATGGTGAACACTCCCAACAACTGCAGACTACATATATCTTAAGCCATGATTTTCTTTGCAAAGGTCAACATTGATAATGTTCTAGTCATACCTCCGTGTACCAGGAAAGAAGTAGCATATTTCTTGAAAGACACAGCTATCAAAGCTCCATTGAGAAACTGTAAAGATGGACAAGCGATTTCCAAATTACATATCTGATAATGGACATCTACTCTGATTATTTAAATATGAATAAAAATAAAAAACCTTACTAATAACCAAACAGAGTATCCAATTTTACATGTGAAGGAAATAATGGAAGAGACATGTCACCAAAAGTATATGGATGGCTTATAGGCACATGACAAATTTCTCAACATTTAGACATTAAAGAAATACAAATTAAAATCATAATGAGACATGCTTACATATCTATTAGAATGGCTAAAATTATAAAGGCTAATTGTACTTGGTCTGAGCTAGATTGAGAAGCAACAAAAAATCTAAACTGTTGTTGGCATATATCATGATACAACCACTTTGGAAAATAGTTTGAAAATTTTTTTAAATGCAAAATATGTTGCAGTTACAAAAATAGCCATTTTACTTCTAGGCATTTAACCAAGAGAAACAAGCCCTATGTTCATACAGGGACTTGTATATGAATTTCATAGCAGCTTTATTTTTAAGAATTGAAAACAGTGGAAATGTTCATCAATGTCCATCCATAGAGCAAAGAAAAATTATGATCTATTCATTAAAGAGATTACTATTCAACATCAAAATGAACTATTTACAATTGGAGATTCTCAAAGTAATGATGCTGAGAAAAGAAAAGCCAGGCAATGAATAGTATATACAGTGTGATTCCATGACTATAAAAAATCTAGAAAATACAAATTTATATATAGTCACAGTCATCAAATATATTGGTGTGATTTTAGTGCCTTCTTCTGTGATCCTATAGCTTCCTACACTTGCATCTCTGAGCATTTGTTACACCATGTGAAAATATGAACTCTTTCTCTTCATTCTGTCTTACTAGAATAAGAGTCCTTGAAATTTTATGGACAATTGAACTCTCAGTTATTAGCAGAAATTCTATCACACAGTAAGTTTCCAAATATAAAAGCCAGAGTTTTACAATGACTTCTAAGCTTTTACATGATCTAGCCACTCATTTAACCTCTGTGACCTCTTTCCCTGCTACTCTTCAGTCACTCACAGTGGCCTCCTTGCTATTCCTCAGATATGCCAGGCATGATCCAACCTTATGGCCTTCAAGATAGCCAATTCCTTTGTCTGGAGTGACCTTATTGCTGATAGTTCTGCGCAAATTCATCACCTTTCCATACCTTTGTTCAATTGTCAGCTTCATTGTAACTACCCTGATCTTCCTATTAAAAATTTTAACTCCCCATCCCCTGCCTAGCAACCTTGATTTTTCTCACCCTGATCGAGTTTTTCTTTTTCCCCATTGTACTCATCCTTTTTGAATGCACTATGCAATTTTTATTAAGGTTTATAGCTTTGAATTGTCTCACCCATTAAAATAAAAGTTCTACAAAGCCAAGTATTTCATTTACCAGTGTAGTCTGAAGTAATATCTGCCATATAATAGTTCAGTAGACAACTGGTAAATTTCAAAATAAATTAATGTTGAGAATATACTGAATTTCACAAGTCATTTCAATATTTATTTCCAAAAAATAAACTATGTAAAACATACCTTAAATTTACTTTCAAAATATTTTATAGCATATAATGGACAATATACATAAGCCTTAAAGAAACAATCCTATAAATAACCATTTCATACCTACTTAAAAACTACATAATACCACACTCCTAGATCCTCTCTGAACGCTCTAAAATAACCCTAAAGGAAATACATTTTTAAAAATAACAGATTTTTTGTCAAATAATTTAATAAAATAAAAGTTTCATTCATCTATGTAGATCATAATAAATGTTTTTAATAAGCATGAAATTATAACTCTGAAGTGTGCTAAAATGAAACCACCTGCTAAGGGTGAGAGAATAAAAATAAACATCATGTTTCCAAATAAGTGGAATTTATTACCTTTGAATCAAAGCATGTGGATTTGTTCAAACTGGCAATAAAGGAATATGGAGACACAAACCATAGAAAGTCATATTTTAGATTTCTAAAAGACTTCGAAGTGAAAAGTATACATTCACTTCTCACTTATTGCTCCTACATATTCATGAATTTGAGAGAAAATATAGGCCCTGTGTGTCTTAGCAACTAATGGGATATTTTTTGATATTTACATGCTTACACATAGTATGTGTTATAGTCTTCTTTTTTACATGCTGTAAAAAGGTTAACCCCTTTTCTGCAGAGATCTGAAAATGTGAAACAGTGCCTGAGTAGCTGAATTCATCTAATTCAAATTTCTTGCAGGTCTAAGACCTATTGATTTTCACTTGACTGCCTCCTTTTTCATCTGTCAATTGGTTACAAATTCTGGTACTGAAGAGAATACATTGGGGCTGGTGGCTCAGTGTGTTAAAGCCTCTGCCTTCAGTTCAGGTCATTATCTCAGGATCCTGGGATCGAGCTCCACATCGGGACATAATGTAACGACAGATAGTTTATATGGGAGCCCTTTGGGTACTCTGGTGGATGAATGTTTTTAAATTAGTTTTTCATGGACATGGGGAGTTAGAGACGAGAAGGGAGGTGGGGGAAATTGGAAGGGGAGCTGAATCATGAGAGACTATGGACTCTGAAAAACAATCTGAGGGTTTTGAAGGGGCGGGGGATTTGGAGGTTGGGGTACCAGGTGTTGGGTATCATAGAGGGCACTGCTTGCATGGAGCACTGGGTGTGGTGCAAAAAGAATGAATACTGTTATGCTGAAAATAAATAAAAAATTAATTTAAAAATATTAGTTTTTCGTAAACTACCAAAAAAAAAAAAAAAAAGAAAAGCGCTCCCATTTATAGCGTACACTTTATGGTTCACAAAGCACGTGCCAACAATAAAAATAATAATGGGTTACCGTTACACTTCATAGAAAAGGAGGTACAGGGAAATTGAATGAAAGGGAATAACAAAGTAGGTTCATAAGTCAATCTTCCTTGTAAAAAAATTAACCTGAAAGTGCGTTTCTGCCACCTCTCTCCTGTGTGACATTTTATCGATGGGAGATGGAAAATAAATGGTCTGGTTAACCTTTCCCTCCCCCTCAAAACCCATTATTTGAAAACACAAAAAGGGAAGTGAAGGGAGAAATCCTCCCACTCCCATCCCCACTCACCTCCATAGCCACCTCCTCTTCCAAGAACCTAGCAGACAAGGTGCCAAGAAGTGTTAGGTACCAGCAGTGGTCTCAGATCTCATTCAAGAATCATGGTGAAAGGCATTCAAAGAGATTGTGGGGGCACAGGGATCCAATTAAGGGGGACAAGTTTAAGGTTTGCCTGGTCCCCTAAAAACTAATGGCACTAGAGAAGATGACCTTTGGGAACTATAGCATAATGGATACAATGTGTAAAAAGCTTCAGTGAGTCATGGTGGGAAGAGGCCAAGAGGGTAGCAAACACAGTCTTAGATGATGTTATTAATAGCACTATAGGCTCTAGATTTCCTGTTGTGGTGTTCTTTGCAAGACCAGCCCGGCCAAAGTGGATACTCTCAACCTGGAACAGAGGGTCTTGGAGATGCCAGCACGTGAGGTATGATGAGAGGGTAAAATGATAGGAGGTGTCCTTTGGAAGGACTGACTCCTTGACTTTAAAAGGGAGAACCCAAATCTGTAGGTGAAATCTTTCTGGCTACAAAGAGGGCCAAGGCCTCCTAAGGTCAAGGTCTCCTCGTCACTTGCAAAGATGTGGAAGAACATATTCAGACATTTCAAAGATGTCCTCATATCATTGGTTCCCACTCTGGAATTCTATCAATAAGGTGAGAGTTCCTCTAGTTGAAAAAGAGATCTAAAAAGACTTCCCATTCTCATGTAATTTCTGTAACCTCCAGGACACACCCACCTCCCCCTTCCAGCTCTGTAATGAAGCCACAGCTGGTGCCAATTTGTGGAACTCCTTAAAGGCTATTCTCCCTTATATACCCCAGGACCAAGTTCCCATGCTCCCTCACCCGATTTCCTGCACTCACCTCCCACCTGGTGTGTTCACACCTGCAAGTGCCTTTTACCAACCCCTTTGCCAAAAGGCAGCCAGAGTGACCTTTCAAAGACCTATCAGTTCCTGGCATTTGTCTCCATAGAAATCTGCACTGATCTTCTAACAAATTCTCAGTCCTCCAAAGGCACCCATAATCCTCCCATCAGTCTATTCATACCCGTCCAACTGACTGATGCCTGTTCTGCCCCATCTCTGCCCTTCAACCACACTGCCTCCTTCTTCCTGTGGAGACCTCTCATGCCACCTGCCTCCAAGCACAGGTGATTCCCATTGATGGGAAGACCCTCTTCTCTCCCCCATCTCCCCACTCCAGTTACTCCCACTTATTCGTGAGCTCACAAGCCCCATGGTACACACTCTCCATGCAGCCTGCTCTCTCTTTTCTAGCATTGGCCTCCGTTTCTAGCTGTGCTTGTGTCATGGATGTCCCTCCCCAGCCAGCCTCCAAGCTCTCCTTCCCTTTAGCTCCAACACCTGACACAGTGCCTGGCACGTAGTAAGCCCTGGCTAGCTTCTAAGAGCCTCACTGAGGGACTGAAAGCATTTTAAAAATGTCACCACGTAGGCTCGAAACTGTAGGCAGAAAAAGCTTTGCCTGGATTGACATTTTAGAGACGTATTCGTCAAGTTGGATATGTTCACTGACTTTACCTTGTAAAATTAAAAAAAAAAAAGGACCTCTGTATCGCTTCGCATCTAAGGAAGGCGCATGTATACTATTAGACCACGTTATGAGCTTAATGGAAGGAGACAAGATGTTTTCGCTAAGAAAATGTATAAGACTGTTGAGGTCAAGTGGGAGGAAACAGTCCGTTTGTTGGAGCATTGCTATCTTACTCTATCACAGCCACTCATAAAAATCTGACACGGGGTGAGTCAGAATTGTCTGTCGGAGATGAGTTAGATCTGGCTCATGTTCCTACAGACATGAAAGCCAGAAGCGAAGAAGGAGGCTTTGAAAGCGTGGGTTGAGGAGGCCGTGTGGTTCACTGCGATGAGCTAAGTGCCCAGGGCCACCAGCAGACATGCTGGACTGTGTCCGTCCTTTGTTCTGGGGTCCCTCTTGCACCATGTGGTGAGGCTGGTGGCTGGGAGCAGCTCAGGACAGGACCTGGTGGCATCTTACCTCTCCCACCCTCCTGTGGGAGATGTGGCAGCACAAGCCTGCCTTCACCCTCTCATGACCATCCCCCAAATGGTTACATGCGATAAGCAAACAGTGCCTCTTGAGGAAGATGGGCATGTTCCTATGGAGCCCCGAGAGGATGCACAATGTGTTAACAAGGGGTCAGTACAGCACGACAGACAGCGGATGCTGCAGGTTGGTGAGGAGATCCAGGAAGGCAAAGAACAGGAGAATGAACAAGGAAGCTCCAAGCGAAGGTCGGGCATTTTAGGATGGTGGGAGGTTCTCTATACCTGGCTGCCCTCCATAGGAACCTAGGTCCAAATTCAATAAAACATCCTTTGGCCCCAGTCAATTATTGTGCACTGTTTTTGTCTTTGTTATCTTATCGAACATGCACATGCACGTTTGGACAGAGAGGCAGAGAGATCCCAATCAGGGGGTGGAGCTGGAGAGGGAGAAGCTTACTTGCCCCTGAGCAGAGAACCTGAGAACAGAGTCAATGCCAAGGCCCTGGAATCATGAGTTGATCTGAAGGCCGCGTCTGAACTCTTGGACACAACCCGGGACCCAACAATTGACTTCTGAATACCTCCTGGTTCTAGACAGAACCGCTGCTCTGTCATTGTTCAGAAATGCAGGGGATAAGGATTTTGGCTTGGCTGCTGTTGCTTGAGCTATCCGGCCTGCTTTGAGAGCTGGTATAGCTTTTCCTCTTGAAGTCAGTGACTGGGCTATGGACAAACTATTTTCCGATGCCTATTTGCCTAAAGAAAATACCTCCATGCCTAGATTTTCCGGGGGGAATGGCACTATGTCTTTAGGTGCTCCGCTTCTGTGGAAGGTGTTGGGAGTTCTCTGTGCCTCTGATTCTGGACCACTTTCTCTGCTCCCAGATGAGGGTCCTTTCCAGCCCCGAGTTCTCTAATCTAGGATCAGCCCTCTTTTCTTTCTCTCACTCTTAATTCACCTACAAGAGGCACCTCTTTCATTTCCTTAGAGATTCCCTAAGCTCACTATCATGTTCCATCATTCTGCCTTCTCTCTTAGAATTTGCATCCTTATTTTCTAGGCTTGTTCTTCTCGGTTCCTAATTGGATCTTCCACTTCTACCATGTTCCCGAACTTTGCATCCAGTCTCCTGCCAATCTTCTCTTCAGGAGTTCTTTAGGTGTTTTTATCTTTATTAGTTTTATCTCTGTGTTTCGAGACTCTCTGATATCTCCTATGTTTTCTGATGTACAGCGAGTATCCAGGCCACAGCTTTCTATCCCGCATCGGGCGTGCTCTATGTAGAGGTTTCACTCTGACTGCCTAGTCGTAATCACTCCTTCTTCCTTTACCTGGGAATCAATTGATTCTTCCATCTTTGCATTGGATCTAAGTCTCTGTCACCTCTCTGTATTCGTTAAACTCATTCTGTTTTCTAACCTGAGGGTAATTTATTTAGGAGGAAGTGATCCGTGAGTGACCCAGGGCTCGCCCTTAAGGTTTGTTGAGTGCATGCGTGTGTGTGTGTTTGTGAGAGTGTATGTGGCATGCATGCCACTGCTGTTTGTGTTGTGGCTGACCCTGTCCTGGAGGCCAGTCATTTGCAGTAGCTCTCCTTTCCGGCCGTTTGTTGTTTTTAGGGTCCGGGCTGAATATGCTGAGGTTTACCTTGGTGGGCTCTGGTGTGCCTGTGAAAGGAGAAACTCTACCAACTCAACAGAACGCAGGCCTGCAGAATGCTGTGTTCAGAAGAGAACATGTGGTCAAAGCTTTCTTCTCGTCCCGTATGGGAGAGTCTGTTCTCCTTGGACTAAGCATCTTGGACTGAGGAAGGCAATCCTCCAAGTGTTCCACTGTTGGTATTTTGTGTTGGCTGGCTAGGGAGTCTCTGTCCTCACATACCTGTCTTGGCCAAGCTCTGTCTTGATGCTGCTGTTGTGAGAGCCAAAATTTATTATGTCCACATTAAGTCATCTCCACGAACACTGCCTTTCACGGAATCACTCCCACGACTCATCATCTTCCCACTGCGTCTCTTGGTATTGTCTCTCTCTGATCATTGTCTCCAGGCTGTCTGCTCCTGGTCGCTTGTTGGTGTCATATGCAGGAAAAAGATGGTGTTCTTTCAAGTTGATGTCTGCCAAGCCTGCTGATAGGAAAACTTCAGCCCTCAACACTTGTGTTGTCAAGTACTCGTGCCCTTCAGACCCTCTGCGTCTCACAGTCAACGGCACTGGGAAACAGGTTCCTTGTGTGTTCCCAGGGTGCCCTGCTCTCCTGTGCTTTGGTCCTCTTCATGGACTCCAGCCCTCTGATCCACGAACCAACCAAATCTCCCCTGAGCCATGTCTCCAACCTTCTCCCATCATCTCTGCACCTTCCGTTCTATTTCGCTCTGGAGTTTACCTTGTAGGCTTCAGGTCAATTTCCACCCCACTGCAGTTGTTGTGGTCATCTTTTTGTTGCCTTCATGGTTGAAGAAGCATGAGGTTATTAGACACTACTACCATCTCAGTGTCTTCATGTCACCACAATTTGTACTGTGACATAAGCAAGAAGGAATTCTTCCACATGTCTCTTATGGCAGTCTTGCGGAGAGCATTGGACTTTGTCACATCTATCATTCTCAGAAAGACAATAAACAGACGATTTCACTAACTCATGACAGTCAAGAAACATACGAAAAAGAAAGGGTATTGGGACAAACATTATGACTCTAATGAGGAATTCAAATGGTGCTGTTTGTTGGAAGGCCGTTTTGTGAGAACACGGGATTCTTGAAGAGGACAAGAGATGACATTCCTTTAAGGAGATTTCCTGAAACTAATGGAATGTGAGATTTCAAGGCATGTCAAATTGAATTGCTACCCACAAGAGACCGAATTCCATTCTCTCGTATTTTAATAATAATTGTGATGTGAAACACACACACACCACACAGCATTAACACATGCACATGCAAACACACAAAGATAAGACATGCAAAATATGGGAAGGAAGCGAGGAATCGTACCAATGAAGCAACCCCAAGAAAATACCATATAGGTGAAAGGCAAATAGAATCCAAGTCAGAAGCCAACCGAAATGAGAAAGTGAACTTGGTATTGTCAATAATACATTCAGTACTCAGGACTAAAGACTCCCGTCAATACAAACAGTTTGTAACAGTGGTTGAAATTCCAAATCAAAAAAAAAAAAAAATAGAAACATCCATAAGAAAACAGCAAATATTAAACAGGCTCGTCCTTCTGTTGCCCATAGGAGATTTCCTTCGACTATAAAGATACTCATAGCTTGCAAGTGAAGAAACAGGGAAGATGTAGGTTATGCTATTCCCAAGGAGAAGAGAGCCAAAGTGTTTGTGCCTAAGTCAGCGAGAGTCATTTTATGCCTTCGAGAGAAAAAAGCTAAGTGGAAGGTGTTTTGTCTTGATGGAGCATCAAAACATCAGAAACCTGGAAGAATTGCCAACATATCCACCATGAAAAAAGGTGTATCTAAACGTTGGAAGCCTATGAACACACAGGAATGGAGATGGCGACGTTTATCCAATACTGTTGGCAACTATGATATCCAGGTTAAGCACAGGACAGATTATCTGGATGGGAAGGTGCTAAGGAATAACAGACGTCCACATGGGCATTCGAGACCACCTGAACTTTGGGGGGTCCATGAGTAAGATTGCGTCTCTGAGGACAATAAGATATGTTCTTCCCAGCAGCAGACCTAACTTTGTCTATCGCAGGTCATGAGCTCGAGTCCAAATCCAGTCATAATTCATGGAAGAGAAGTCAAAACCTATCCTGTGCACTTATCATCACGAAGGTATGAAAACAGGAAGATATCACTTTCAAATTGGAAATACAGCCAGACACTAAAGTGGAAAACACAACACATTCACGAACTGCAATGAATGCAAGAAAGAAAATCCAAAGGAAAAGAAGAGCCATGAACGAAGGAATTCTAAGAAACTTAGAGGAGGATGCCAAAACATTTTATGGGGAAACAATATAGGGTTAAATGTGTGCATTTCCAAAATTTAAAAACACCGAAAAAGAAAGCCACCTAAAAGGACGACTGAAGGAACAAGATGAAGAAAAACCGAACTCCAAAGTTAACAGAAAAATTGAAATCAGACATGTGATTATCAAAATTAAGGAAATACAAACAAACCAATAGGAAAAAAATCAGGAGATCTCACACTTGAGTTTTGACAACAGGAACAAACCGCAGAAGCCATTACTGGGATAAAACAGGGAGACAAGCACACAGCTGCAAGTATGAAACCACATCGCAACTGGTAGCAAGGAAAAAAGAATAACCGAAAAGGCATAGCCACACATTTATGCTAGCAAATCCAAGAACTGAGAGAAAAGGATAAATTCCCAGACACATAGAAACTTCCAAGATTAGGTCAGGAAACCTACAAAATCTCAGCTCTCTAGTTTAGACGGAAGCCTTTGAAGCAGTAATCCAACCCCTGCCAACACACAGAAGGCCAGGTCAAGTCATTTGCTTGGGCCACTCTTCTATGTATTTAGTGAAGGCATTGTCATGTCCTCTCATCAAATCCAGAGATGGAAGAGGTGGGTAAACTCTAATTTACAAGGATAAAGACCCAATTCAAAAAAGGACATTTTAGGAAACCCACCCATGTCATTTCAATAAGGAAAGATAATAAACAATATAATTCTTTCCTTTTCTCCCTGTGACTTCCTTTGGTTTTGAGAGGGCCACATTGTTTTCCTATGAATTGATGTTGTTCTTGTTGCTGTTCTGTTGAGAAAGCCTGCCTATCATCCATCATCCATTTTTGACAGAGTATTCACGGATGCTTTAGTTGCATGGACGTCCTAGTGCTCCTCCTAATATATGCCACAACTCCTGACCACCCATTAATCAGTTCTCTTTTCGGTAGCCCTCAGCTGGATTCTCAGAGTCCTGAGTCACTCCTGGTGGGTCTCCTTCTCTGACTTCTTGCCCTTCATTATTCCCTTCCTTTACTAGGGCCAAGGTATTCCTCCCGAGGCACATATTGTGGGAAGCCATATGATATTTCCCTTTGTCTGCTTGCCTTTTCCATTTCCCAACAGCAGGGCATGGGACATTCATGTCAAGGCAAGGTCCAGGGGTTCATTCACTTCGATGGCAGAGGAACACTGAGGTGCCGAAATGGACCCAAACTTCCTGATCCACTAGTCCTTGCAAGGGCATTGCGGCTCACTCCAAAGGTCTGCTCGAATGGGCCTTGCAAGCCGTCTATATACGCCGTCCCTTTCCTTCTGACTAAAGAGTCTTGGTCCACATGTCTATACCCGTTACCACAACAAGTACAGTTAACTAATAATAATAACGGGTTCGGTAGACCTCTCTGAGAGTTAGCTCTGATGCAGAAGGTCACTCTCCTCAAAGACTTTCAAAGGTATTTAAGGGAAAGCCAGGTAGACAGAGGCCTCATCCCTTAGCCGCGTGTTTCAGAACACTAGGAGACGAGGACACAGACGGCACCATATAGCGATGCCCTCACCTTTTACCTCGGAAAGGGACTTTCCGTACCTTAGTCATCACTGACCCATAAGCAAAAGACGCTGACAAAGTACGCTCTCACCCACAGGACGAAAAACCCCACGGAGAGCTGCTCATACACGCGACCTCACCTTTTCTTGAGATATCTAGAAATTGTAGTGTAAAAGGACACCTTGCCGTCTCTGGGGATATGTTGGCCTAAAGGAAGGTATACTGAATGTCATTTTCCTTCCTCTATGTCTCCAGAAAGGGGAAGTTTGACATTAAACCACAAGACATCCTGAGTTCTTGATCAGGTTCAGAGGGCTCTTGTTTTGTCCTTCCTGGGGCTTCCTACTTAAAGCCATAGGACACCAAGGTCATGGGAGAGGGACAGCTGCTTCAGTGAAGCCAGCATCTGTGATGTCACAAAGCTTTGAGGTCATAGCAACCACTCCTCATCAACCCAGGCCTGATCACTACACTTGACTGGAGTAGTCATGGGTGGGCCAAGAGGACCCCAGGCCGTCCCAAACTGCTGGAGCCGCCTGGGTCTCTCACCAAGGCAGTTTGCGAAGCGAGTCGGTGTCACCTTCTCCATGGCCCAATTCATAGTATTTGGTCGTGAGTGTCAGCACCAGCCCTCTGGACCTCGGAGAAAGGCAAGATGCCGCATTCCATCTTAGCAACGACAAGCCAAGAAACTAACAGACCGCAAGCAATGCCTCAGGGGAGGAAATCTGAGCCCTGCGTAAGGGTGAGACCCTCCCACCAAATCATGGAGCATCTCAACAGGAAAAGGTCCACCCAAGGGAAGCTCAAAGTGAACCCCCGCAACCGTGCCAAAGACATGTCTGGAGTCTTCCACAGAAAGCACACGAGTACCTCAATGGTCTCCAGAAACGGTGCCAACAAGGCCTCCCAATCTTCCAAAAAGACCATGCATCCAAGGCAGAGTCTACACCCTAGAACCTTAGGTCCAGGACGGACTCATGTTCTTGGAGTCCACAGAAGCCAACGGAGAGCATGTTGGAAGAGACCCATAGCCCAATGAAGCCAACTGAAAGACTTCCGTGCCCATTTCAGGAAGACAACTTGTATGTGCAAAAGGACGCATTGAAGAGGATTCGAATGTGGAAGAACCTTGAGCACTCCCTCATGGTGGATCAGCTACCCTCTGTGGAACTGCATGGAGATGTGGCAGCACAAGCCTGCCTTCACCCTCTCATGACCATCCCCCAAATGGTTACATGCGATAAGCAAACAGTGCCTCTTGAGGAAGATGGGCATGTTCCAATGGAGCCCCGAGAGGATGCACAATGTGTTAACAAGGGGTCAGTACAGCACGACAGACAGCGGATGCTGCAGGTTGGTGAGGAGATCCAGGAAGGCAAAGAACAGGAGAATGAACAAGGAAGCTCCAAGCGAAGGTCGGGCATTTTAGGATGGTGGGAGGTTCTCTATACCTGGCTGCCCTCCATAGGAACCTAGGTCCAAATTCAATAAAACATCCTTTGGCCCCAGTCAATTATTGTGCACTGTTTTTGTCTTTGTTATCTTATCGAACATGCACATGCACGTTTGGACAGAGAGGCAGAGAGATCCCAATCAGGGGGTGGAGCTGGAGAGGGAGAAGCTTACTTGCCCCTGAGCAGAGAACCTGAGAACAGAGTCAATGCCAAGGCCCTGGAATCATGAGTTGATCTGAAGGCCGCGTCTGAACTGATGGACACAACCCGGGACCCAACAATTGACTTCTGAATACCTCCTGGTTCTAGACAGAACCGCTGCTCTGTCATTGTTCAGAAATGCAGGGGATAAGGATTTTGGCTTGGCTGCTGTTGCTTGAGCTATCCGGCCTGCTTCGAGAGCTGGTATAGCTTTTCCTCTTGAAGTCAGTGACTGGGCTATGGACAAACTATTCTCCGATGCCTATTTGCCTAAAGAGAATACCTCCATGCCTAGATTTTCAGGGGTAATGGCACTATGTCTTTAGGTGCTCCGCTTCTGTGGAAGGTGTTGGGAGTCCTCTGTGCCTCTGATTCTGGACCACTTTCTCTGCTCCCAGATGAGGGTCCTTTCCAGCCCCGAGTTCTCTAATCTAGGATCAGCCCTCTTTTCTTTCTCTCACTCTTAATTCACCTACAAGAGGCACCTCTTTCATTAACTTGGTGATTCCCTAAGCTCACTATCATGTTCCATCAAAGAATACATTCAAATGGCCAACAGACACATGAAAAAATGCTCCACATCACTCGGCATCAGGGAAATACAAATCAAAACCAGAATGAGATACCACCTCACACCGTTCAGAATGGCTAAAATGAACAAGTCAGTCAATGACAGATGCTGGCGAGGATGTGGAGAAAGGGCAACCCTCCTACACTGTATGTGGGAATGCAAGCTGGTGCAACCACTCTGGAAAACAGTGTGGACGTGCCTCAAAAAGCTGAAAATAGAACTACCCTATGACCCAGTGCTTGTAGTACTGGGTATATACCCTACAGATACAAACGTGGCATTCTGAAGGGGCACATGCACCCAAATGTTTATAGCAGCAATGTCCACAATAGTTAAACTATGGAAAGAGACTAAATGTCCTTCAACAGATGAATCAATAAATAAGATGTGGTATATATGCTCAATGGAATACTATGCAGCCATCAAAAAAAATGAAATCCTGCTATTTGTGATGACGTGGATGGATTTAGAGGGTATTATGCTTGGCGAAATAAATCAATCTGAGAAAGACAACTATCATATGATCTCCCTGATATGATGAAGTGGAGATGCAACATAGGCAGTTTCGGGCGTACGAAAAGAAAAATAAAAAAAAGATGGTATTAGGAGGGAGACAAACCATAAAAGACTGAATCTCACAAAACAGACTGAGGGTTGCTGGGGGGAGGTGTGTTGGGAGAGGATGGTGGGGGTATGGACATTGGAGAGGGCAGGTGCTATGGTGAGTGATGGTGAGTGCTGTGAATCACAGACCTGTACCCCTAGGGATAAAAACACATTATATAAAAAATTTTAAAAAATAATTTAAAAAACCCATTAAAGAAAAAACACAGATTGCAAGCCCAGAGCTAATCTCATATTCAATCAAAACTTTTGAAAGTTTTCCCCTTAAAGATCAGAAGAAAGACATGTGTGTCCATTTTCACTACTCTCATTTGACACAGTAGTGGATGTCCTAGCCAGAGAAACAAGGAACACAAAGAAATAAGAGACTCCAAAAAAAAAAAAAAAAAAGGAAGAAGTAAAATTTTCTTTTTTTGGATAACATGAACTTACATGTTAAAAAATCCTAAAAAATTCACAAAAAATTTGAATAAACAAATTTAGTAAAATTACCAAATACAAGATCAATATATAAAAGAAAAGAATTTTGTTTTGTTTCTTTTTTTTTTTATGGACTGCTTCCCAGTTTGTCATGTCATCCTTGTTCAGTGATCACGCTAATCTTCTCTGCATCATTCCAATTTTAGTATATGTGCTGCCAAAGTAAGCACAAGACAGGAGCATTTTAACATTCTAATGATGAACTATCTGAAAAAATAAAGAAAACAATCTAATTCACAATAGCATCAAAAATAATAAAATACTTAGGAATAGATTTAACTAAGAAGATGAAAGATCTGTACTCCATAAACTATGACATTGATAAAGAAATTGAAGGTGACAGAAATGGAAAGATAGCTCATATTTATGAATGGTAAGAATTAACATTGTTAAAATGTCCATACTACCGTAAACCATCTGTAAATCCAATTCCTATCAAAAATCCAATGTTAGGGGCGCCTGGGTGGCTCAGTGGGTTAAGCCGCTGCCTTCGGCTCTGGTCATGATCCCAGGGTCCTGGGATCGAGCCCCGCATCAGGCTCTCTGCTCAGCAGGAAGCCTGCTTCCTCTTCTCTCTCTGCCTGCCTCTCTGCCTGCTTGTCATCTCTCTCTGTCAAATAAATAAATTAAAAATCTTAAAAAAAAATCCAATATTATTGTTTTACAGAAGTAAGTAAAGAATCCTAAAGTTTATATGAGACCATAAAAGACAACAAATAATCAAAGCAGTTCTGAGAAAGAATGAAGAAGGGAGATTACACTTCTTGATTTGAAACTATACTACAAAGCCCTCATGCTCAAAACAATAAAGTAAACTGGCATAAAAACAGACCAATAAACAAGTAGAACAGAATTGAGAGTCCAGAAATAAATCCTTTCATACAGTCACCTAATATTTGACAGGGGCCAACATATGTAATGGGGAAAGATAGTCTGTTCAATAAATGATATTTAAAACTGAATAGTCACATAAACAGTATGAAAAGGGAACCTTATATCACTCATAAGTCTGAACTTGAAATAGATTAAAGACTTAAAAGTGATGCATGAAACTAAATTTCCTAAAGGAAAACATAGGAAAAATTCTCCTTGACATTGGTCTTGCCAATAGTTTTTTGGATACCAGACTAAAAACACAAGCAAAAAAAGCAAAAATAAATAAATGGTATTACATCAAACTAACGTTTCTGCATTGCCAAAAAAGGGAGAGAGAATGAAAACACAATCCACAGAATGTAAGAAAATACTTACGAATCTTATATCTGAAAAGAGGTTAATAACCAACAGATACAAATAGAAAAAAATATATGATTAAAAAAATAGCAAAAGGATCTCAATAGACTTTTTTTTTTCAAAAAAGTTATATAAATGACCAACAGGAGCATTAAAAAGTGCTCAACGTAAAAATCTCAGGGCAAAGTCCTTATGTTGTTGTTGTTGTTGTTTACCTCTGAAAAACACAGCAAGATATTAGAATATATACTACCAAAAAATTGAAACTAACCAATTTTGGTAAATATTGGGGAAAACGGGGAACTTATGCACTGTAATAGGGATATAAATTTGTATGGAAAACAGTATGGAGATTATTCATATTATTAAAAGTAAAATTACCATATGATTCAGTAATCCCACTTCTAGGTATCTATCTAAAGAAAACGAAGTTCACTGTTCAAAGACATATCTGCACTCTTATGTTTATTATAAAATTATTAACTCTAAGCAAGAGATGGAAATAACTTCAGTATCCATTAATGGATGAATGAGTAAAATAAGTATGGTAAATATATACTACGGAATACTACTTAACCATGAAAAATTAAGAAATACTGCCATTTACAACAGCATGGATGGATCTTGAAGGTATTATTCTAAGTGAAATATTTCAAAGATTTTGTATATTTTTTTAATTTATGTATTATGATATCCCTTACATACAGAATCTGAGGAAAAGGAAAACTAATGGAAACTTAGAGTTGAGTTGACAAGGGGTGAACCTGGGGTGGAGTAAGGTGGTCCAAGGGTGCAAACTTGCAACTATAATATGAAAAAGTTCTGGGGATCTAATGTACAGCATGATGATCATAGTTAATAAGATATACATACTTTTTTTTATTGTGCTTCCCTTTATTAAACTTTGCATATATCACATTCTTACAAGTTGAAAGTTTATAGCAATCTTGTATAAAAGAGGTCTGCTGCCACCATTTTTCTAACAACATTTGTTCATTTTGTGTCTCTTTGTCACATGTTGGTAATTCTTGCAATATATCAAGTTTTTTCATTATTATTGTATTTGTTATGGTGATCTGTGATCAGTAATTATGACCCACTGAAAACTCAGAACTAGTGTACTTAAGGTATATACATTGTTTTTCTTTAAAAACATAATGCTTTTGAACAGTGCAGTATAGTTTTTATTTTTTATATGCACTGGGAAACATAATTTTTTATATGCACTGGGAAACCAAAAAATATAATAATTTGACTTAGTTTATTGAGATAATCACTTTATTGAGGCAGTCTGGAACAAAACCCACAAGACCTCTGAAGTTTATCTCTACTATACTATATACATAAAAGTTGCTAAGAGAGTAGATCTTAAAATTCCTTATAATAAATGCATAAAAAACAGTGGCAACTATACGAGATAGTAGATGTATTAACATTTTTATGTAGATTATATTGCAATAAAGATGTATACCAATTTATCAAATTGTACAAAATTTACACAATGTTAAAGGTTTGCAATGTTATAAGAAATCATTTCTTAAATTTACAAATATGTCGATTTTTTTCAATAAACCTGGAAAAAACTTTTTGTAGAATTAATCTATTTTTCAAAAAATGAAGTAAGGCAGTAGAAACTGCAACTAACTCTGAAATAATAGAATATAAAATCCATTTTCATTATATACACTGTGACAAAAAGTATTACTTAGTTTACAATGGAGGAGTACTTATGAAACATGAAGGATGGTCTATAAAAAAGGCTGAAAGAGCTCAGTTTTAAGGTTTAAATTTAAAATCTTCTTTTGAAATACTAAACTGACCACCCAGTGTTCCAAACATCAATGTCTTAACTGCATGAATTTATTTCATACAACTCTATAATCTAGTTTCATAAGAAAACAGCATGCAAATTTTGAATAAGATAGACTTGCTTAAGTTTCATGTTCAACAGTAAAGGATACCTCCCTAAAAACAAATAGAAGACAAATCAGCATATTTATTATGATAATTATTATTCATAAAGAGATTCATATTGAATTAGGGAATATATATCCTCAGAGGGGGTAAAGTAAAATGAAATTTATTTTGGTAAATGTGTCTATGAATAGTCAATACAATGCCTCAATATAAATGAATATTACCATTTTGAACAATTTAATTACTATTACTAGAATTATTATAAGTATAAAAATAGCTATCATTTTAGCATGGAATATGAGATTCTCATGCTCCATGCTTCATCACATACACACAACAACGCAGCATAAGTATTATCATCACCATTTCATGGGTGAAAAAACTGAGGCTAACACATTTGGATAACTGGTTTATGATTACATGGGTAGCAAAAATGCATCACACTAATTTAGGCTTTATGATTTCAGAATTGTACTCTTACCATTGCACATTCTATTACTCTGTAAATACTTGGCCTGTTTTCATTTGGTTCTTTAATTTTATTCATGTGGTGATGGCTTAAAGATTCATTTAAAGGAAGCTTAAAAATTTCATTTAACCAAAAGCTCCCAAGAATTAAAAATGTCATTGATCTAATGTAGACATGGATATCATTAGTTAATGGGTAACTATATATTTTCCACTCTAGTAAGATAAAAGAGTATTTTTCTAAGTTTTAGTCTCTCAGTGTTAAAAAGGACTTTGTTAAAATAGAAATATTTAGACAAAGGTGATCAAAAGTCTGGATCAGGTCACCTTAAGGTAAATATTAGGAACCTGAGGAAACAAATGGAGATTTGAACACTGAGCTATGATATAATGAATGGTTTCAAGTATTTAGTAGAGTATAGAAAAGCCCTTTAAAGCCTGGTCTTAGCCTAGCATTGCAGCTTCTGGGATATCTATCTATCATCTATCTATCTAGATATAATGTGAAAACTTTTTTAACTTAAAGATTTTGAGAAATAGAACATAATCAGCACCATAGAAGATCTGTTTATGATAACAACCTAGCCCCTCCTCCCAGTTTGTTAATATTCTCTCTTATTTAATGTAACATTGTGCAAATAGACCACTACTGATCTGCTGTTATGAATGAAATAGCTATAATCATCTGTTTGCATATCCTGGTGAAAATATTCATTTAGTTCCATGTTGTATTTCTAGGAATGGACCAAATTTTTATTTTTATTTTTAAGTTTTCTAAATATTGTCCAACTTACCTCAAATGTTTTTATTATGGGCACTTTCATTCTTTCACATTCTTGCAAGGCAATTTTACTGTTGCCCAATATGGTAAGTGTGTAATAGTATGTCATTTTAGGTTTTAATTTATTATTAATTTAATTTAATTTAATTCCAGATTCATAATAAAGATAAACAGTTTTTATATATGAGTGGCCATTTGGATTACCCTTTCTGTAAAGTGCATGCTCAAATCTTTTGATATCTTAACATTGTGTCATACTGACTTCTTTAATAGTAGATTTTCTGAATGAACTTTAAGCTGTGTAGGTCTTCTCTATTTTATTTTGAACTTGTTTTCATTTCAAAATCTTTATATTTATTTTCATAATCTGCTTTTATTTTTCTTTGTCTATTATCTATCTATCTATCTATTTATTTGCAAGCAAGAGAGAGCGAGCAAGTGAGAGTGCAGGGAGGGATAGAAAAAGAAGGGAAAAGAATCTTAAGCAGACTCCAGGCTCAGCACAGAGCCCAACTCTGGGCTCTATTTCACAACCCTGACATCATGACCTGAGCCAAATGAAAGAGATAAAATAAAATTAAGGTGTTAAAAAAAAAAGGAAAAAGAATTGGAGGTTTAATTAAGTGAGCCACCCAGGCACCCCTGTGGTACCTTAAATTAGCTGTCATATCTTTAAAGTTCTAGAGTATCCATTTGGTTCATTTATAAAACCTTTCTCAATATCATTTTTAGTGTCAGTTTTTGGTTCAATTTGCTTCCCCTCTCATTTCTTTGAGCAGAGTAATCAAGCCATTTTACAATCTTTATTGATCATTTTAACATCATACTTAATCCCATTTTGTCTATCAAATCTTGTTAATGGTTTTTCTTTGTGTGCTTTGTTACATTTTGCTATGTTCAAGACATTATATTTGAAACTCTTATTGAGTAGGGATAATTAAGAGCTATAATAATGGTATGGTCCTCCTTGGTAGGATTTTCTCTTATATCTGAGACTCTACAAGACAATCATACTCCAAATTCAGTGATTGACTTTCTCAGTTTACACAGAAGGCAAGGTAGGCTATAGTCTTATTTCTGCTTCTCCTTGTGCTTTGGGGATCTCAAGTTAAATTTGGGTTGTACCAAAGTCCTCAAATTTGATTGCTGCTGGATTTTGAATTTTGTTTCTCTAGTATCAAGAGTCTATGAACAACACAGCTCAGTGTGTTTTAGCAGTTTCAAATGCTCTCATAGCTAAAATGGCTTCAGGGCATATATCTCTAGGCTCTCATTGTATTTCGTATTTTGGCCCAGTAATCCCTCACTTATTTTTATAATCATTCTGATATTTTTAACTTTAAAAGCTATTTTGTCTGGATTTTTAGTTGTCTTAAGTAGGAGTTTTTAGATCACCATTACTAGAAGCAACAACAAATATACATGAAAATATCTGCAGTAGTTTATCACATCTTTATGGCTTTGAACTTCCATAAGCTGAGGCATCCTTCTCTAATCACTTAGGCAAACTCCAATTTAACCTTTAATACAACCCAAGAATTGCTTCATTTAAGAACATGTTCAGGGATGACTCTTCCCCACTGTTCTTACCAACATTCCCACACACTCTTTGCTACCCACACCTTGCTTATGAACTTTCGTTAGGTATATCAGCGTGACCAGAATTTTGCTCTATTGTATTTTTGTCCTTTAGAGCTTTAATTAAATATGAATTCCATAGAAAGTCTGTCCCTTTTCTTTCAAACCTGGGTTAGTTATTTCTTCTCATTCTTTGTCAGAAGTTACTTTATTAGAGAAACTTATAGCTCTATTGTGACTTTGGAGCCTTTACAGTTTTTCGACTGGAAAAATCACCCATCCCTGAGATTTTTACGCAGCTTCCTAGCTGATATTATTCAGAAATCTGTTCAAAACAGACTTTTTCAGGGAGGCCCTTTCGGACCACTCAGTTTAAAAACCTCTTCTCAATCACTGCTCTTTTAAAAATGTGCTTATTTAGTTCAAATATGCATCTCTATTAAAGAAAAATCAGTACGTTTTTTTTTTTTAAAGTTGGCTTACCTATTATCTATCTCTCCCATTAAAATGATTCCTCTGGGCTGGGGTTTTGTTGTGCTCATCTTAGGCCAGGCACTCAATAAATTGTCTCTGAATGATTGAATTGTTTGACTCCCTTGCTAGATTCTCAACTTCATGAGGCCAAGGATTGTTCTATTCAGTCCTTCTTTATCCTCAATGTCTGTTATATTGCAGTCACTTACATGACTAATGGGAAAAATCACAGAAAGAAAGAGTTAAAACTACATAAAACCCCCGTAGGTTCAATAACACAAAGCTTTCTAAAATTATTTAGCCCAGGAATTGAATACTGGCTGCACTTTTGATTTTTTTTAAATGGTATTGAATTTAATTTAAATGGAAATACTGGAATGGTAGAATAATAAAAAAATTATAAAAGCAACTTGCTCCTTAAAGTAAGAATTATATAGGGCATCTCTTCTAGAAGCAAAATTTTCAAATGACAAACATCTGAAAGCATAGAAGGAGAAGTAAGAGTGTGAATTGTACTTCAATGCTCTTTTCTTTATATTCAACAAACAGCTTCATTCACACACCTTTCCAATTTTTTCAACTCTTTTGACAAAGCCTTCAGAGGAGTTACTGCTGATGACAACCATCACAGCCTAACAGGAGAAATTTTATAAAGAAAAATAATAGCATGTTTTTCCCAAATTGTTAAGGATATGGTGAAGCTCTGTCGGATTCAAAGGAGGAATGTGCAATTCCATGCTATATATAATAATAACTTGTTTTAATAGTGGCTTTGCAATTTTTCAGATATATCCATTTACTGAAACCACTATCAAATAAACAAAAACAAACAAATGAACAGGGGTTCGAGACAGAAATTATCTAATCTAAAAATAGCACATGTTCACAGAATACACAACACATATCCCAAGTACTACTATAGGTTTCAAGTAATAGTCAAAACAATAGTAAACATGATTCAGACCCTACCAGTCAAATCATAAATGGGACCTTAACTGTAAATCCTTATCTTTAGATCAAAGCGGGTAATTGGGGGCTGAAGATACATTATAGAACTAATATGTTATAGAACTCCTCTGAAATGAGTCATTTATTCCATCACTTTTCCTGCACAGCTGCTGACCCATGTTTTGGTTCCTGGAAATAGCTGCTACCCTGTCATACTTCTTAAAAGCACATATATTGATAACTCTACTCATTCCTCCATTCCTCTGTGACTGTCACTGTGTTAAAATGTGGAGTCAGCTGACTCACTTGTGATGGTAATAAAGTAGATGAGTTTGCAAAGTATTTTGTTATTTCTAAAAATGCAAAAACCAAATTACATTGAAATCATAAGGGGTGTTTCAGGGAGAGCTGTAGGATGTGGTTTCTTGTGTAATCCACAGAGATTAGCTCCAACACATATTTAAACTCTGCTCTAGGAGCAACCTTAGTGGTAAAGCAAGAAGATAAACAGATGTATACACACCCTGGCACAAAATTATCACTTATGTTTGGCTTCCTAGTCTCCTCGTGTTACTTATTTATCTTAACTTCTCTCTGAAATCAGGGAACACAGAATCTCAATCAGTAGACATTTTTCTACTGAATTACCCAATAGTCCGATCATACCCCTAATACTTTTTAAAATTATTTCACTCATAATCCCAAATCTGCTTTGCTTCCTCATCTTAGTACACTGTAATTTGATTTCAAAATGAGGACAGTTGTCAGTAATGCCACATTCATTCATCTATTTTACAATTCCATGTGCTTATAACTATGAAGATATGTTAATAACATCCATTCCAATAAGCCACCCTAAATTTATTATCATGAAACAAGACCTCAAGAAAGAGAATTCAAAATCATCCATGTATTTGCAACTTATTGCAATAAAGCCTTTATCAATAGACTTCCCTGTGCACATGGTGGTCAAATTGCTGGTGAAAACCAGCCAGATCTATTACAAGCTTTCTCATGGCTTCTAGGTAACCCAAGTGAGCCTTTATTGATACTGGGAAGGGATAAAGCAGGGAAGGGATAAACAGTGCTATAAGATTTGGCTAGACAAAAGTAATGACTCTCATTACAAAGTGAGTATTTTTTTTTCAAGCTTTAGTTCAGTTTATTTTTCTTGTATAAAACTATGTAGTAGCCACAGCTGGAGCCTGGGTCCTCTGAACAGAGACTCTGGTGTGGGTCTTCACAAGATGGTCCGTGAACTCCTGATAGGGAGACTTGGTGAACACAGTCTCCTTCCAGAGATCAGGGGTGAGATAGCTGTAGGTCTTGGAGATGGCATCGAAAGTAGCCTTGGCAAAGTTCCCTAGGGTGGCAGTGCAGCCCCTGGCCGAGGTGTAGCAGTCGTCAATACCAGCCATCATCAGCAGTTTCTTGGGCACAGGGGCCGAGACAATGCCAGTGCCTCTGGGGGCGGGGATGAGACGCACCAGCACAGAGCCACAGCGGCCAGTCACCTTGCACGGGACAGTGTGGGGCTTGCCGATCTTGTTCCCCCAGTAGCCTCGCCGCACAGGGACAATGGAAAGCTTCGCCAGAATGATGGCTCCGCGGATGGCAGTGGCTACCTCCTTGGAACACTTGACATCCAAACCGACGTGTCCATTGTAATCTCCGATGGCGACAAATGCCTTGAACCTGGTCCGCTGGCCCGCGCGCGTCTGCTTCTGCACAGGCATGATCTTCAAAACCTCGTCCTTGAGGGAGGCTCCCAGGAAGAAGTCGATGATCTCAGACTCCTTGATGGGCAGGGAGAAGAGATAGATCTCCTCCAGGGACTTGATCTTCATGTCTTTGACCAGGCGGCCCAGCTTGGTGACGGGGATCCACTCCTTGTCCGCGGCCTTGCCCCCGCGAGCTCCGCGGCCTCGGCCCCGGCCCCGACCACGGCCCCGGCCCGCCCCGGCCCCGGATGCCGCTGCCGAAGCCACCGCGGAAACCGCCGCGGCCTCCCATTCCAGGGCCCCCGGGCCCTCCGGGCCCTCTCGCAGCACCGGCGTCATCCGCCATTTGGTGTTCTCTCGGAGAGGAAACAAAGTGAGTATTTTAAAGCAAAAGAGCCTGTTGGGAATATTGTTTTATAAAATAGTGGTTTTTTTTATTAACTTTTTAAAATTCAATTAGGTAACATATAGTGTACCAATAGTTTCAAATGTAGATTTCAGTTATTCATCCATAGCATATAATAGCTAATGCTCAGTACTTACTGTTATAGCTTCTTGAAAGCAGAATTTTAACCCACTGAGCCACCCAGGCGCCCTTGAAAGCAGAATTTTAGATCACATTTTCTGATTACTTCCATGTCGTACAACACTTTCCTGCTAGCAACCTTCAAAACATACTGTTTGTTAGAGGAATTTCTTTAATAATAAATAAATAGGAATTCATTTAAATTTATAAATATATAAAATAAATAGGAATTTATTTAAATTTATTTAAATATTACACACTGTTTCATTGTTCATAAATAAGGTGATGATATTATAGCCATTAGTTGGTAGCACTGATATATCACTATCTTTTTACTTCTCAGTGCATTCTCTTTACACAAATAGATATATATTTTAAAAAATGTGAATCTGTGGCAAACTTGTAAAAAACCCTATACAGTAAAGTTTATCATTTTAAGTAATCTCAATTATCTTCCTCAATTGTGATAGTATATCCTTCTATCTAGGCCAGATATTGTATGAGGGATTTGAAGAGACATACTTTTCTAAATTTCACTTTTCTCATCTGCAAAATGCTTATCATGATCCTACAAAAAAATACACTTATAATTTTTTGATGAAAATTTATTTATTTATTTTAAGATTTTATTTCTTTATCAGAGAGAGTGGGCGAGAGAGCAAGCACAGGCAGACAGAATGGCAGGCAGAGGTAGAGGGAGAAGCAGGCTCCGGCCGAGCAAGGAGCCAGATGCGGGACTCGATCCCAGGATGCTGGGATCATGACCTGAGCCAAAGGCAGCTGCTTAACCAACTGAGCCACCCAGGCGTCCCTTTTGATGAAAATTTAATCTGTATAAACAATATATTTGCTGTAATGCGTGGTTCATGGAAAACATCTTTTTTAATTATAAGCAGTATTAGAAATTAAGTAAATGTGTCTATAATATTTAAAGTTTTAACACATAATTCCACTGCTTTGCCTTATTTTCTCAAATCCCTTTACCACTTTCACTGACAGAGTCAAATGTACTTTTTCTACTAGTAGCCAGCTCTTTGTCTTTTGTCAGAAAGATGCCCTTGTGAATTATTTATAATAGAGATATTAGCAATAATAATAATAATAATAATAATAAATAGCCATGAAAATGTTAAAAAAAAAAGTTTTCTTAACTAATTAGGGTTCTTAGACATCAATTAGAGGAACCACCTCGGGCAAGCAAATTAATCTGCAAGACATTCCCAGAATTAACAAGTCAGTCAGATACAGGGTTGTCTGTAGACTGAAAAGAACTAGGTTTGGAAAATAGGTAAGGACAGTGAAAAAAGTGATCAAATTTTTGGGCAAAATAAACTCTTAGGTGTCCTTTCAATGGAGTCCTGTTCATTATGTAGCAGAAACTCTGGAGATTATCTCAATCCATTGGAGTCACCCCGTTTATTAGCTTGCTATTGACAAAGTTATTTACAAACTGTAGAGCAAGAGGTTATAATGGAGAAAACTGATGGTAATGCACAGGATTCTTGTTAACAATAATGCAAGTTAGTGATTTTTCATTAGAAAACATAAATTCTATAACCCAAATTATGGGCCCAGAGCACTTCTGCTGCACAACTCTGCTTATATCCCAAATAACCATGTGAACTAGTTTTAATATCTGCTTCTCTTATTAATTTTTGAATAAAAATTCTTGACACAAGTATTTTATAATTGTGTGATAATCATGAATTTAATTTTTGGAGAACAAAACACACTTTAGCATAACTAGGTTTGTTCACAGAACCAGCCTTGGTAACACACTTCTATATGTTAGAAATGATGTAATAAATGTAGAATATTGGGCACTTGTTTGGTATTCTTTGCCATGTTTTGCACTATCTAAAAAGAGATCAGTGAACTTGGACTGGAGTTAGTAGACATGGAAGAAAATAAAATATTACAGAGAAGAATACTCTGTGGTCCACAACCTAAACGGCCTGGGATTCCCATCATTTGGATCCCTGTAGCTTTACAGAAGTCAATTAAATTTGTGTATCTCTGATTAAAGTTGTTTCCCCAGTACTTTTTCAAACATCTCTTGTAAAGTATTGTTTCCCAGAAAAAAAGGGATTTTGCACATGTATCTGCCTTTGTCTCTGGTCATGATCTCAGTCAGTATCCTGGGATCGAGCCCCATATCGGGCTTCCTGCTCATTAGGGAGTATACTTCTCAGTCTCTCTCTGCAGCTACATCCCCCTGCCCCACTCATGCTCTCTCTCTCTCAAATAAATAAATACAATCTTTAATTTTTTAATTAAAAATAAGATAAATAAATTAAAATAAAAAGTCTGGGCTTACTGCCCCATTTAGCTCCTTTTGTTTTTTTGAGTTGTATTTAAAGCAGCATGAGAGAACATGAGGCTCTCAAACTTAAAAAAAAAAGGAAAAAATTGAGTTTTGTTAGGATTTAAGATCTTGTCTGCTAGACAAAAACGTTGGCTTTGTTAACATGTGAAAATTATCAAAAGGGAATAAGATAGAATTCTAATAATTTTTGTAGAAATTAAAAATTTTCTCCAACCCAATTACATACAGACCCATTAAGTAAATTCATTCCAATGTCCCAAACCAACCTTTTCTAATAGTAATGCATCTGTGTAAACAGGGTCAACCCAAGGAATAAATAAATATTATTATTTTTTTCCTGTCTCTTCCACAGTCTCATCTGGGTATATTGGTAGCAAGCCAATTATCTATCTTATAAGACATGATATCATAAGGAAGGGTATTCTGTCCATTTGGAACAACTGAAAATCATTGTAATTTTATCTTGGTGCAGTAACTTGAGATGGCAAAGTGTGGTTTATGAATATATTTTATTTTTTTTTTACTGGGAAGAAGAGATTATAGAGATATTGGTTATCCAAGAGAGACTGACAGGTGTTGATAGTTGCCAGGTCAATATCCATCTACTTTTTCCTTTAGTATCAGAAAGCACTGAGGGATTGACAACAAGGAAACTTAAAACAACATCAAATATTTTATTGTCTCTTTTCTAGTTACATTGTAACCATATGACAAAGTATCAGTCGTACAAGATATCATTCTCTTTTACCTCTATCTTTCTGCCAGAAATGTGGGCTTAATAGTGAGAACTCCAACAGCAATTTTTGCAACTGTGAATAAAAAGCCATGAAAACCTCTAAGATAGTTCACTTGACTTTCTTAAGACTCTGAACCAACACCAGAAAACACTCTCTGTAGTCTTCTTGTTAAATGAAAAATATGGTTAAACCACTTTTGACAGTCTACTACCTACAGCAAACTGTAAATCTTAATTGAAATATGTCCTCTCAGCTGTGCTTAAGCAACTGAGTCCTGAGCTTTTCAGGTTTTCAGTCTGAAAGAGTACACCTCGGGTGCTCTGAAAGGGAAGAGAAACGACACCCTGTTCTCCATATAAATTAAAGAAGAGAAATCTGTGCATTTAAGTGGGCCATATAAAATTTATCAAGCAGTTATCTCCTAACTCCTTCCTATCCAAATTACCTGATATGCTCTCCCTACTCCTTTATTCCACGTTACTGCCTTTTCACAACATGTCTTCTGTTATTTCCTTCTTGCAAGCTAGTTTTGATTTCTGCATCTAAAAAAATCAACAATCATTGTGTATTTCAATTCCCATTTTCCTCAAATGCATTGATTCTTCTTATCTATTACTCTTTTCTCATACTCAGTGTCTTTGTCTTTATGGGGTTTGTACTTTGCTTTTCCCCATCCTTTACTGCCATTATATAATCAATCTAATAACTTCTTAGAGAAAGTTAAAAATTCCCGCATAGCCACACGTGAACACAAAGTCACTGATTTTTAGCAAACCTATAAGATAGTCAGACATCCATTCAATTTCTTTTTTTTTAAGATTTTATTTATTTATTTGACAGAGAGAGATGACAAGCAGGCAGAGAGGCAGGCAGAGAGAGAGGAGGAAGCAGTCTCCCTGCTGAGCAGAGAGCCTGATTTGGGGCTCGGTCCCAGGACCCTGGGATCATGACCTGAGCCGAAGGCAGTGGCTTAACCCACTGAGCCACCCAGGCGTCCCTCCATTCAATTTCTTAACTGAGTCCCAAATGCATCCTGACTTCTAACCTAAACCTAAGCTCTACTTCTTACACGTTGTTATATGACCAAATTCTTTCAGTTCAGTATTTTGTAACATTTAAATATTAATCAGTTGATGCTTTGTTTGTGTATTTCTATGAAAATAATTTGAATACTGTAGATTTATTGTTATATTTATAGGTTTATAATCAAAGTTTCATCAGTTGAAGTTTTTGGAAATTTCAGATATAATGATTAACCTAAAATGATACTGCCTCAAATCCCTCTGATATCAAGGCCCAACACCTGATTATAGCCAAACCTGTGGTGGATAGTTCCATGGGAAATTGCAGTTACTTAACACTGATAGCATCTCATGTTCTCTCTCTCATTTTAGAATGTCTCCAACACAACCTGAAAGTGTAGGAGAGTTAATGTCCTCTGAGGACAGCTCTCAGTGAAGTGGAAATAAGAACCATAGGTAAAATTGTCAGTTTTCAGGTCTTCATGAGGACAACTTAAAGAAGTTTCTCAGGACCTTTCAGTAAAAGCAAGCCTTCATTTTCTATCCACAACAATTATATCAACAATGTACCTCTTTGACAAAGTTGCTTCTTCACTGTATCACTTTCCCATTCTTTTCTACCTTGGATAATCTCCCAGATAAACTAACAGTACTCAAATCCTTTGTCCTACTCTTTGCTCTCAGGATAAATGGAGCCAAAAGACTTAGATTAATATCAAGTTCTGAATGGGATCTTAGAGCTATTTCTGTCCAGATTTTCATAAACATAGGGACCTTTGAATTATCAGGCTATAAATAAGTTCTAAATGGAGGGGGCAAAAGCAAAAAGTAGAAATTTTTATGTTTGATTTTTAATCATGATTAATTGACTATTGATTATTATAAATACTAACATTATAAAAGTGTGGATCTTTGTAAAACAATGTCATATTGTAAGAAAGAAGTTGCATAATCCTTTTGAGAATATTAAACCAAGTGTTCAGGTGCCATCTAATTTCTTGTTTAATCCAGAACTTTGGTGTGCATCATCTTGAGGAATAGGATTTTGAAGTCCAGACAGACTAAGAGAAAACTGATCCAAATGTGTGTGTTTATATTTCTGCTTTTGTTGTAAAAATCAAAGTGTGATTGCTGGTTTAAAATGGTAAAACTAATAATGTTCATGGACTCGATTATAAATTTTCTAATTGTATGGGAAGAATCCAATAAACATAGAATTAATTGATTTGCAAATCCTCAAAGAGCTACAGGATCAGGTAGTGGTATGTTCTGATTCAACAGCATCATAATGCAGCATTTTATATGTGTGGCTAATGGATATTTTCATGAATGTTTGCTAGCTAGTCAGCCAATACAGAGAAATATTAGGTAGCGTAATTACTCACAGTTGTGTTTAATATAATGAGAGAAAATTATCAAATGGCACTAATAATAATAATCCTATAGCAGGCTAAATAATTCAATGATAATTACAAGTATTAATCTAGCTTTCTTCCCTGATTATGACTCTTCTCTCCTTTATCATAATGGGAGTAGCACATTGTCTGCAATGAATTGTGAAAACCCAGCAGTGACTTTGGCAGTGAAGGCCTCCCATCAATTTTGATAGGTTAAAAGGATTCTGGTTGGTCTTGAGCAAATGTGTCAATTTTTTTATTCTGTGTGTGTCATAAAAGAAAGAAGCAATAGTAAATTCTTGCTGTTATTCCATGGAGCCAATAAAATCATACTGCCAACAAGAGGCTGTTGACACCATAGGTGTAGTTAACTGTCTTGAAATACTACGCCTGGAAATAAAATCCTAATATTTCACATAACCTCTTTTTTTAAAAGAAACAAAACAAAACAAAACAAAACAACTATACTGCTTACATTTAGGGCCCTGCTGTTGTGTAACTATTTTTGAACATGTCTTCTGTAAGTGTATATATATATATATATATATATATATATATATATATATATACATATTTTTCTGTGCAATAAATTCATTTAGAGATAAATTTGGATTGCAAATTATTTTGGGGGAGGCGTGGTATTTGTGGCTAGTCTTACAAGTAAAAAGGACTAAAAGAAAGAAGAAAAACATTTTTTATTACAGCATATTTACATCTGTCCAAAGTACTTATCTACTATAATACTGACTAATGTATAATACTGTACACAAAGAAAGAAGCTAAATGAGTTATAATTCAGTCAGTGTATAGCTGGCCATTTTAAAACTTACCACTGAATCTTTCTGGTATGCAATGTGATATCTGGCAATCTGGTCCAGTTCATTACATCAGGTCATTTGTATGTTCTTATTACCATTTTGATAGCATAGCACATTTTATAACCCAGACATTTTACAATGGAACTATGATGCATGTATTTTCAAAAGTATAGACATACATGAAGCTATGAGGTCAAAAAAGATGAATGTCCGTAGTACCATATAGACTCAACAAATAAAAGTGTCCAAGGGTCTGAGTGTGACTTATGAATATTGTATAAGATTAGGCCAACATGTGGTTTTGATATAAATAATCTGTTCTTAAATTAGAATTACAATCGTTGAGTACAGTGTTGAAAATGGCAGATAGATTTTAGCTATCTTTGCTCACTAGGGAAAATGGAAAAATGTTTAGTTTGGTCAGATTTTCACTTAACTTCTGAAAAATCTTACGTTTGAGAGAACCCTTCTGAAATAAGAATCCTTAAAGACATAACCCCTTTGGCACAAGTTTTCAAGAAACTTGTTTGATGTTGTAGACAATTCTATGGCACACGTACTGTTCTAGATGTTTCATGCCAATAATATGTAAGCCATACCAAGGCTACATATACATATAGAGATGTTCCTCAGCTTACAAGGGGGCTATGTACAGAGAAACACATAAAAAATTGAAAATGCATTTAATACCCCAAAACTATCAAATATCATAGCTTACCTTAAGCTTATTTAAACATACTCAGAACACTTACATTTGCCTGCATTTGGGCAAAATCATCTTAAGCAAAGCCTATTTTATAACAAAGTATCAAATATCACATGCAATTTATTAAATATTACACTAAAAAAAGAAGAATATATATATTCTATATATATATTCTATATATAGAATGCTTGTAAGAATATCAGGTGTTCACCCCTGTAATCTTCTAGCTGACTGGGAGCTGTGGCTCACTGCCGTTGCCCAGCATCACAAGATGGCACCATATAGAACAAGAGTTTCAGGTGGTAGGTGTTGTAAGTTTTACCCAAACTGACATTGGTTTTTGTCATCATATATGTCAAGTAGTTTTCTCAGGTTTATTTTTAGAATATCCTTGTATAATGAATATTTACACTGATATCTAGTATAAAAATCTTGCAATTTAACATTAGAAACATTAAGATATTGAAAATCAATCTATTTCTTTAATTCATTGAAGACATTTTTGGCTTGTTTCCAGTACTTTCTTACTGGTTAAAAAATGAATTTGAAGTAGTCTGGATTTCATTATTATATGGCACTTTCCCTTTGATGAATACAAAGACGATATTCTATATTAGCTATCTGAGAAGAATTTATTTTTTTAATTTTATTTATTTGTAAGAGAGAGAGTGAGAGAGAGCACAAGCAGGGGGAGCAGCAGGAGGAGGGAGAAGCAAACTCCCGGCTAAGCAGGGAATCTGTTGCAGAACTGAGTCCCAGGACCCTAAGATCATGACCCGAGCTAAAGGCTCAGGCGTTTAACTGACTGAGCCACCCAGGTGTCCCAATCTGAGAAGAGTTCTGTATGCTATTCCTATTAATATGCAGTTTAAAGTCTAGGTAATTAACTTAATATTTTAGTGGCTATTGCATAGATAGCACTATGTTCCAGGCAGAGAGTAAGAAAGAAATATTAAATCAACCATATTCTATGCATTCTAAATGAAAATAATTAATCGATCATAAAAATCCTTCTATTTATGGAATATCAACTTATAAGCTTTCCTCCATATGAACAATGCCAAATACCAGAATAAAGGGTCATCTAATACAAATAAAGGATAGAATTAAAGAATTCTGGTAAGCCATTTAATTTTGAAAAATGGTGTTCTATTGTTGCTGAGTTGTGGTTTTCCGTTACATAATATCTGATAAGTGTAGAAGTAACATGAGTGTTACGTGAGATGAGAAATGGTATATAATTAAGATATTTTTAAAAGTACAGATAAATACAAATTTGTAAACATAGCATTATGGAGGAGTAAAAATAAATGATAGCTACACACTCTAAAGTGAATAAAACTTGGAAAGCTAATAGAGAAGTAAAACAAGGACAGTGCAAAAAGTATGGTACATTTTTATGAAGTTCAAACAAATTCTGTGAAATCATAGATGGACTTAAAGATACTATTATGTATCAAATATTGTAAAAATTAAGCAAGGAAATAGCAAACATAAAACAACCAAAGCATACAAACTTGGGTAGATACAAGAGGTGTGATCATGTTCTACTTCATAAAGAGATGAGTTAATAGATAAATACAAGTAACTAGACTTTTTAGAAGTTAATAAAACGTTGCCTGTTATTTCTTAGTAATATAAAATATATGGTTTTCTAACAAAAACGTTTATCTTAAAATATTTAAAAATAAATTTTAGGCTACTCCTAAGGTTATATTTACTTTTCCACTGTAGGAAAAGCTGGTTGTTGTAGTTGTATTTGTTTGTTTGTTTTAGTCTCCTCCTAGTTTTTATTATTATAATGTGGAATGAGGAATGTTAGATTGAAAAGTGAATTATTTTATAGACAAAAATCATTACTTGATTCACCTCCTGGTACAGCAGATGGAACTCCTGAAAATATGCCCTTTTGCCTTATGGAAGAGTAACAGTTATGCTTACTTCTGAAACATACTTGGTGGTGGCCCTAAATAGTGACACCATAGTAAACATTTTGAATATTTGCAATTAATTTTTATAGTCATAGGGCTCCAAAAGGCACTGCAGGTATCTTAGCAGGTATTTCAATAAGGCTAAAATTTGCCTGACTGTTTAAAAATATTAGCAAGGCACAAAACATGGCAGAAGTATTGTCCTCAGATATTATTTTTTTCCATATGCTCCTGATTCCAGACATGACAAGTTATTTTTCAAATATTTATTATAAAAGTTTTTATTTATTTATTTGACAGAGATCACAATAAGGCAGAGTCAGGCAGAGAGAGAGAGGAGGAAGCAGGCTCCCTGCTGAGCTGAGAGCCCGATGTGGGCCTCGATCCAAGGATCCTGGAATCATGACCTGAGCCGAAGGCAGATGCTTTAACCTACTGAGCCACCCAGGCTCCCCCATGACAAGTTATTTTGATAGATGTATATACAGTGTATTTTCCAGTTATAAGAAAAATGGTTCTGCTATTTTTAACCTTTTTAAAAATTAAATAATTTTTTTCATTGAAATTTTATTTTTTAATGTTTTACTTTTCTTTTCTTTTTTTTTAAAGATTTTATTTATTTATTTGAGAGACAGAGATCACAAGTAGGCAGAGAGGCAGGCAGTGAGAGAGAGAGAGAGGGGGAAGCAGGCTCCCTGCGGAGCAGAGAGCCCGATGCGGGGCTCAATCCAAGGACCCTGAGATCATGACCCGAGCTGAAGGCAGCAGCCCAACCCACTGCGCCACCCAGGCGCCCCAATGTTTTACTTTTCAATATACTACTTAGAATATAAAACCTATTCCATTTTGTAAGATGTTTACCATTTAAAAAATGGTAATTTTCTCATTGTGTCTTCCCCTCACATTGCTTTATTTTGAATAAAAAATTTCACAATAAACATAACTGATGCTTTCCTTCTGATGGTCCCTCTGTTGGTCATATTGTATATGAGCCATGACAATTAGTTTTACAAAATTTATTGATGTTTGTTGATATGTTTTATCATAACTAATTTTCCTTCCCTTATCTAGATTCCCCAGCTTTCAGACAGGTGGACACTTCAATAAACCATACCCAAGGGATGTATCAAGTACTTCTTAGACATTCTCTCAGATCCTTGAGGTGTCATTTTGCCTAGGGATTTGCAATAGGTTCTGCCAGAGGCACCACTGTGACAACTGATGTCCATGGTCTATCTCCTGCTAAGCTCAAGAGGTCACTGGTTTCCAAGTTTATCTATACAATTAATGCATACCAGCAAGTTCTTTTTTTTTAATATTAACAAACTTATTTTAAAGTTTATATGGAGAGGCAAAGACTCACAATAGTAAACATAGTGTTGAAGGAGAACAAAGACTGAGGACTGACTTCAAAGTTTACCATAACGATTGGGCGCCTGGGTGGCTCAGTGGGTTAAGCCTCTGCCTTCCGGCTCAGGTCATGATCCCAGGGGCCAGGGATCGAGTCCCGCATTGGGTTCTCTGCTCAGCAGGGAGCCTGCTTCTCCTCATCTCTCTCTCTGGCTGTCTCTCTGCCCATTTGTGATCTCTCTCTCTGTCAAATAAATAAATAAAATCTTAAGAAAAAGTTTACCATAACGATAATTGTAAGCATGATATTGTAATACCACAGAAAGACTAGATTAAAGCAACAGAATATATATTATCAATTATATTTTATATATAATAGAAAAGCAAAAGCAATACAAGAGAGCAAAATACAATCTTTTAAACAAATGGTTCTGTAGCAATGGTGAAGCTAAATCTAAAAATATAAAATAAAATAAATCCAGGCAGATATCCTACACTCTTCACAAAAATGAACTCAGATTGGATTATAAACCTAAACATGAAACATGTAGAAGGTAATATAGAAGAAAATTTAAATGACCTTGGTTTTCGCAATAACTTTAGCTACAAAAGCACAAGCACTGAATTTAAAAATGTCTACTCTGTGAAACACAATGCCAAGAGAATGAAAAGGCAAAGCACAGACTATGAGAAAAAATTTGCAAAATACACATCTGGCAAAGGACTGTTAATCAAAAATACACAAAGACCCCTAAAAACTCAACAATGGGGGAAAAACCGGATTAAAAATGAGCCAAAGGCCTTAGCAGATACCTCACCAAAGAAAATATTACAGATGGCAAATAAGCATATAAAAAGATGCTTCACATCATATGTCATCAGGAAAATGCAAATTAAAACAAAAAAGAGACACCAGTACATACCCAGAATCCAGAGCACTGACAACAGAACACGAAATGTTGGTGAGGATGTGGAGCAACAGGAATGTTCTTCCATGTGTATTGAGAATAAAGAATGGAAAACAACTTGGCAGTTTCTTACAAAACTAAACATATTCTTGCCAGATGATTCAGCAGTAGCAGCTCTTGGTATTTATCCAAAGAAGATGAAATCTATACCCACAAAGATGTCTATAGTAGTTTTATTCATAACTGACAAAAGCTTGGAAGCAACCAAGATATCCTTCCATAAGTGAAAGGTCAAAGAAAGTGTAGTACATGCAAACAATGGAATATTATTTAATGCTAGAGAAATGAATTACCAAGCTATGAAAAGATATGGATATAAATATTTAATAAATATTTGATTTTAGGCTTCTACAAGTCTATCAATGTTATTAGTATATTTTAACAGTGAATGCTCAGCATTCATGAATTTACCTAATAAAACATTTTGGGTTCAATATTTTAAATACTTCAACCTCTATGATTATATTCCTAATAATTTTGAATTGGGGTAAATAAACCTTAATTTTTTGTAACTTGTTTCTTATTGCAAGAGAGCTCAATGAAATTTTAGAAAATAAAAATTTACAAAAAAAAAGTTTAGTTTATTATTGCCAAATAATTTAAAACTTTATCTTATATTCAAATACATATATTTTTCTAAATTGATTTATATGCTACTAAAACCAAAAACTTTTAGTTATACTAGATTTCATATCCTGCAATCAATGCCAGAAATCCATCTGGCAATGATTTGTCTTAAATAGAGTTAAGATGGGTGTAATTACAATGCAAGATGGAAACAAAGATAGTATAACAATTGGTGTTACATAACTTTTCCGTTTTGATCAAGTTACTAATCTACAAAAGGCTTTTATCAGTGACAGACTTGGGACTTTAACAAAACTTTTAAACTTGCATGTGCGACTCATTCCTAGAAAACAACACAATCAATAACACTTTATTTAGATTAAATCATGACTATTTCTCCATTTGAATAAAAAAGGTAGCAACCCCAATAAGTTTATTGAACATGAAAAGTTGAAATGCTATAATGCTCCTAAGGAATTAAATGATCCAGTCAAGAATTACTAAAAAAGGATATAAATTACCAAAGTGTTTGTATAATTGTAATGTACAACTGCCCATTATCGTTCCATAGTGTAGGCTTGTACAAGAACTCTATAAAAGAACTCCACTTCTAAACTGTGGAAAATATGTTCCCTTTCCCCCTATATACAACTATTAAGCCATTCATTTAGCTTTTAAAATATCCACTTAATACAGGCTTTTTACACATTTGAACAGGCAGCAGGGCTCTATTCTTATCGCTTACATCTGAAGGATAGACTTCTAGCGTAAGAGGTAAAGCCCATAAAGGAGCCCAATAATAACAACAAAATACAGTTTAGTGAGCCCTTACAATCTGCCAGCTACCTTTCTGAGAATACTTCAATTAATAAAACATATAAAATACCTGACCACAAAGAGCTCACATTCTTTTGAAATATAATAGTGAAATAAACCAATAATAGAGGGGCACCTTGGTGGCTCAGTCCATTGAGTGACTGCCTTTGGCTTGGGTCATGATCTCAGGGTCCTGGGATGTAACTCCCCAGCAGGCTTTCTAGGCAGTGGGGTGTTTTCTTCTTCCTCTGCGCACCCTCCCAATTCTCTCTCTCTCTGTCTCAAATAAGAAAATAAACCAGTAATAGAATAATGATTGATGGTTGATGGTGATAAGTGATACAAAGAAATACAAGAAAGGTAAAAGCCATTGGGGAATGCTGGGATGAAAGTTAATTTTATTTTGTTTTGGGTGGTTATATCTCATTTATGAGATGTTATTTGCACAAAGACCCAGGAAGTGAAGGAGAGTGTTATACAAATATTAAAGGAAAAGATTGCTCTAGGCAGAGCAAGTAAGTATATAGACTTTGTGTGAACAGCTTGTCTGTTACTTTTGAGGAAAAGCAAGGAGGCCAATGAGGAGTTCATAGTGGTGGAGAGAGGAAGAACGTATTGATGTATGACCTTCTAGTACATTGAAACGCCTTCAGTTTTTATTTAATATGAAAGGGGAAGATACCAAAAGTCTTTCAACAGCAGAATAAAATCATATGACTTGATTTTTAGGTTAAATTGCTGTACCAAAATAAATTTGCATGGAGAAAGGAGTGCAGTATGTGTGGAAGTGGGGTTATCAATCAAGTCAATAATTCAGGAACATATGATGGTGTTTTTAGCATGCTGGGTGGTAATAGAAGTGGTGAGGTATGGTTTTCATTGTGTATATATTTTGATGGTGAATATTCTGGTGAACAGGATGGGGTATGTGCAGGACAGACATCAACATTTATTTTACCTGCACAAACAGAAGGGTGGAGTCTTCATTCCCTGATATGGAGAGAACTCTGAGTTCAAATGTTCTTTCTCATTAAATGGCATAGTGATGATGAGGATTTAGTCAGACAGTGAAAGAGAGCAGTAAGCATAGTGTTAAGCGGTAAGACATTATAATACATTGGAACATCAAAAAACGTTGTGTTGGATCATCTGTTTATGTGAGTAAATAAATAAATAAGGCTTCCTGGGGTTCTGATAGAGGTAAAGAAGACTGTATATGATCCAAAGGGGCACGTGCACCAAATGTTTATAGCATTAATATCCACAATAGGCAAACTATGGAAAGAACCTAGATGTCCAACAACAAATGAAATATATATATATATATATATATATATATATATATATATATATATATACACACACAATGGAATACTATTCAGCCATCAAAAGAAATGAAATCTTGCCATTTGCGTTGACATGGATGGAACTGGAGGGTATTATGCTTAGCAAAATAAGTCAACCAGAGAAAGTCACTATCATATGATCTCCCTGATATGAGGAAATGGAGGTGCAATTGGGGGGTTTGGGGAACAGGAAAAGAGTAAATGAAACAAGATGGGATCGGGAGGGAGACAAACCATAGGAGACTCTTAATCTCACAAAACAAACTGAGAGTTGCCGGGGGGGGGGGTGGGGAGGTTAGGGAGAGGGTGGTGGGGTTATGAACATTGGGGAGGGTATGTGCTGTGGTGAGTGCTGTGAAGTGTGTAAACCTGGCGATTCACAGACCTGTACCCCTGGGGCTAATAATACATTATATGTTAATTAAGAAGAAGAAAGAAGAAGAAGAAGAAGAAGAAGAAGAAGAAGAAGAAGAAGAAGAAGAAGAAGAAGAAGACTACTATAAATCAAATGCTATGGTTTTCAGCATAGAGTGTGTAATCAGGCATATTTTATTAAAGTAACCAAGTAAAATGAGGTCGAAAATTGGAATAACAGAAAACATAAAAATCAGAGATTTTAAAAAGAGATATGGGACAGTGTAGAGAATATAGTCAATGATATTATAATAGTGTTATATGGTGACAGATGGTGGCTATATTTGTAGTGATCATAGAATAATGTATGGAGATCTTGAAAACCTGAAACCAATGTAACACTGACTATCAACTACACTCAAATAAAAAAATAGTAAAAGGAAACATTTTAATTTAAAAAGATAAAAAGAGGGACAAGAATTTGAAAAGTGAATTTCAAAAAGAGTAAAGATGAGGCTAAGACATACTCTGAACCTTGAGGAAAACACCATTTTGAAAATTCTTCCCATTTTGAGAAAACTCAAATGAATCAATACCATAAAAGAACCCATTTTAACCGAGAGATGTAATGAATGCTCAAGAAATAATTTTATGACAGGATAATTCTTCCCTATGAAACAGCATACAGAAACCCGGGGAAACACCTGGAAGCAAAATAAACTATACTGAAAATAAGAATTAGGAAAAAGATAAATGATGAAAAATAAGAAAATTAGACCTGCGACAGAGACCTAGTGAAGAGAATTTTTAGCTTGTGGTTTAATGTTTTTGAGGATAATCTAGAGTTCATAACTGCCTTGAGGCAGGCTGGTTGTAGGCAGTTTAGGCAGACCCCTAAGAGAGGCCTACTTTGGGCTGGACAAAGACAAATCCAACCATTTGACTAAAGTGTCTGTGAAGATGTTGAAGTCAGATGCAGCAGAGAAAGACCTGTCAAACCTAATCTCAGAAATGGAGATGATGAAGATGATTGGACAGCACAAGGACACCATCAACCTGCTGGGTCCTGCACACAGGATGGTCCTTCGTACACTATCATGGAATATGCCTCCAAAGACAACATACAGGAGTACCTGCAGGCCCAGAGGCCTCCTGACCTGGAGTACTGTTACAATATCAGCCACAATGCAGCAGAGCAACTCTCCTCCAAGCACCCGGTATTCTTTGCCTACCAGGTAGCCTGAGGCATGGAGTACCTTGCCTCCAAGAAGTGCATACACCAAGACCTGGCCACCAGGGAAGTGCTGGTGACAAAGGACAACATGATGAAGATCTCAGACTTCAGCCTTGCCAGAGATATCACCACATCAGTTACTATAAAATGAGAACCAACAGTGGACTGCCTGTGAAGTGGATGGTCCCTAAGGCCATGTTTGACCAGATCTACATCCACCAGAGTGACTTCTGGTCTTTTGGGGGTGATCCTGTGCAAAATTTTCACTCTGGAAGCCTCCCATATCCTGGAGTGCCTGTGGAGGTGGTTTTCAAGCTGCTGAAGGAGTCATTTGATGGATAAGCCAATAAGTGCACCAGAGAGTTATACACAATAATGAGGGGTGGCTGGCATGTGGTACCTTCAAGCTGCTGGTAGAAGACCTGGATCATACTGTGGCCTTGACCTCCAACCAGGAGTACCCGGACCTGTCCTTGGCCCTGGAACAATACTGTCTATGCTTTCCCAACACCCAAAGCTTCACCTGCTCCTCAGAGATAAATTCCACCTTCTCTCATGTGCCGTTGCCCAGGGAGGCCTATCTGCCCTGACACCCAGCCCAGCTTGCCAATGGTGGACTCAAATGACTAGTATCCCTATTACTCCTGTCCAGATTCCGTCATAAGCTGTAACCCTTACCCCCCACCCTCCCTGCAAGACTCACTGCCTTCTCCTTTGTCCCTTTCCTACTGGCAGGAGCCAGCTGCCTACCTGAGGCCTTCACCCCTTGAAGTTCACCTCTCTTCCCCTTCCTCTTCCTCCTCCTTACAACCTGCTCATGAAAGAAAGGAACAGAGAGGCAGGTACTTGCTCGTGGCTACTTCCTTCCCTCCCATATGTTGGACCAAGACCCCTCCCTGTCATCTGGTACTGCCTAGACGTCGAGAGAGTTGGAGATGAGGCATGCCAGTGAAAGCTGTCGGAGCTTTCCTGGTTTGGTTTTGTCTGCTTAGCATAACATGTAAGACTGAGTTCTGGTGGCAGGGACCTAGTCCTTGGGGCTATAGCACTAGTGAGGGGAGGTCAACTGCTCTGGGCCTTGGCTAAGAGCAAGCCCTGCTCCAGAGATATGGTGCCAAGGGCTTATCAATTTTGATACTAATTTGCTTTGCTGACCAAATACCTGGTATCAAAAGATGGGAAGGCAAAGACTGGAAGCAGTGTTGTGACCATGGGGTCCAGCCCCAAACTATGAAGAAAACACAAAGTGTATAAATCTGAGTAAGTATATATTTACACACCTTTTTAAATAGGTTGTTATCAAAGATTTAATCAATGGGTAATATGCTCCTCGTGGCTGGGAAGCATCAGTTGCCATATATTAAAAACAAAGAAAAGAGGTGTCTGGGTGGCTTCCTCCAAGAAGTGTCCCTTCTTTTCAGGTCATGATCCCAGGGTCCTGGGATGAAGCCCCACATCAGGCTCTCTGCACAGTGGGAAACCTGCTTCTCCTTTTCCCTCTGCCCTGCTTATAGTTCCTCTTCCTGTCTCTCTGTCTGTCAAATAAATAAAATATTTAAAAAAAAAAAACAAGAAAGAAACAAAATGTTTTAAAAGGCCTTTTTTTTTTTTTAATTTTCTAGGGGTGCCTGGATGACTTAGTTGTTTAAGCAGATGTTTGCCTTTGGCTGAGGTCATGATTCCAGTGTACAGGGATCCAGCCCTGCATGGGACTACTTGCACCCCAAGGAGCTTGCTTCTTCCTCTCCCTTTGCACATGATTCCCCCTGTTTGTGTGCTTCTTCTCTCTCTCTCTCTCTCTCTTGCTGTCAATAAATAAAATAAAATCTTTTACTAAATAAATAAATTTCTAAACCTACTTTCAGTTTAGGTCCCTTAACAAAAATTGCTACTGCTTCATTAAAAAAAAAAAAAAGATAATTTAGAAAGATGCTTCCAGAGTTAAAAAGTTGTTTTGTTTCTTTGTCAGGATTCAATATAGAAGTGCTTTAAAAAGTAAAAGAAAAAATATGCTATATTAACTCTAATCACACTATAACTTTGGTGGTTATATCAAGATAATGAAAAGTGATTTTAAAGCAAATTTCATTATCAGACATAAAGATCAAGTCAAAATTACAGAAGAGTAAAAGGATGAATTCATCAGGGAGTATAATAATTCTTTTTTTTTAAAGATTTTATTTATTTATTTGACAGAGAGAGATCACAAGTAGGCAGAGAGGCAGGCAGAGACAGAGAGAGGAGGAAGCAGGCTCCCTGCTGAGCAGAGAGCCCGATGCGGGACTCGATCCCAGGACCCAGAGATCATGACCTGAGCCTAAGGCAGCGGCCTAACCCACTGAGCCACCCAGGCGCCCCGGGAGTATAATAATTCTTGAATTTTAATACGTAACAACAGATTTGGGGATATATAGGGAAAAACTAAGAACAAAAATCATAACTTCTACCTTGGACGACAAATGGAAAATAATTTCAACACCCTTATTTTAAGATTACATAGACAAATGGTCATCATATTGGTAAGATATGTAAGACTTGAACAAAATGATCAACTAACTAGATATGCTTGATATTACATTACAGTAACTGAACTAACTGAGGTCAGTCTTTGGTGAATCACAGAAACAGGTGGAGTTGTCAAACAAAGGAATCTTTGTTTACAACATACAAGGAGTTCAAAGGGAATAAGTTCCAAAGCCTTGACTGTTTGAACAGGAGAGAGATTTTTATTTAGTATTTAAGATGAATACTCAGAAGGGAGAGTTTTATTATCCCGTGTATGGTTGGTCATAAGGTTGTGGATGCATGCACATCCACATATGTATTTGTGCAATATGTATTGCATGTTCACCTGAATGAAGCTTGTATTCCACCGAGGGCAGAAACTTCAACGTTAGAATAAAGCAGAGGTAACTGTTGGACAAGGGAAAGGAACTCTGCAGGCTTCAAGAGCAGATAGAAACTAGATGGGATCTTGGGCTCATTTTCTGGGACAAGGAATGAAAGGCCTTGATTGCTTTTGAAATAGCACTAGGAGTTTTACCACTGATTTATTGTCTCAATAGCTTAGGCTATTTCCTGCTCTGGTGGTGACTGTTAGTTTTCCCATTGCCTTGTTCCCTCAAAATCCTTAGGAGTGAGGTTTTTGCATTTCTTTGTAAGAACCTTCCAGGAATTTTTGGAAGAAGTGTGCTGGGGCAAGTACACAGGTGGGGTATAGATCATTGAAAATAGCTGGGGACAAAAAATGACTTTTCTTATGTCAGGAAAACTATATCTCTTCTTTAATTTTCTAGGAACCTCTAACTCTTTCTGCTGATGTTACCAGCAGGCATCTGAGATATTACTGATTGTTCTCTTGAACCTAAGGAAAAGGAAATGTAGAAAGCAAAAGAAAAAACTTTAAAATCTATCCTGCAACTCATCAATGCACTGCAGCCACCTCTCTGTCTTTCCCTTTCTCTTTTTCTCTCTTTCTCTTTCTCTCTCACTTTCTCTCTCACATACGCACAACACACGCAAATCGACTTAAAGCAATTTTTAATTTTCCCTATTCCATTTTAATATACTTGAGGCATGATCATTTTCTTAGTAAATACAAGGAAAAAAAATCTAGATTTCCATCATTCTGTGTGATTAAAGTATTGAGGAATTTACTTCCAATAGCACTTATAAAAACATATTTTATTTAAGGAATATTATATAATCAGGTGCCTGCATTTTTCTTATTCTCTAACTAGTGTTATTTGGCAATTAATATTTTGTCAATCAATATTCCCCTATACCTGAATGTGTGGGCAGTGAGAGATGAGTTAGAGGCAAGGATGGTGAACACTCCCAACAACTGCAGACTACATATATCTTAAGCCATGATTTTCTTTGCAAAGGTCAACATTGATAATGTTCTAGTCATACCTCCGTGTACCAGGAAAGAAGTAGCATATTTCTTGAAAGACACAGCTATCAAAGCTCCATTGAGAATCCGTAAAGATGGAGAAGGGATTTGCAAATTAAATATCTGATAATGGACATCTACTCTGATTATTTAAAAATGAATAAAAATAAAAAACCTTACTAATAACCAAACAGAGTATCCAATTTTACATGTGAAGGAAATAATGGAAGAGACATGTCACCAAAAGTATATGGATGGCTTATAAGCACATGGCCAATTTCTCAACATTTAAACATTAAAGAAATAAAAATTAAAATCATAATGAGACATACTTACATATCTATTAGAATGGCTAAAATTATAAAGGCTAATTGTACTTGGTCTGAGCTAGATTGAGACGAAACAAAAAATCTAAACTGTTGTTGGCATATATCATGATACAACCACTTTGGAAAATAGTTTCAAAATTTTTTTAAATGAAAAATATGTTGCAGTTACACAAATAGCCATTTTATTCTAGGCATTTCACCAAGAGAAACAATCCCTATGTTCATACAAGGACTTGTATGTGAATTTCATAGCAGCTTTATTTTTAAGAATTGAAAACAGTGGAAATGTTCATCAATGTCCATCAATAGAGCAAAGACAATTGGAGATTCTCAAAGTAATGATGCCGAGAAAAGAAAATCCAGGCCATGAATAGTACATACTGTGTGATTCCATGACTACAAAAAATCTAGAAAATACAAATTTATATATAGTCACAGTCATCAAATATATGGTGTGATTTTAGTGCCTTCTTCTGTGCTCCCATAGCTTCCTACACTTGGATCTCCGAGCATTTCTTACACCATGTGAAAATATGAACTCTTTCTCTTTATTCTGTCTTACTAGAATAAGAATCCTTGAAATTTTATGGACATTTGAACTCTCAGTTATTAGCAAAAATTCTATCACACAGTAAGTTTCCAAATATAAAAGCCAGAGTTTTACAATGACTTCTAAGCTTTTACATGATCTAGCCACTCATTTAACCTGTGTGATCTCTTTCCCTGCTACTCTTCAGTCACTCACAGTGGCCTCCTTGCTATTCCTCAGATATGCCAGGCATGATCCAACCTTATGGCCTTCAAGATAGCCAATTCCTTTGTCTGGAGTGACCTTATTGCTGATAGTTCTGCGCAAATTCATCACCTTTCCATACATTTGTTCAATTGTCAGCTTCATTGTAACTACCCTGATCTTTCTATTAAAAGATTTAACTCCCCATCCCCTGCCTAGCAACCTTGATTTTTCTCACCCTGATCGAATTTTTCTTTTTCCCCATTGTACTCTTCCTTTTTGAATGCACTATGCCATTTTTATTAAGGTTTATAGCTTTGAATTGTCTCACCCATTAAAATAAAAGTTCTACAAAGCCAAGTATTTCATTTACCAGTGTAGTCTGAAGTAATATCTGCCATATAATAGTTCAGTAGACAACTGGTAAATTTCAAAATAAATCAATGTTGAGAGTATACTGAATTTCATAAGTCATTTCAATATTTTTTTCCAAAAAATAAACTACATAAAACATACTTTAAATTTACTTTCAAAATATTTTATAGCATATAATGGACAATATACATAAGCCTAAAGAAACAATCCTATAATTAACCATTTCATACCTACTTAAAAACTGCATAATACCACACTCTTAGATCCTCTTTGAATGCTCTAAAATAACCCTTCAAAGGAAATACATTTTTAAAACTCACAGATTTTTTGGCAAATAATTTAATAAAATAAAAGTTTCATTCATCTATGTAGATCAAAATAAATATTTTTAATAAGCATGAAATTATAACTCTGAAGTGTGCTAAAATGAAACCACCTGCTAAGGGTGAGAGAACAAAAATAAACATCCTTTTTCCAAATAAGAGGAATTTATTACCTTTGAATCAAAGCATGTGGATTTGTTTTAACTGGCAATAAAGCAATATGGAGACACAAACCATAGAAAGTCATATTTTAGATTTCCAAAAGACTTCTAAGTGAAGAGTATACATTTTTTAATTGCTACATAATGCTACATAATGACAAGATGACAGGTTGTGACAAATAGCATTTTAAAAGCTCTACTCATAATGGAACGAAAGATGTCATTTCCCTATAATTTTATATATGTCTTTAATTTACTATATCTGGATCAACATATTACCAAACAGATGTTCATCAAAGACTAAATCATTTTTAATGGAACATAATAATTTGAACCTACATCTATTAATCATTTTTTTCGATCTAACATTTATAGTCTCGCTAAACATTTTATCAGTTGTTGACAAAATTCAAAATAAATAGGATAAAAAGTCGTGTTTGGAAAAGTAGATTTTTTTTCAAATTTGCATTTAAATGAAAATATTTGCTGATATTTTTAAAACTTTAAAAGTAATTTTATATATATATCTGACCTATCAGATGATATAAAATTTTTGGAGAAAATATGACATATTTTTTGATCTTGGTTGAAGGTATTAATAAAGAGCAACTGTTTGTATTATTTGTATTGTGATATCTTAGTTAATAAACATGGATAACTGGTATAAAATATGTTTTTTTAAAAATTTTATTTATTTACTTGACAGAGATCATAGGAAGGCAGAGAGGCAGCCAGAGAGAGAGGAATGGAAGCATGCTCCCAGCTGAGAAGAGAGCCCACTGTGGGACTCAATCCCAGGAACCTGGAATCATGACCTGAGCCGAAGGAAGAGATTTTAACCCACTGAGCCACCCAGGTGCCCTAAAATATGTTTTTTTTTTAATATAGAAGTATAGTTCTTGCCAAAATATGGAACTAGCTGGAACTGAATGCCTCCTTCAAAGTCAGCTCTGGAGAAATTATGCCAGTGTAATATGGAACTATTTCAGATATTAACCAAAAAGAAAGAAATGATGATAAATTCCTTAAAAGACTCAAAGTTGCCCTTGACTGGTATGTTTCAAGCTCTATTCCTGGTTTGAAGACAGGTTTTAACAGGCCTGTCACTGTAGAAATCCACTAGATGTTTAGAGGCTATCAGAACTTTACAAAAACCTTGAAGGGGTAAAGACTTGAAAATTCTTTAGAGAGATTAGCTCCCTAAGGCATTATTCCTCCACACATTTTCCTCCAATCAATTAAGACTGATGGATGAGGGGCACCTGAGTGGCTCTCTCATCACGTGGGTGGTGGGTTAAGCCTCTGCCTTCATCTCAAGTCATGGTCTCTGGGTCCTGGGATCCAGCCCCACATCGGGCTCTGCTCAAAAAGAAGCCTGCTTCCCTCCCTGCTTGCCTGCCTCTCTGCTTACTTGTGATCTCTCTCTCTCTCTCTTTCTCTCTCTCTGTGTCCAATAAATAAATAAAATCTTTAAAAAAAAGCTGATGGATGATAAATTATGAAAACTGCTCCCTCCAAATGATGCTTCTTCATAAGGATTTAAGAATTTAAAATTGTAAGAATTTAAAATTGAAACTTGATCATAGGATTTATCTTATAGAATAAAATCAAGTGAAGGCAGTTATTATTAGTTCTGAAGTATTGGTGATTCTGAATTCTTGGCCTCATTAGTAAATTTATTTTTAAATTCTCCCATGGAGTGGTGATTGGCCTTCAGTCTTTCATTGATATACATCATTGGGTCAAATGAGATGTGTGTGCCCAGAACTATATATAATCTTTTTTGTATTTCACTGGAGATGGCATTTCTGAGTTTTGTTCAATTGAATTTGGACAGATGTTTTAATAGTCACTTCTAGAGTTGGCCCTGGAGAATATCTTCCTTTTTTTCTCTTCCCGATTCTCTGAAAAACCCTGACTAATTCACATTATCACAGTAATATCACATTTCAAGTTTTTCCAAACACTAAAGCTGCAAAATAGAAGGAAGCTACTCAGAATGGAATACTATTATGAATGATTGAGAAAGAAAACATTATTATAATTAAGCTACCAGGTTTCAATGTATTTTATTGTTGCTTAGAAAATCCTAGCATACCCAGACTTTACAGAGATTTGATGATCCTAAGAAGAGCTGAACTCATGGACCAAAATAACTATGCACATAAAAAGTACAATTACTTACCTAAAAAATATGATGTGGTTAACTTTATATGCCAATCCAAGTGTTATTGGAACAGGAATTAAAAAAATAGCTTAGGGGCGCCTAGGTGGCACAGTGGATTAAGCCACTGCCTTCAGCTCAGGTCATAATCTCAGGGTCCTGGGATCAAGTCCTGCATCAGGCTCTCTGCTCAGCAGGGAGTCTGCTTCCCTCTCTCTCTCTCTGCCTGCCCTCTGTCTACTTGTGATCTCTCTCTGTCAAATAAATAAATAAATAAAACCTTAAAAAAAAAAAGAATGACTGTACTTTTAAAAAATAGCTTAAAAGGAGCGCCTGGGTGGCTCAGTGGGTTAAGCCGCTGCCTTCCGTTCAGGTCATGATCTCAGGGTCCTGGGATCAAGCCCCACATCGGGCTTTCTGCTCAGCAGGTAGCCTGCTTCTCTTCCTCTCTCTCTGCCCACCTCTCTGCCTACTTGTGATCTCTCACTGTCAAATAAATAAATAAAATATTTTTAAAAATAGCTTAAAAGTATATGATAAAATAATGATATACATATACAAGGAAAAGAAAGATACTATACTGTGAATATAAATTAAGTGAAAATTGTTGAAATAAAGAATACAATAAATGGAGACTAAGATGAATATAGCTGTAAAATGAATAAATGAGTTGGGAAAAACAAACAAATTAATGACTTCTGCCCAAATACAGCAGAAGAGAAAAAAAAAAATAAAGAAAATATTTAAATAAGTACTGAGATAAATTTTGGAGAATTAAAGAAAGATAAAAGATACCAGACTTAAAATGATGCCAAACATGAGATATCAGAAACAAAACAAAACAAAAACTACACACACTAAAAACCACTCGTATACATTATGGTGAGTTTTAAGAATATCAAAAACAGAGAAGAGCATAAATGATGCCCAAGAGAAGAACAGATCACCTAAAATGTACAAGAATAATACTGACAGCACAATTCTCAATAGTAATAGCATATAAAGAGACAGCTGGGAGTTTTTATAGATGGAAAAGATATTTGAAACTAGGTATTATACATCAATCCAAATTATTGATTAAATTTGAGAGCACAGTAAAAATACAATGAAGCATGTTAGGTCTTAGAACATTTATCACACAGAGACACACATTTTGGAAAACTTCCTTGGAAGACAGCTCAATTGAGATCGAGAAAACAGAATTATGTACTCAAAGGCACATTTTGAAGGAAGGATTGAATATAGTCTGCACTGCAAATATTCTTTAATCGTATGTTCTGAATTTCCTAAATTTAAGAAGTATTTGTTCAAATATTTATCTTTAAATAAATCCTAGGAGACTTTTTCTTGGATTCTGGAAAATCAGTCCATTTGGATACAAATCTTTTTGTCACTGATGGAAATTTTGATAGCCCTTAACTGTGGAATGCCTAATGTATTGTTACAGCAATTGTGATTTGCCAATACATGGGTGATGTGTGTGTGTTGTGTGTGTTTATTTTTATTTTTGATGGTTTAACTCTTCTATGAGATTTTTAAGTAGACATGATTTTAATAAATTATGATTTGTTGAAATTTATCTGAGGTCATATATAATAAAATGAAATTTGTGTGAACTAAAGAAGTGCATCTCCATTTTTTTTGTTTTAAGAGTAGACTGGTCTTTAAATATTGTCCAAAGAAGTACATTATATTCATTATTAAATTTGATAATATACAATAAAGTATTTATGGTCATACTGGACCATATCAAATTCTACTATTAATTCATATTCATAATTACCATAAGAGGAAAAAGGGATATTTTTCAAAATAATAAAAAATTAGCGTATTTTTCAGAATATGATATAGTGTTATTCACTGAACTGAGGGAACAAATGTCAAAGTCTAACACAGTTTACAGAATGTTTTAACATAAATTGAAATTTAAATCTGACCAAATTTCACAGTTTTAAGTAAAATGATAGCACTTTATATCCTTGAAAAGTGGTAAGTGACCCAAAACATGGCTTAGAAAAACAAATTTAACACTACACTAGTCTGAGATGGTTAAGTTATGGTACAACTTGCCATTGTGTATCATCAAATGGTATATTTTTTTCTTTTGGGCTTGTCATTATATTTTATTTTAGCCATTCTGGTAAGTGTGTAGTGATATCTCAGTGTCATTTTAATTGCATTTCCTTGATGTCTAATTATGTCAAAATATATTACTTTGATGTTTAATGCTCTGAACTTTCTCAGTTCAAGACCATGAAGCCACTTAGGAAAAATACAGTTGCAGAGGCACTCATAGACCAACTCTTATTTCGAAATAAGAAGAAACATTACTACCCATTCCAACAAAAAATAGATTTGTTATGCAGCAGGGATTTTATAAATTACCTGACACAACTTATATAGTAAGATGAAATGGGACAGGCGGCTTCTTGCAGCTATATACAACATCATTTTAATTTCAATTTTCAGTATAATTTTTCCAAGGTATACACAGAATATATATTTAATGTAAATTGTGAACATTTTAAACTCTGTATATGGAAATTAGTCAATTTTAAGTTTATAACAATCAAAATTAACGGAAGTTTATTTTAAATTAGTTAGCTTTCTCTGCATTGCAAGACAGAATAATCAAGAATTGGTAAGAAAAAAGTAATCTCTGTAAAATTACCGGGGGTGCATTATAAAGTGTTCGGTAACCGACCAAACTCACAATTTGGATTGAATGGCAAGTGATTTTTAAAATCTGGAACTCATTGTCAATTTTTTTTCTTCATTGTGTCTTAATAAATTACTGTGTTCATTTGCATGGAAGTGAAGAAAAATGCATGACATTTCATCTCAACACTAACACCTTTAACTGGCAACTCTGAATGTACTTTACAGCAGTGTAACAAAGTAAAGATCAATGATGTTTCATGAAATATCTGTTATAATTCTCAAGGAGATAGGGAGTTTGTGCAAAAATGCAAATCACTTTGCGACTAAACACATTGTTTATTTCAGCTAATTTTAAGAAAATATGCTGAGAATCTCTCAAAAAAGGAAGCAATGATTTAGGTTTGCCTTCAAACTCCTTATCTAATCCTGAACCAACAGCACATAGTTCAAAGAGCAACTAATTTGAGTAGCTCCAATTTACACATTTCCTAACAATGCTTAATTTAGTGGAATTTCTGTCCAATTATGTTAATTTGATGTAATGAAAGACAAAAGTTCAAAAAGATCATCCTTAATTTATATAGATGCCAAACTCTGCATTTTCTGAATGACGCCCAGGAACGTATTTTCAAAAACAAACAAACAATGCCAGAACCACTATTAGGTCATCTCTAGGCAGAAAGTGACTCAGAGCTTACATTACTCTCTCCCTGAAAGTATACTGTAGGCACTGAAACTACTACCCTGAGTCTGTGCTATCAAATTCCTTAAGTTAGAAAGTTTTAAAACCCGTCTGTGTGGGAGTACTTCATTTACAGATAGAGATTTGGTTGTTTATACATTTTCATACTTGATTTTTAGGGTGTAATAACTATGTTTTAAAATTCATGGTGGTTTTGAATACTGTTGGATAATTGAGCTAAAATGGTATATCCATTCCTCCTAGGAAACAGAAATTATAGAAAGGTAGTGCTTTTCAAATCTGACATCTTTGAGTCATTGTAGTTTCATATAAATGCAATAGGAAAAGTGTCATTCATGTTTATGATATTTTCTATAAATAAATTAGAATGTACTGGAGGCCTGATATAAAGTGGGATGCCTAAACTTCAGTAAGATCTTGTTTTCAATTCAAAATAAATTTTATTTTTTATTTTTTTATAATGTCCCTCAATTTCAGATAAGCACCCCCATAAGGTCCACTCCGTTTTTTTTAAGATTTTATTTATTTTATTTGACAGATAGAGATCACAAGTAGGCAGAGAGGCAGGCAGAGAGAGAGGGAAGAGGAAGCAGGCTCCCTGCTAGGCAGAGAGCCCGATGCGGGGCTCGATCCCAGGACCCTGGGATCATGACCTGAGCCAAAGGCAGAGGCTTTAACCCACTGAGCCACCCAGGTGCCCCCAAAATAAATTTTAAATTGAATTATGCACCTCTAAGTTCAGAGACAATAAACATCAACCAACACAATTAATAAGTTCTATTTCTTGAAATTTCGGGAACATTGATAGTCTCATCTCCTGGAAGAACAACAGCTAAAATTTTTGGTCATGGATTCTTGCTAAAATATCACTTTCCCAAAGAAAATTAATGTTATGAATTTTTATTGATTGTTATTGATCATGAAGAATATAACAACCACGATAAAAAGAGTAGGAAAAACATGATATCTCATCTGTAAGGGCATGTGGAAAGTAGGAAATGCTAATAAAAATAACTACCATTATTTCCTAAGTTAACATAATATAACAGAACAAAAATATTTCAAAACAATGTTTTCTTTTTTTTAAGATTTTGTTTATTTATTTGACAGAGAGAGATCACAAGTAGGCAGAGAGGCAGGCAGAAAGAGAGGAGGAAGCAGGCACCCTGCTGAGCAGAGAGCCCAATGTGGGACTCGATCCCAGGACTCTGAGATTATGACCTGAGCCAAAGGCAGCGGCTTAACCCACTGAGCCACCCAGGCGCCCCCATAACAATATTTTCTAGGCTCATTCTGATAACTCTTTTCTACATTCAAATTTAAAGGTTGAGGCATGTGATATATATTACACAAAAAACATCCCAAGGAATTCGTTAAAAAAAATTTTAATAAAGAACAAATCCAAAGGAATTTCTTTTCTAATTTAATTAACAAATTATGAATTGACTTACCTATTTCATCACAGTGTATCAGGCACCAATAATATTTTTTAATCGTCACACCTGATGCAATAGTTATCATCTTTCAGACATACTGATCACGAACAAGCAAATAAACAAGAGCACCGTAGCTTAAGATCTACCTGCATAAATATAGGCTACTTCAGACAATCTCTTCACCACAACATAGAAATGAATAGAAATCATACATGCTCTGTATGGACATACAGATGAGATAGAAGGGGATGGATGTTAATATATGCAGAATCTTTATTAATTACATTGTAAACCATAATATGGAAAAACAGAATACAATTTTAGAAATACCCAGGTCACCATCATTGTTTTATTTTTATATGTGTAGATAAGGAGTTTAATAAACAATCCATGACTATTCAACTCTTTATATTTTGAAAATTTTAGTAAAAGTAACAAACCTACCACCTAGAAAATTATACTTATCTGCAACATACAGCTTTGCCAGCATGGTAGAGGAAAAGCAAAACAAAATAAGTAAGAAAAGTTTAACATTTCACAAGAGATTTGCTTTTATTTTTTATTTATTATTTTTTATTTTTCATTAATTATTTACTTATATTTTCTACTTTATTTTAATGAAAATGTCATGACCATAACATAAGAGCAGAATTAAACCAACATGAGAAATTATTTTTTCATAAGTTAAAATAAACTAGCTTGGTGATTAATTCAAAATTATATTACAAATTTCAGTGTTCTTGAAGTAAGTATCACTGCATAAACAAATGAGTCAGGAGTCATAAACTAATGATGATTCTAAATGTTATTTAGAGAGACATTCTGTTCTTAATATATTTCAAATATTCTACACAAGGCAAAGTGGATCCAAGTAATCTGTAGGCAAAATAAGATTTTAGAGAAGTATATATTTCCAACAGTATTTATAAAATATTACCTTTATGTAAGGCATCATCCTGGACTTTGTGGAAAACACACAAAGGAGTAAGAAGTGGCCCTTCAAGAAACATATACAATATCAAGGTTTAACATGAAGCAGCATGTCTTCTCTAAGTAAAAAAAAAAAAAACATTGTACCAACTGACTTTACTGAAACTTTATATTTATTGCTCTCATTTTAGGTCATAGTGTCCTTCTGCATGCAGGCTGCTATAACGGACATGATATAGACTTAATAGCTTATAAAGAACAGGAATTTATTTCTCACAGTTCTAGAACGGAGAAGTTCAAGATTAAGGAATGGGCAGATCCAGGGAGAGCCCACTTCCTCATAGATGGCTATCTTCTCACTGTAAACGTACATGATGAATGAATCAAGAGAACTCTCTGGGGTCTCCTTTAAAAGGACTGTAATCCCACTTATGACCTAATCACCTCCCAAAGGCCCCTAAGTTTTAATACTATCACTTCCAGAGTTAGATTCCATAATATGATTTTGGGAGACATAAACATTCACACCATAGTATATATAAACAAGAAAAGACACAAAAACAACAAACAAAAAAATTATTTTAACTACCTATTATTTTCAACTACATAAACTTTTAATTTGTTTCTATATAATATTAAATAACTCATTTGAGTGATTCACTTATATCCAATGCATCTGAGTGCAATTAAATTTGCTTACCCAGCATATCCAGAAGCATATTTCTTCAGACTATCCCATTCCCCACCTTACAGGATTTACCACAATTAGAAGACATGGGATAGAGGATAGATAGATAGATGTATACATAAACACACTTGTACATACACATATGCATATTTTTTCCTGTTAATGATACTCATGCAAATAAAATTTAAGCTCAAGAAACCTGTCTTGTGTGTTACTTAATATCCAGTTTTTAGTCAACATCCAAAAACAAATAATCCAATAAAACCATGGATAGAAGACATGAACAAGTGTTTCCCCAAAGCACACATTCAAATGTTCAGTAGATACATGAAAAGATGTCCATCATCATGTATCATCAGGAAATTGCAAAGCAAAACTAGAAAGAGATACCACCTCACACCTGTCAGAATGGCTAAAATCAACACTACAAGAAACAAAAGGTGTTGGAGAGGATGTGAAAAAGTAACACTTGTGGGGGCTGCCTGGGTGGCTCAGTGGGTTAAGCCTCTGCCTTCAGCTCAGGTCATGATCTCAGGGTCCTGGGATCAAGTCCCACATCGGGCTCTCTGCCAGGCATGGAGCCTGCTCCCTCCTCTCTCTCTCTCTACTTGTGATCTCTCTCTGTCAAATGAATAAAATCTTAAAAAAAAAAGTAACAATTGTGAACTGTTGGTGGTGATGCAAACTGATACAGCCATATTTGAAAACAGTATGGAATTTCCATAAAATTTAAAAATAGAAGTCCTTTGTGATCCAACATTCCTGTTGGTGTGTATTTACCCAATGAATATAAGAAAACTTATTCAAAGGGATTCTAGCACCCCTATGTTTATAGCAGCATTATTTATAAAGCTAAGATATGGAAAGCACCCAAGTATCCATCAATTGATGAATAAATAAAGAATAAGTGGTATGTATATACAATGGAATATTATTCTGCCATAAAAAAGACTGAAATCTTGCCATTTGCAATAACATGGTTGGAACTAGACAGTATAATGCTAAAAGTGAAATAAGTCAGTCAGAGAAAGACAAATACCTTTACTCATATATGGAATAAAAGAAACAAAACAAACAAGCAAAGGGGAAATAATAAGACATAGAAAGAGAAACAAAGCAAGAAACAGACATTTCATTACAGAGAACAAACTGATGGTTACTTGACGGGATCTGAAAGGAGTGATGGATTAAATAAGTGATGGGGGTTAATTAGAGCACTTGTCATGATGAGCACTGAGTGCTATATGTTATATTGTACACATGAAACTAATACAACCATATATGTTAACTAACTGGATTTCAAATGAAAATTTTTTAAAATCCCAGTTTTTAGCTCACATTCTGGCTTACAAAAGGGATTTAGTCAGGAATTTGGAGATTAGTTAATGAACAAAAAAGGGGTGAACAGGCAGTTGTTAGATAAAATTACTATCCTTTCTGGCATTATCTTATACCTTTTATCTAGAAGTATTTTTAGCACTTTAGACTCTTCCTATTTTATTTTGAGTCATTAAACAAAAATTTCCTCAAAGGACCTTAGACTCCATCCAATTTGAGCAACAGTGTGAGAGAGGAAATGGTGTCAGGAGGAAAAAAAAAAAAAGATGAATCTACTTTTGTTTACTAGTGAATGCATAGTTCTTCCACAGAAGAAGCTCTAAATGGAAAGGGCTCCAGCTTTATATGTGTTCAGTCATATGTTCAGAAGTAGGTAACACTATCAAAAAATATAAAGCATCTGAGATTATTTTCCCTTATTTGAAAGCTGGTGTATGAGTCTGCCATAGTTTCTTGGGTGTTGATAGAAGACGCAGACTCATGGTTCAGAAATAATATAGTTTATTATTCACAGCAATAGAGGTAGCCAGAATATTAACAGTATTTGTGTGTGTGTGTGTATTTGTGTGTGTGTGTGTGTGTGTGTGTGTAGGGGTGGGAGTTATATATCAGTTCTGAGCCTCAGTTCCCACAAGAAGAATCAAAACAGAGGCAGATAATATTTGCAAACACAACAGGTTAAGTTAAAAAAAAAGATACTATTTCTGTCTTCCAAGTCTATTCAATACAACCATCTTCAAAGGATGGCCTAGAACAAATAATAAATGCAGAAATGTAAGCAACCAATTGAAAAGTGTCTCCCAAGAAACACACTTTGAGAGTCTTCATTTGACAAAAATACTATAGGATATTACATGGATCAGGTGCATTGAATACTGGAAGGTTAAAATTACAAGGGGCCAAATATTTTTAAGCAGTTCTGGCATCCAGTAGAGTTCAAATAGGTTTTATAAGATTGAGGAAAGAAGCCATCAAAACCTGGGCCCAGGGGCCCCTGGGTAGCTCAGTGGGTTAAGCCTCTGCCTTCGGCTCAGGCCATGATCTCAGGATCCTGGGATCAAGCTCTGCATCAGGCTCTCTGTTCAGCAGGGAGCCTGCTTCCCCCCCCCCCCCCGCCTCTTTGCCTACTTGTGGTCTCTGCCTGTCAAATAAATAAATAAAATCTTAAAACAAAACAAAACAAAAATCCTGGGCCCAATTTTCCCAAAAGTATGATTCTGATTCTAGTCTCTATGATGTTATCCCTTGAAGACAATGCCTCTAATTGAGTTGAATTAGTTTACTAAAGAGCATACCCCCATTTGTTGTAGGAGATGAACAATATGCAAGAGGCAAAATGCCACATGGAAGCCACCTGGTCTTCAGTGGAATATAGAATCAGTTCCTTTGGGATGAATTTGTTCCACATTTGACTTCCCACTTAAGGGAAAATAAGAGTGCCTTCTAATAGATTTTAAATAGGAAATGACAACGGAAGCTTATACAAGATTATAAAATGGGAAATTTCATTTAGATAAGCAATCATTTCAAAGTCATCTTCTTAATATTACAGACTCTTCACATAATCATAATTTTATTTTGGTATTATATGGTAATTTCAAATATAGTAAATATAAAGAATTTACCTCTGTAATTATAGCGAGTCTGGTCATAGTTTAATGGCAACAAATCTTCAATTTAGAAGTATGGTCTACCAATTATTAATACATTTGGAAATGGTGTGTCATCTTCACTCCACTTGTCTCACTAAAACAGTGAGCCAAAAAAAGTAGGTCCAAGCTGTTTACTATGGTCAAAATGGGTTGCTTTTGCACTTGGTAAAGAAGCAGTCATATTTTGGAAGAAGAAACTGAGGCTATTAATATTTTCAACTTATTTTCAGAAAAGGAAAGAAAGGATAATCTAAGCTAAAGCCAAAATCTTACACAAGGTGGCAGGAGAATGATCTTTTCCCAGATAAAGGGTTTTTCATCTTAGCCATGTTAGGAGGAAGAAGAGATGAGACATTGTGGACTTGACTAACGTTTGTACACTGTTCAAAAAGTTTTCAAAATAATGTGTATTATTTTTCTTCTTTTAGTTGAGACAAAAACAAACAAACAAACAAAAAACACTAATGAGCTTACTCTTAAAAGGAGGTAAACAAGAAACTAGCAAAGATTGAGTGTTAGGTATTGTCCCCCTCCTTTTCTTTTTAATTATGTTATGTTAGTTACCATACAATACATCATTAGTTTTTGACGTAGTGTTCCATGATTCATTGTTTGTGTAAAACACCCAATGCCCCATGCAATATGTGCACTCCTTAGTACCCATCACCAGTCTCACCCATCCCCACATCCTTCTCATCTTTAAAACCCTCAGTTTGTTTCTTGGAGTCCATAGTTTTTCATGTTTCATTTCCCCTTCCAATCCCCCCACTTCATTTTTCCTTTCCTTCTCCTAATGTCCTCCATGCTATTCCTTAGGTTCCACAAATAAGTGAAACCATATGATGATTGACTTTCACTGCTTGACTTATTTCACTTAACATAATCTCCTACATTCCCATCCATGTTGATGCAAAAGTTGGGTATTCATCCTTTCTGATGGCTGAGTGATATTCCATTGTATCCATAGATCACATCTTCTTTATCCGTTTGTCTGTTGAAGGGGATCTTGGCTCTTTCAACAGAATGGCTATAGTGGACATTGCTGCTATGAACACTGGGGTGCATATGGCCCTTCTTTCCAGTAAAATAGAGCTAGCCTATGACCCAGCGATTGCACTACTGAGTATTGACCTCAAAGATACAGATGCAGTGAAAAGAATTAGGTATTGTTAAAGCACAAATGCAGGGGATAGAAGTTATGGTACAGAAGAGGGAAGGGCAACCATATGGCAGAGTAGAATAAAGTAGCTCAGGAAGAAATTAGTCATATCCAGATATTGTAAGGCATGCGGGGTTGGCAGGGAGAGCATGAGAAATCATGAGAGAAGAGAGAGAAAATGGACCAGGCAGGAGAGGTTTATAACATTTTAACATCTAAGGTAAGCATATGCAAAGCAGAATAGGGAAAGAAATAAAAGTTCTTATAAGAATCAATACATAAGGAATAACGTGGAGGACACTGGGAGATGGAGAGAAGTGTGCTGGGGGAAATCGGAGGGAGAGACAAACCATGAGAGACTGTGGACTCTGAGAAACAAACTGAGGGTTTTGAAGAGGAGGGTGGCAGGTGGTTGGGTGAGCCCAGTGGTGGGTATTAAGGAGGGAATTTATTACATGAAGCACTGGGTGTGGTGCATAAACAATGAATTTTGGATCCCTGAAAATAAACTAAAAGAAAAAAAAGACTGACTACAGACATGGAACTCAGTGTAACACAGATATGGAACTCACTGTAATACCAGCCACTTCCCACCGACACACACAGACTATGATAATAATAAATAATAATGCAATTAAGAAAATTTCCTGCCAAATAATTTTTCCTCTTTTTTATTTTTATGATTATTATTTTTATTTTATTTTTAAAGTTTTTATTTAAATTCCAGTTAGTTAAAATAAGGTTAATATTAGTTTCAGGTGTACAATATAGTGATCAACACTGCCATACAATGGCTTAAATAAAAAAATGAAAAAAATTTTTTTAAAGATTTTATTTTTAAATAAAACCTCTACACCCAAGGTAGATTTCAAACGTACAACTCCAAGATCAAGATTTATATATTTTACTGACTGTTCCAGCCAGGCACCCCAACAAATAAAAATTTTATAAAATTGTTGAGTTTGTGGGAGTCTCATTTGCTTAGTCAGTTAAGTGTCTGCCTTTGGTTCAGATCAGGATCTCAAGAGTCCTGGGATCGAGCCCCATATTGCTCATGCTCTCTCTCTCTCTCTCTCTCTGGCTTTTGCTCTTAAATAAATAAATAAAATATTTAAAAAAAAATTGTTGAATTTGTTTAACTAGTTTTAAACTAGTAGACAGAGATGAAGATAAAGTATGATGTCATGGCACGGAATAATACAACTTACACTTTTTAAAAAAAAATGTGCAATGCAAGTTACCTCACTTCTTTTATCACCACACTGGGACTTTCCCTACTGAGTTGTTGTAATGTAAGGACCTATTTTATATTTTTATATTTTAGCAAGAGGCTTTCATTGAGGTTAACCCTTAAACTGTCCTTGCTCCCCTTCCCCCAGGGGATTCACTTAAAAACAAGTCCTGGAAATCAGCTCCAGGTAACAAAGCCCATATACAAGGGTGGGTCAGGCCAGGTGGAGACATCAATGAGCAGAAGGCGGGGGGGCGGCGTTTGCATATTGTCTCCCTAGATACTAATGAGTATGCCCCACTCCTCTGCTCTTTGGGAACCTTTTTGGCACTAATCCTAATCAAGGTGTAATAGGCTGGGTCAAATGTCTATACTAGGGTAAATTGAACCTCAATTGGTCACCTAGCCTCACTGTGGAGTTTCCTGTGTGTGTTAAAATCTCATTGGTCACCTGTGCGTGGCCAGGCCTGACTGCATGGCCTTTGCCCTTAAAAGCTAGACTGTGAAACAGCAAAGGGTTGCCTTCTCTCATAAGAGGTGTGGCCCCAAACGTTCGGTTAGATTCTTGATGCTTCGCATGAAATAAAGCTTTGCTTGACCTTTGCTTTACATCAGTCTCGCTCCTTTAATCATAGACCCATTATTGGGGCATAACAGTATTAATCTTAAAGTTATAAGTCCACAATGCATCCATCATCCATTCTACCCCTTAACATTCCCCTTTGGACAGACCCATGATCTAGAACAAGCCTTATTTTATAGTGCCTTGTAGGTGATTTTGGCTGCTGCCTAAATTGCCTACTTTCCTCTCACCATTACCACGGAAATTGGGTCCACTGAAACAAAGGGGTAGTGTAAGAAATTAACACTTCCATAAATCTCTTTAAATAATAAAGTATAAGATAGTGATACCTTTTTTTCTGCCACATAACCAATTCTTGCAAGAATAAGGTCATATAAAAGAATTTACAACACATGCTAGCATTATCCTACTGGACCCAGATCATTTGTATGTTTCTCTGTCTCTGAGAAATGTAGTTATTTACATGACTGAAACCTGAAAATTGTTTGATATGACCACTAATATCACCTTCTTTTTTTAAAGCCTGTTTAAGGCTTCTGTAATACATAGGTTTTTTAAAAACTTATTAAGCATATTGTATATATCAAACACTTTAAAAATCTCTGCTTTAAAAAAAAAAACTCTACCTCAATGGAACTTTGAGTCTGAAAAAGATACAGGCAATATACAAGGCAACAGATAGAATAATTACATATTTGATTATATACTCTGAGGATGTCACATTAAATTGATATGAAAACGATCAGAAGGATCTGGATTTCTTGTCAAAATTTTTTGCCTTACAAAGAAATTGATATTTAGGGAAAGTTGTTACTGAAAGAGGTCCTGTGTCAACCAAAAATGTTAAATCATGATCTCGCTAAATTTTCCAGTTGTGATTATTGCTTTGTTTAGCTGTCTTCTATTAAGACTGAATTTAGTAATTCAGTCTCAGATTTCAGTAAGTCTTTTTTTAAAAGATTTTATTTATTTATTAGAGAGAGAGAGGGAGGGGCAGAGGGAGAGGAAGAACCAGACTCCTTGCTGAGCAGGCAGCTGATGCAGGACTGGATCCTAGTACCCTGGCATCATGACCTAAGCTGAAGGAAGACACTTAAACAACTGAGCCACCCAGGCACTCTAGACTGTAAACTTCTTAAAGGTAAAAAAGTTTATTCTTCTAGTAGTTCCACAGACATTTCTAACATCCATAAGAAAGCATGTACTGATGTAAAATGCCAGCAAATCAAATTATTTAAAAAAGAAAGAAAGAAAGAAAAGATATATCTGGATAAAGAGAAAAACAGAAAATCTAATAATACATTGAATTATTAGAGCAAAGAGTGGAGGAAGAGAAAATAAATATGAAATAGAGATTTCCACTAAAAGAAAAAAATTGAATAAGGCAGGAGATTTAGAAAATTATTATGACAGACTTGAGAAAAAAATAAAATAGGAATTTTTAGAAAATAGCAATGAATGAAAAGGTCAATTGTACCTACCTCTATAATATTAGCTGTTTGTTGTTGTTGTTGTTGCTAATTTACCTATTTATGCTAATAAACAAAGAAAGGTTTCATTTAGGGATAAGGTTTCTCTCTCTATATATATATTTTTTCCATTTAGGGATAAGGTATATGTATATATACATAGATATATATGTATATATATATATATATTTTTTTAATTTTAATTGTTAGAAAATGTGTCACAGAAAGTGTTTAAACTTTAAGATACAGATGCAACATGTAATGAACTGCATTGTTTGAACGTCTAATTTGTAAATGCTGTTAGAGGAAACTTGGTGGAAATGTTCTTATGTGCTTGTGTTTCTGGAACTAAGTATATTTATTAATAAGGAATAGTTTAAAATTATGAAATGACCAGGAGCGGACAATTTTCCTAATCCTATCAGCTCTTTGCAGCTCTTTTATTAGCCCCCTTCAGGAATATCAGCTTTTTTATCTAATTAAATTTTATATTAATGTGCTTTTTTACTTTTGGCCTTTCTCTTCCTTCTGCTCTTTTTTTCCCCCTAAATTACATGTTTCTGTTTAACAGCTACTATCAATTCTTTGATATGAATTCTCAACATCAATTTACTAACTCCAGAGATGAAGGAGCATCAATATTTAGAAGCGAAGAATACAAAGCCTTGGGCATCTGGATGGCTCAGTCACTTAAGCATCTGCCTTCGACTCAGGTGGTGATCCCAGGGTCGTGGGATGGAACCCCAGGTTGAACTTTCTGCTCAGCTGGGAGCCTACTTCTCCCTCTCCTTTTGCCTGCAGCTCCCTTTGTTTGCGTTCTCCCTCTCTTTGTCAACTAAATAAAATATAATAAAATAATGTAAATAATACATTTATTTATTTATTAAAATGCAATTATTACACAATACATAATGTATTGCATAATTATAATAATGGTTAAATAATTTATTAAATATTTATATTAAATATATCAATTTAATTAAATAAATATTTTTAGAATTTAAAATATTTCAAATTTAGATTATTAAATATTAAATCATTAATTTAATAAATAAATATCTAAACATAATTAAATAAAATAATTTATTTATTAAAATGAATAAAATAATGTTGTCATTATCTCAGCATGTATTTTTAAATAGTCTAAAAAAAATCTAATAAAGTCTAAATACATTGAGTTCAGATATTTATACAAGTTAACCCAGACACTGAACCCACAGTTTCAAAACTTTTGTTTTTATCTACTACTCAAAATACGATTTTAATGTATTTATTTGTAACTTTGACATAGCAAGGAAACTTGGAGGAAAAGGAGACATTTGCTTTTAATATTTGAAAATTATTTTGTTGATTTAAAAAAATAAAAACCTTAACACGTGAGCATTTCTTCTTAAATAACACTGTGAAGTTTCTGAGTCGCATTCTATTAAAAGTGCTGATAAAATGGCCTCAGTTACTCATTTAAATTATCAGCTGAATGGGTAACAAATGAAGTAGAGAGCTTTTTAATTATTTATGAATGTATTGCTTGTGGATGGAGTGCCACATAGAGTTACCTCTCTTTTTGGCTTTGTTTTGTGAGCAGCAGTGGAATCTATGAATGAGATTAAACATAAGGACATTCACAGAAATTCTTAATGAACTTCTGGGGAAGGGCAATAAGTGCAAGGAAAAACTGCAGCAAGACTAATTACAAATTTCAAGTGGTCATCGCTTAATTATAGAAGCTTTTATGTTCAAGTAATATATCATTTTTATGAGCCTATCATATTGTATTAATTACCACAAACTGCACTTATGAACACTTATCTTTTCACATATTTCTTATTCTTAGTACTTAAAATTACCCTTATGATTGATAAGTAAATGGATTTTACTGACAATGCATTTATTTACATAAATAAATAATGCTGTTTATATATATAAAAACAATTGAATGTGTTCAATGAATTTTTTTTCAAATTAACATCTTAATTCTACCACATTAGTTACAAATAGATATAGACTTTATAGATTCATCAAATATTTTATTCTCAAATTTATATGTCCTTTGTGAAGTAAATGAAACTGTATATATTAAATATAATCCTATCACATGTAACAGTTACTAGTGCATCCCAGGACATACATAGGTCAGGTCCTCCTCAAGGCATCACGGATAACTGGATTTCACTTTCTATCCTAGGAGTCTTCTGTATATTTCTGTGGCTTTTATACTACAATCAGGAGGAAGAATTCTTTTGCTAAAAGCTTCCAAATGACTATGCGAGTAGATTATTTGTAGACTAGTGATATAATATTATTGTTTAATATGTGAAGCATGATAAAATAAAATGCTATTGCCATATTTAATTTGTTCAGTAAAGCATTCATTTAGTTATCAAGCATTCATTTTCTTTTTTTAAAGATTTTATTTATTTATTTGACAGACAGAGATCACAAGTAGACAGAGAGGCAGGCAGAGAGAAAGGAAGGGAAGCAGGGTCCCTGCTGAGCAGAGAGCCTGATGTGGGGCTCTATCCCAGGACTCTGGGATCATGACCTGAGCAGAAGGCAGAGGCTTTAACACACTGAGCCACCCAAGAGCCCCAAGCATTCATTTTCTTTATACAGAATATATACAGATAGAACAATATTATATAGTAGAAAATACAGTAAATAATCTAGAAACCTTGATCATTTTGTTTTGGCAATTTTAGAACATAAAATTAGCTAAAGCTCAAGTGCAAGTTATATTTGTATCATAGGAGGAAAAGTTAATTAAAAGTTTGTTTATTACCATAGTTTAACACTTCAACAAAATGATAACGAGTCCAAAATCAATGAATATATGAAGTATACAATAAAAACAATAATCTTGAGTGTATGTGACTCACTGTAGGTATTGATAGGCTAGAAATCAAAGGGAAAGTATCTATAGGGTTTGTTCAGTTCCATGCTCATCAGATTAATAGGCTTTCTCATATTGCTTCCTTCACCACATTAATTTGTCTAATGAAGTTTTCAAGAGTTAAAGACAGTGATAGGTTCATGGCTGGAGAGAAGGTACAGAATCTAAGATAGTTCAGCAGTGCTTATTATTTAAGAGAAAGACAGCATGGGAGGTGAGGGGTATATCATGCATCCTGTTTTCACTCCCTTTGTGGAGCACCTACCCTGGAGGTCATGTAATAATAACCAATGACCAAAAAACAATAAAAAAAACCCAAACATCCATGTGGAAGTGCCATCCCTGCCTGGAGATGAGTAGACTGCTCAAACAGATCCTGGGCAGGCATCTCAGCCCAGGCCTGTGTTGGGGAAGCTGGTTCCTGGCTTTGGGCGCAATCTGGAAGCCAGCAAACTGACGGGAGAGTGCAGCCAGGGTTAACAGGACTGATGATCTTTTTGCAGCCAGGCCGCGGGTGGACACCCGCTCAAGGAGCCAGGCTAGGAGGCTGCCCAGCGCCAGCGCTGGTCAAGCTTGTAGCCCCCGGGGCTTCCCCCGCGCCCCAGCCAGGGCGGGGCCTCAGGAGTGAGGGGGCGGGGGCGGGGCAGAGAAGGGGCTTTGCTAATTGCCAAAGCGAAAAGGGAGCTCACGGAGGACTCAGGAGGGAGGGGGGCGGGGGCGGGTGGAGGGCGGCGGGGAGAAGGCGCTTTGCTAATTGCCTAAGCTGGAAGTGAGCTCACAGAGGATGTGGCTGAGAGTCTGGGAGGAGGTGGAGGGGCTGGCGGAGGAGGGGCGGGCAGCGCCGCGGTGCTGTGCTGCGGCTCAGTCGGGACTGCAGGACCCACCGGACTCGCCGCCCGAACGCTCCCATGTGAGGCTCCGCTGTCCCGCTCCTGCTGCCTGCTGCCCCTCCCCGCCCCAAGGCTTCTCCGGTCCACCCTCTGCACAGGGGTAAAGTGACACCGCGCCGCGCCCTCACCTGGAGCAGAAAGCGCGGACCCGACCTGGGGGCGAAGAGGGGGGTTGTGGAGGCCCAGCCTCCCGCGAACCCCAGGGCACCGGGACCACCCCGGACGCTGCGCCAAACCCGGGTCCTCATGGGGTCGGGCTGGGGACAGCGCCTTGCGAGGTGCCCCCCGCCAGCAGGCACGCTAGCCCCCATCTTTCCGCAGCCCCATGCGCCCGTGCTGAGGACCCCCTTCCCTCCCCCGCCGTGGCCCCGCTGCTTTTGTTCTGGACTTGGGATCCCAGGTGGAAACTAGTCCCTCAGACCTCCCTGGCAGCAAGGAGGGCAGGGAGGGATTCTTGGTTTCCTGCCCTGGGTCCTCCTCTCTCCCCATTCACAAGCCTTCTGGCTTCCCTTTACTCTCCTCATTGTCAGTTTTCTGAAATGGTTTTCTTCTGCATGTTGACCCAAAGAGCTATTTCATGAATGAATATACACGAAACTGAGTTGGAGCCCACCTGTAGAGGCCTTTCATTAGAATGGTCTCTGGTTCTAGCCTCAGTTCAGAATACTGCATGTACCTGAGGACCAAGTCCAGATGTTTCTTTCATCTCTGACTTGAATTTGAAATCCTCCTCAGACTTCAGCTTCCAGGATTTCTCCAGTCCTTGCTCTCCCACTGTCTTGGTGGGGATCCGCCATGAGTGTTGAACACAGGAATGAATGAATGATATATACCCCAGACTGCTGGGGCTTTGTCTTCTTTTGCTGAGGTTGGAAAGGCTTGGGAGAGACCCCCTGTATGCAGATAGAGAGCTGCATGCAATTGCTTAGATAAACGTGTTCCCCACTTAACTGCTTGGGCATTGAACATTTCGCCCTTAACCTGTGGCTTGAGCAGTTAGGAGGAGACAATCTGGAGGTGAATCAGAAGATGGCTGAATCCACATGGTGGTGGTCTGGGTTTGGGAGATTTTCCTGTAGATTCAAAGGAAAGATATAAATTCTTCCAGTGGGGAGTGGTAAACTTTTTATCGATGGGAGATGGAAAATAAATGGTCTGGTTAAACTTTCCCGCCCCCTCAAAACCCATTATTTGAAAACAGAAAAAGCAAAGTGAAGGGAGAAATCCTCCCACTCCCATTCCCACTCACCTCCATAGCCATCTCCTCTTCCAAGAACCTAACAGACAAGGTGCCAAGAAGTGTTAGGTACCAGCAGTGGTCTCAGATCTCATTCAAGAATCATGGTGAAAGGCTTTCAAATAGATTGTGGGGGAACAGGGGTCCAATTAGGGGGGACAAGTTTAAGGTTTGCCTGGTCCCCTAAAAATTAATGGCACTAGAGAAGATGACCTTTGGGAACTATAGCTTAATGGATACAATGTGTTAAAAGCTTCAGTGAGTCATGGTGGAAAGAGGCTATGAGGGCAGCAAACACAGTCCTAGATGATGTTATTAATAGCATTATAGGCTCTAGATTTCCTATGGTGGTGTTCTTGGCAAGACCAGCCTGGCCAAAGTGGATACTCTCAACCTGGAACAGAGGGTCTTGGAGATGCCAGCACGTGAGGTATGATGAGAGGGTAAAATGATAGGAGGTGTCCTTTGGAAGGACTGACTCCTTGACTTTAAAAGGGAGAACCCAAATCTGTAGGTGAAATCTTTCTGGCTACAAAGAGGGCCAAGGCCTCCTAAGGCCAAGGTCTCCTCGTCACTTTCAAAGATGTCGAAGAATATATTCAGACATTTCAAAGATGTCCTCATATCATTGGTTCCCACTCTGGAATTCTATCAATAAGGTGAGAGTTCCTCTAGTTGAAAAAGAGATCTAAAAAGACTTCCCTTTCTCATGTAATTTCTGTAACCTCCAGGACACACCCCTTCCAGCTCTGTAATGAAGCCACAGCTGGTGCCAATTTGTGGAACTCCTTAAAGTCTATTCTCCCTTATATACCCCCGGACCAAGTTCCCATGCTCCCTCACCCGATTTCCTGCACTCACCTCCCACCTGGTGTGTTCACACCTGCAAGTGCCTTTTACCAACCCCTTTGCCAAAAGGCAGCCAGAGTGACCTTTCAAAGACCTATCAGTTCCTGGCATTTGTCTCCATAGAAATCTGCACTGATCTTCTAACAAATTCTCAGTCCTCCAAAGGCACCCATAATCCTCCCATCAGTCTATTCATACCCCTCCAACTGACTGATGCCTGTTCTGCCCCATCTCTCTGCCCTTCAACCACACTGCCTCCTTCTTCCTGTGGAGACCTCTCATGGCACCTGCCTCCAAGCACAGGTGATTCCCATTGATGGGAAGACCCTCTTCTCTCCCCCATCTTCCCACTCCAGTTACTCCCACTTATTCGTGAGCTCACAAGCCCCATGGTACACACTCTCCATGCAGCCTGCTCTCTCTTTTCTAGCACTGGCCTCCGTTTCTAGCTGTGCTTGTGTCATGGATGTCCCTCCCCAGCCAGCCTCCAAGCTCTCCTTCCCTTTAGCTCCAACACCTGACACAGTGCCTGGCACGTAGTAAGCCCTGGCTAGCTTCTAAGAGCCTCACTGAGGGACTGAAAGCATTTTAAAAATGTCACTACGTAGGCTCCAAACTGTAGGCAGAAAAAGCTTTGCCTGGATTGACATTTTAGAGACGTATTGGTCAAGTTGGATGTGTTCACTGACTTTGCCTTGTAAAATTAAAAAAAAAAAAAAGGACCTCTGTATCGCTTCGCATCTACCGAAGGCGCATGTATACTACTAGACCACGTTATGAGCTTAATGGAAGGAGACAAGATGTTTTCGCTAAGAAAATGTATAAGACTGTTGAGGTCAAGTGGGAGGAAACAGTCCGTTTGTTGGAGCATTGCTATCTTACTCTATCACAGCCACTCATAAAAATCTGACACGGGGTGAGTCAGAATTGTCTGTCGGAGACGAGTTAGATCTGGCTCATGTTCCTACAGACATGAAAGCCAGAAACGAAGAAGGAGGCTTTGAAAGCGTGGGTTGAGGAGGCCGTGTGGTTCACTGCGATGAGCTAAGTGCCCAGGGCCACCAGCAGACATGCTGGCCTGTGTCCCTCCTTTGTTCTGGGGTCCCTCTTGCACCATGTGGTGAGGCTGGTGGCTGGGAGTAGCTCAGGACAGGACCTGGTGGCATCTTACCTCTCCCACCCTCCTGTGGGCTCCAGTGGGTCCCAAGGGACAGCCTGCCTTCCTTGAAAAGCCCAGTAGCACTGGGAGCAGAAACTGGGGCCAAAGAGTGAGCACCCTGTTTGACAAGCTGGACCAGCCACCTCTTCTTCAGATGCAGGGGGAGCCCTGGCATGCTGACTCCTCCCTTCTCCCTTTCCCCTTTCCTCTCTTCCTCCCTCTTTCCTTCCCCTCTCTCCTTCCCTGGTGGTGCCCTTTCCCAATGCCCACTTCATCCCTTTTCCTTTCTACATGCCTGTCTTCTAGAGTTTCTTCTCTTTCCTCCCCATTACTTCCCTTCATCTGAATCTCCTCTTTGGTTCCTTTGTCCCTGCTCTCTGCTCCTCCTCCCCTTCCCTGGCTCCTGTTCAGCTCCATTGCTAATGCAGGCAGAGCTGGATTAACATGCTCACTTGCTAGCTCAGCCACCCTCCAGAGAAGTCACTCTTCGGTGGCCACCTTCCTGACCCCCTGGTCGCTTCTCCACTTGTTCAGATATTGCTCTGAAGTCTGAGGAGGACAGAGCGGGGCTGCCACAGAAGCAGGCCAGAGGAGAAACCAAACCATGTGTCCACACTGTCCCCCAGCACTGCTGCTCTGAGAGCTTTCTGAGTCCTCAACAGGGTTAGGATTTAGGGGCTTCTTCAGAACCGGGAGTGAAAACAACCATAGGTCAAAAGAAAAGCTACGGCCCCCACACAAAAATAATAATCACAAATGAAAACTATGTTAACTTTGAGTCCCAAAGTCGAAAAATTGCCTTGAATCTGTCACTAGAAAGCACCCAAGGCCTCACTCTCTGGGTTCTGGGTGCCCTGGGAATGGCAGGAGGCTCTGACAGGCGCGTGGGAGTGCGGAACTATGGGGGCTAGCCTGCCGGCTGGCGGGGGGGGGGGGGGGGGGGGGAGGAGGGGGTACCTCCTGTGGCGCCGTCCTGGCCCGACCCCCTGCGGACAGGGTGTGGTGCGGCATCCGGGGTGGTCCTGGTGCCCTGGGGTTGGCGGGAGGCTGGGCCCCGACCACCCCACACCCCGCTCCTGTCCTGCGTTTTCTGCTTCAGGTGAGGGCGCGTCGCGGTGTCACTTTACCTGTGAGCAGAGGGTCCTCCAGAGAAGCCATGGGGCGGGGAGGGGCAGCAGGCGGCCTGAAGGCCTGAACGGGAACGGGACACCGCTGCGTCAGGGGCTAGGCTGCAGCGTGGGAGCACAGGGACAGCGAGTATGGTGTGTCCTGCAGTCCCGAATGGGCTGCAGCACAGCACCCTGGCGCTGTGCGCGCCTCCTTCCCGCCTGGGCAATTAGCAAAACCCCTGCTCAAGGCCGCCCCCGACCCGCCCCCCCCTTCCCTCCTGAGTCCTCTGAGAGCTCACTTCCAGCTTCAGAAATTAGCAAAGACCCTTCTCTGCTCCGGCCCCGCCCCCTAACTTCTGAAACCTGAGCCATGGCTGGGGTGCGGGGCTAAGCCCTGGCATGCTACTGCATTGCCAGCGCCAGCGCTGGGCAGCCTCCTAGCCGGGCTCCCTGAGCGGGTGTCCACGTGCAGCCTGGCTGCGAATAGATCATCAGTCTTAAACGCCGGCTGCACTCTTGGGTCAGTTTGCTGGCTTCCAGATTGCGCCCAAAGCCAGGAACCAGCTTCCCCAGCACAGGCCTGGGCTGAGATGCCTGCCTGGGATCTGTCTGAGCAGTCTCCTCCACTCCAGGCAGGGATGGCACTTCGACCTGGATGTTTGGGTTTTTTGTTTGTTTTTTTTGGTCATTGGTTATTACATGACCTCCAGGGTAGGTGCTCCACAAAAGGAGTGAAAACAGGACGCCATATATAAGCATACAGCCATTCTAGAAAAATAGCTTGGGGTTCTCCTGGAAACGCTGCATTGGTCCTTGCACTATGGTTTAATAGAAAAGGGATTATGCACCAAGTTACTTAAATGAGCATAGGTTGAAATCGTTTACTGAGAGTAAATATTTTAAATAGTTATATTTTAACTAAATCTATCATCAATCATAAATCTATTACACGAAGGTTACAGGCAATTTAAAAGCAAGAGCACTCTCTTCAGGGTTTTAAATAATCCCTGTCTGTCTTGGCACATGAGAATGCAAAGATAGGAAATGGTTTGTAAAAGATCATATAATAGCTTTTACTAATTCTATTTATTTGACAGACAGAGATCACAAGTAGGCAGAGAGGCAGGCAGAGAGAAAGATGGGGAAGCAGGCTCCTCGTCAAGCAGAGAGTCTGATGAAGGGCTTGATCCCAGGACCCTGAGATCATGACCTGAGCCCAAGGCAGAGGCTTAACACACGGAGCCACCCAGGCGCCCCCAGATGAAATACATTTCTGACTTAGAAACTTCAGATAGAATTATTTTGTCCATGATGACAACTGAAAAAAATGTGTCATCCCTAAACCTAACCTTAAACCCTACCAACGCTGAAACCTAAGCTGACCTTAAAGCCCAAACTAGAACCCTGAATCCCAAACCTGGAATGGAACCCAAAGCCTGTACCTGAGCCCTGGATCCAAGCCCTGAACCACGAACCCAAACCCTAAACCAGACCTCCAAGTCATGAAACCTGAACCCAAATCTCAGCATGAAGTCAAACCCCAAATTTGACCTTGAACTTTATCCCATAAGCCCTGAGTCTTAAAGCCTAAATCATAAACTTAAAGCCCTAAACTATAACTCTGTTCCCTTGTCCTTCACTCTAAACCCTCACCCTAACACTAAACCCAAAGCCTGATCTAGAACTCTGACTAAAACCTGAACCTGTACCCAAATTCAAATGCTTCACCACACTTTGCTTAGGCACTTGCCATTGATGGATATTTGCAGTTTCTACCTTTTGATTCTTGTGAACATTGTTTGGGTTGGGGGCTAGGGTTAGGGTCTTGGATTAGGGTAGGGTCCAGGCTTGAGACCAAGTTGAGGTCAGAGTGTGGGTCTGCATCAGGGCCATGTTCAGTGACACTGTTTGGGTCAAGGACTGTTGTAATTCCACATTGTTTCCAATTCATTGTTCCTTAGCTATTTGGGGGGAAGTTGGGGGGTATTGGGCTCCATGCAGCTTGAATTTCCGGAATGAAATGGCATCAGCTGGACCCCAGGAGGGAGCAGGACCTTCCACTGAAGGGTGAGCTCCCACCGTCCTGCACTGCCTTGCACCGCCTGCAGAGGGCGCCAGACCCCAGCTCCGCCCTGAGCCAAGGCTGCACAGCCACAGCTGGGACCAGAGCCCCGCCTCTTCAGGACCCACTGTGGAGACTTCTGGAGAATGTGGGGTGCCTCCCACCCTGACAGGACAAGCTGAGGAGGGTGTGGCTCTGCATCCACACTGACCGGACCCGTTGTGGAGGACGCGCCCACACTGGCAGCAGTCCAACCTCCTAAGGACCAGATGCTGGAGGAGCTGAGGAGAAGCCGCCTGAGTGCACTGTCAAGGGTTTCGTGGTCTCAGGACCCCACAGAGGAACGGCGCCCTGTGTAGACACTGGGGCTTCCGTCGTTTTGTGTGAGGAGACGTGGCCTCCTGCTGTGCTGTGCACGGGGCTGTGGGGTCCCCCCTTTCTGGGCTCGGGTGCTCCTCGGTCCTCGTCTGTGTTTGTGTGCTCGCGGATTCGGTTCCTTGGGCTCCTCAGATGGTCTGCAGTCAGGGAGCATCAGCCTTCTTCGGTGTTTGTGCTCTCCCCACCTCAGCCCTGCGGGGTCCTTCCCGTGTCCACACCCACTCCAGGCTTGCGCCGAGTCCAGAAATTCGGGAGCCAGAGTGAGGACTCTGTAGACGGTTTTGGGGAGAGTAGGTATTTTCCCAGTGTGGGTTCTACCCTGAGCACAGTGCCTCCCCATCTCCGTGTGTACCCCTCCCTGTCTGTCGTCATTGTTGCAGGGCTGTCAGATGACAGGTCTGTCACCTTCTTGGTTCAGGGGCCTCCCGGGTATCTTGCTGTCTTGGATGCAGGTGTAAATGAGATCGTTCTCCGCAGTCTCTTTTTGATGGTTCCTTCCGAGCACCTAGGAGTGCCACTAATTTGTGCATATTGATTTTGTTCCTTGCAAGATCTTGAATTTATTTGTTCGATTGGCCTTAAACTCAATCTGCCAGTTATTTGACCAGCAGCATGGATTTAATTGGGAAGAGCAGAGAATGGCAGTCTGGGCTGAGCAAGCTAAGGTCCCATCACAGGCAAGTGCGAGAAACAAAGGAGAGTAACATTATTTCATGGAGGAGGAAGAAGTTGGGAAGGGTGCTTGAAGGAAAGTCCCTTGGAGAAAGGCAGGGTGATGGAGAATTCTCACCAGCTGAGCTGCAAAGCTCCTACAAAAAGTCAGGAGATGAACCTCCAGCTTCCCGTGTGGGGCCTGGAATTGGTGAGTCTCTCCTGTGGGGGATTGCAATGTGGAGTCTGTAATGGGCACTGAGCAGCAGGCGCCCCCTTCCAGCCTCCCCTTCTGGCATCCCCAGTCCACTTTACTGGGGCTTCCCTTCCTGCTTTTGCACAGTTCTAACCAGCTTGTGGTGGAACGTTGTGGAAAAACTGAAATTCCAAATCCACTGCTTCTACTGCACCTGTGATACAGGGGCCCATGATTTAATTCTCCCACGAGTCTCTTGCTAACATGTGTCCTCTCCATGTTGGGTGACCTGGATCTGGGAGGGCTTGGACTCCATCCCAAAGTCTGATGTTCTCTCTGCTTCCGTGTCGTCGTGCTAACATGGTTGTTTGGAAGATTCATTTCCTCTGTGGTGATTTCAAAGTGCAGTCAGCTTGTTATAGCAGCACAAATACGTGCTGTCTCCACACTCAGATTCCCCAGCCGTCATTTCTTTACCACGTTTGCCACTTCACACGGGATGCTTCAGTGTGTTTGATCCCACACCAGGACAATGTCCTGCAGAACCACCACATAACCTGAAATGAGGAGATCATTACAGAACCCATCCAAGGGTTAGTGTTAGGAACCAGGGACATGGCAGGACTGACCTGAAGACCCCATGGAGAGTTGTCAGGGTGGCTGAGTTGACAGTGGAGGTGAGGGTGAGTGTCTGGCTCTGGCTTTGTGTCCAGGAGTCAGCTCTGTGTGGGTGTGTCCTCAGCTAGGCATGCAGATTTCTGCTCCTCTGAATCCTTTCCGGAGTTCCAAATGGCACAGTTTCCTTCTGGGCAGCAGACTGAGTCCTCTGGGATTGCCCATGTGTCCCCAAATTGTAGGGCACCTACTGCAAGGCCTTTGGGGTCACAATCCTGAGAACCGAACCAAAGCAAAGGTTATGGTTAGGGCCCACCACATGGCAGGCCCGATCTGCCAGCACTCTGTCCATCTTTCTGGGGGAGGAAGCAGTCGAGGGATTTGTTCAGGGTGAGTGTCAAGCTCCAGGTTTGCATCCAGGGGCCTGCTGAATATGGGGCTGTCCAGAGGTAGGAATGCAGATTTCAGTTCCTCTGAATCCTTTCTGGAGTTCCAAATGGCATGGTTCCTTTCAGGGTGGCAGGGTGAGTCCTATGGTGTTCCTCACTGTCCCCAATCTTTGAGGATTTGGAGCCAGGCCATCGGGGACACACCTCTCAGGACAGAATCTAGGCTTAAGAGTTTGTGCCTATGGGCATGGCTGCACTGATCTGAAAGCACTGTGGCGAGGATCACAGGGGTCTGAGTTGAGAGCATGGTTCAGGATCAGTATCAAGGTCTGGGTTTGTGTCCAGTGGACCGCTGAATGTGGGGGTGGTCTCAGATGTCCAAGACGATTTCCCCTACTCTGAATCCTTTCCAGCATTCCAAATAGCCTGGTTTCCTTCTGGGTGGCAAGCTGAAATCTCTGGGATTTCTCAGGTCTTGCCATTGCCCTTGCAAGGGCAAGATACTTTTTACAGTAAAAGAATTCACCAGATGAGCTGAACAGCAGAAAAGACACAGCTCAAGAGTTAATCAGTGAACAGGAATATCATGCCAAAAACTTCTTTGATAACACACTACAGAGCAAGGGAAGATAGGAGAGAAAGCTGAGATATAAAGGACAAACCCTCCAACTTTACAACATCATTCCCTACTTGTTTATTTCCATTGCTGTCAGCTCCTTCCCAGTCAAAAATATGTCACCTGAGCCAGCCTTTTTTCTTCCTGAGATTGGGGCACTGCAAAGCCCACCAGAGGGGCCAAGGGCACCCCTATACCTGCTGAGCTGAGCCCATTTGTACCCCAACCGTGAGGAGGTACCAGCCTGTCCCCCTGGTGCTCCATGGTCTGTGGCAGTCCTTCCTTCTGGACCCTGCTTTGCTGCTCTATTTTCGCTAACCCTGGTCTCAAACTAGGGATTGCTTCTGGAAGAGGAACTCAGGGAGATGAGGCTCAGGAGGGTCTCCCTGCCTGGAATCTTCGTGTGAGGAGTGCACAGCCAACAGATTTTGCCCAGGGACTTGCAAAATGCAGAGAGGCAGATTTCTTTTCTCTCTTTCTCTCTCTCTCTAGCCTCATACTAACCAGGAGTTCTTAGAACTTTCTTCAGTGACTTCTAGGTGTAGCTTGGCCACTTTTTCACAGAAAGGCCACTTGAGCATGATGAAACACACGTATAAGCAATTACATTAAAAAAAAAAAACAATAAGCCAATGCACACAGACCTTTGACAGCAGCACAGGACACTCAAGGGACCAGAGTCCCTACCTTGGGCAATAGTGGTAGAGGCCGGGTTCTGCCATGCAGGTCCCTAGACCTTTGGCAGTTTCCACGATTGCAAATCCAGACATGCAGAATCCTGAGGGACAACCTACTAACTGCAAAAGAGCAAAAATTCATCAGGATTCAGAGAGTGGAAATCCATTTGTACTGGAAAAGAAAGAAGTAGGCTTGCTGTGAATCCAGCAGGGAGGACAGGCATAGATAAAGGCTGGTGTATGGGTCACGGAAACTATTGTTTCTCAAGGGTCCTGCTGTCTCTGTAAAATGCTATGAGGACTGTCTCTTGGGGACCTCCTGCTTTCCTACCAGTGACACCCCCAGATTCTGCTTTGCTAGTCCCATGGATTCCTGGGGATACCCAGTTGATAAGCTATGCTGTCCTCATGACAACACTTGCTAATGGACTGAATGTTTGTGTCTTGTCCCAATTCAGATGTTGAAGCCCTGACCCTCAAGGAGTGCCATCAGGAGGTATGGGCTTTGAGAGGTGGTGAGGTCATGAGATTGGAACACTTGTGAATGAGATAAAAGCACTTCTGAGAAACGACCTGAGAGATTGTTCTGCCAGCTGTCATCCATGCAAGTCTACAACAGAAATATGGGCATTTGTAGATAATGAAGCAGTCTCTTGCTAGATATCAGATCTCCCAGGATCTTGCTTTTGGACTTCTCAGTCTCTAGAACTGCAAGGAATAGTACATGTTTTGCTGTTTCAGCCACCCAGTCTGTCATCATTTGTTGCAGCAACTTGAACTGAATAAAGCAGAGCCCAAGTCCTGGTTAATCCCTGCTTCTACTCATTTCCCCTCAGAAAGAGCTTCTAATCCAGAACTGACCTCTGCTTTCCATACACGTGCTTCAGACTCCTTCTGTGAGAGCCCAGACTTTGTAAAAGACTCCTCCCTCATGGCAACCAGCATTCTGTGACTCCTGAGGACTGTCCTCCCTGACTGTATTGCGTCAATCAAACTGATTTTGATTCTGGAGTCCCAGGATCAAGGACTGCATCAGGCTCCCAGCTTCATGGGGAGTCCGCTTCTCCCTCTGACCTTCTCCCCTCTCATGCTCTCTCTCTCACTCTCTCTCTCTCCCTCTCAAATAAATAAATAAAAATCTTTTAAAAATCTGATTTTAACAGACCATAAGCTTGTTCTTGCTGGTCTTTGGAAGATTAGGCATTAGCCCTTCGGAGAAAGTTCTGAATGGCTGCTTCATGAAGGGGTGAACTGTGTCCCCAAAGTCTCTTTTTGCTGCCTTCTAATCACAGATGCTGAGACAAATCCTCCCAGGTGCTGGTTTTTCAAAGCACTTAATGCTTTGGCTTTGAAGTTCCTCACTTGACAGTTCTGCTTTAATCAGTTTGTGACAAAACAGCCAATTGGTGGTGGATGCAAAGTGCACTGATAAAGTTAATATCAGGGAACAATTTTTTGAGTGTCATGCATGTGCACGTGTGTGCACACACATATCCATGTGCTAAGCATTATGGTAAATGTCTGACAAGAACTAAAAGATCAAAAAGTCAGGATACCCCATTAGCTGATATTTTTATTATTCCTACATCCTAATCTATGAAAAACAGGGTCAGAGAATAAGAAGTGGCAAAAAGAATCAAGATTTGAGGCAGTTCGATTTCTCAGCCAGCCTTGATCAATAGGCATGTACACCTGTGTCTAGTTTCAGGTCTGTGTAACCTTGCCATAACCTTGGATAAGCCATTCATCTCTCAAGTTCAGGTTCTTGGTCCAAGGAGGGAAGGGGCACAGGTTGAGTACCTCCAGTGGGACTTCCTGGCAGGCTTGTTCATCCAAGCATTCCTGTTTCAGTTTGAGTAATTGAAGCCAGTCTTTGTTTTACCGAAGGCCAAGCTTGTCCAGTGTGTCCATGCCACCAGCCAACAGCATTTGTCCATGCCATGTAACAACTGAGCAACATTCATAGGAATGGGGGGAGGAAAAGATGTCCACAGGTGTTGACAGATGTTCTGCATGGAGGAACAGGAGCTGGGGCCATCACCTGCTGTTTCTAGTGGCCTTCTCTGTCGAGTTAAAATAAATGGCAATTATTTGCAATGACAGGGGTGAAAGTAGAGGGTATTATGCCAAGCGAAATAAGTCAGTCAGAGAAAGACAATTATATGATCTCACTCATATGTGGAGTTCAAGAAACAAACCAGAATCATAGGGGAGTAAAGGAAAAAAATAAAACAAGATGAAGTCAAAGAGGGAGACAAACCAGAAGAGACTTTAAAAAAAAAGATTTTTATTTACTTATTTGACAAACAGAGATCACAAGTAGGCAGAGAGGCAGGAAGAGCGAGAGAGGAGGATGCAGACTCCCCAAGGAGCAGAGAGCCTGATGTGGGGCTCGATCCCAGGACCCTGAGATCATAACCTGAGTTGAAGGCAGAGGCTTTAACCCACTGAGCCAGCCAGGTACCCCTCAGAAGAGACTCTTAATCACAGTAAACAAACTGAGGGTTCTTGGAGGGGAGAGGGATGGGTGGATGGGGTAACTGGGTGATGGACATTAAGGAAGGCATGTGATACAGTGAGCACTGGGTGTTACAAAAGACTGATGAATCACTAACCTGTATGTCTGAAACTAGTATTATATGTTAATTAATTGTATTTAGATTAAAATTTTCTTTAAAAATAATTTTAAAATAAAATAAGTAACAATCCAATAATGATCAGAGTTATCCAGCAGGGAGTATCAGATCTAGAAGTCAGTTAAATTTAAGGGGCTTGCCGAAGTTTAGGAGAGTCACGCTAGGTCATTTTCCTGTGTGGGGAAGTCTTCAGGGGCAGTTCCAAAGACAAAGATTATTAATATTCCTCCTTCCCCCATTCCTCCTAGAGCCAAAGATGTTTCCTCCACTCACCCACTGGCCCTGTATGTAGGTGTTGCTTTCTCTCTACCAATCAAAAAATCAGTGAGTAACTATAACTTCACCTTTTCCAATATCCCCCTACCCCCGACCTTTGGTCTTTAATGGCCATGGGCAACAGGGACAAAGACATTTTTTAAAAACTTACAGAGATCTATTATGCTCTACTACCTTGGCCCGCATGGGCCACTGCAAAGGGATTCTGTGAACCGTGTACTCAGATGAATGGTCATTATCTTCAAAAAGGCAGGGGCAGTGATAGACACAGGAACCAAAAAAGCAAGAGTTAACGGACCATCAGAATAATGGAGTACCAACACTTTTATGTCCTTGGCTTGAATCCTCAAGGTCCAGTGTCTCAACAGAATTTTCATTTTGGTCTCATCTGCCTCACTTGTCCACCCCTGGGCCAGTTGGCAGTTATACTGAGAACCGGAAATTTTCCTTAGAAGAGAGAAAGCGTATTTGTCAGGTAAACCAAAGAAATGTCCATTATAGGAAGTTAGGCCTTTTGTCATGGTACTCCATTAGCACCCTCCTGACTGTTAAAGAAAAAAAAAATATTGTGACACCCATTAAAGAGAGTAAGGAAGATTTTATTCAAGGGATGCTACTATGATGAGATTTTATTGTATAGTATGGGAGAGAAATCTGGCTCAGCTCAGACAAATGGAGATTTACAGCTAAAGAGCATGGTGGGGATCACTGAATGTAAAATTAAGATGGAACATCAAGGGTAAGGATGAAGGGATTCTGGCTAAACCATCTGGACAGTAATATTGTTGAAGGAAGGCTAGGGTCATAAACTATTGAGATCAGGGGATAAGGAATTTTTTAAAAGACTTAATAATACATTTTAGAGAGAGGGAGCAGGGGTAGGGGTAGAGGGAGAGGGAAAGAGAATTTTAATCAGACTCTTCACTGAGCATAGAGCCTGAGGTGAGGCTTAATCTCAGGACCGTGAGATCATGACCAGAGTAGAAACCAAGAGTCAAACGTTCAACCAGCTGCACCAACCAGGTGCCCTGGGAATAAGGGATTGGATCAGATATTAAGGGTTATAGATACTGAAGCACCTGGGTGGCTTAGTTGGTTAAATCTCTGGCTTTGGCTTGGTCATGATCTGATCCCAGGATCAAGCCTGGCATTGGGCTTGCTGCTCAGTGGGGAGTCTGGTTCTCTCTCTCCCTCTGCTATTCCCCCTGCTCAGGCTCTCTCTCTGTCAAAATAAATAAATCTTAAAAAAAAAAAAGTGGTAAGATACCAGGGGTGAGAGATAAGGAATTTGATCAGATATCAAGAGTAGGATAGAAGATTGCTGAAAAATGACCAAGCAGATTTCTTGCTAAAACTGGGCTAAGTGGGCGGAGCCTAAGGTCAAGGCTAGACAGAAAGAGGACTCAGAGGAACTTGACTCGAGTCTGGTCAAGGAGAAAATCTTCATCATCCATGACCATTGTATTTTCTGCAGTCACACATTTTATTAATTCTTTTATCAGACATTCAGTGAACGAGAAACATGAACGCAGCAGCAATAATATAACAAATGTAAGCGCTCTAGAAGAGACAAAGGCAGTATGGGAATCCACCTCATCAGATTTAGAATATGCATGACTCCATGACTGAATTACTACCACTGCTTGACTGTTGAGATTAAGATGTAGTACAGAGGATCAGAGGGAAGGGAGGGAAATCTGAATGGGAGTCATCAGAAAGGGAGACAAGCCATGAGGCACCTTTAACTATAGGAAACAAACTGAGAGTTGCTGGGGGGGAGGGGAGTGGGAGACATGGAGAAACTGGGTGATAGGCATTAAGGAGGACACGTGATGTGATGAGCACCAAGGGTTATCCACAACTGATGAGTTACTGAGTTCTCTGAAACCAATGATGTACTATCTAATGGCTAATTGAATTTAAATATCTAAAAAAGGCACTTCAAAAAAAAAGATGTAGCATAATTCACAATATCCTTTGAGTGGAAGAATGTGCGGACTTTCCACACCTCTGCTGTCCAAGTCCCATGGCTAGTAGCCACATGTGGCTAATGACCACTTAAAAGGTGGCCAATTCAAATGGAGAAATGCTGTAAAAGCAGAATAAACACTGGCTTTCAAAGACATATTGTAACCAAAAGTCAGAGAGTATTGCCACCCTCACATCACAAACATCGCATGACTTCTACAGCTAATGAGAGTGGGACCCAAGATGAGAGAGGTCAACCTGAAAGTCCATGATGTCAGAAAGAACATGGAGAAGAAAGAGTCACAATCCTGGAGTGGATGGGCTGAGGACTGTCAGAATGCCTTTTTTTTTTTTTTTTTTTGGTGATTCTGTATACGGACAAGGAGAATTCATTGGAGATGACATCTGTATGCCTCACATTTTCAAGGGAAAATTATGAAAACGCATATAGACCCACAGCCATAGTTTAATTATGTTTGAAATATATTCAGAACTACTCCAGTCAGTAGATTGCATATTTTCACATTTAGCTTCTCAATTTTCTCTTCGGCACCTCCCATTCTTGAAATCCCAACACAAATCACATCTCTTGCCTAAGGACCATAAACTACCTCACTATCAAAGGCTACAGTTCATTCATTCATTTGATTCATTCAAAGCAACCTAATCTTGAGTGATGTCTTAGGCGCTCTTCTAGGGACTGGTGACACGGTGAACAAAATAGGTAAAAATCTCACTTTCATGGAGCCTCTCTGGTATTTAGGGGAAAATCTTTCCTTATCAACATGAAAATACTTTTTATGGATGTTGCTTAGAATTTCAGTTTTTTTTTTTCTTGACAGTATCTCAGGTGATCATCTTTGAGGTGGTTCTCCTGAAAATATTTTTGGGGGGTACTGACTCGACTTTCTGAGTCAGACACTTTCCTAAAGACAGGGGTCAAAGGAAAAGTGACAACTGTCACTCTTGCAGTAAGAACAGGGATCACAATGCTTGAAACAGATATGCTGCTCAGCTGTCAGAAAGTCCACAAGGCTCCAAATGTGTGTGGCCAACTAACGGAACCTGTAACTCAGTGGTTATCATCCTGAGAGCAATGGGAAATCCCTCTAGTTAAGGACTCTCCTTGACGGAAGCTTGACAATGGCCTTGATTTACTTACTATGATGTTTAGGTAATTATACACATTAAGAAAAGTGCACAAGGCACTTACATTTCCATGATACCATCAAAGATATTGTTGTTTTATTAAAATGTTACATCTAGAGTTGTAACGTATAGAGTAGTTAAGTCAATCACTATGAGGTACAGGTGAGACTATTGTAACAGCCATACTTCCATAAAAAAGAAAAATTTTTTGTGGTTTCTGATCTAGGAATCAGCCAGTGAATAATTCTATATCAGTGTCCAGTTACCGGGCTAAACATGTAATCTATTTATATTTCTGAGGGTAAGCAGAATTGTGATCACTGAGCCAGCTGTATTCTAGTAACTACTCATTTACCCAACATAACAGATATAAAAAGGTAAAAGGCTGCTAAGGAGACTGGTTACTTATATTTTGAACCACATTTTGGCAGGTATAACTTGCAACTTGTGCTTAGTGGTAAGATTTCTGATATTTACTTTCTCCTTCCTTTGGCAAGTCAAGTTAGTTAAAAAGTAATTAGAGTAGAGTCCATTGTTTTTCTTAAATGCTTACAGAGATATAGAACTCTCAAGTTTCTTTACTAGACAGGATTAGATCACATTAGTGATAAAGATCAGAATGATTTACATTGCTAAAACGAGAACTTCCTGTCAGTTTGGAGAAAGCTCATTTTTATAACCAACATATTGGCTGGGCTAGAGATTAATGAGTGCTATGGGTGGGGTGATGAATGTGATATATTCAATGACCTGTGGAATTTGTTCTGTAATTTCCCCACTCCTCTGGTCAGCAGAGCGTCTTCTTCAGTACCCAGCACTGCCCATAACTGCATTCAGAAAATCACTCTCCAAAAATGGTTATTTGTTTTGCCTTTTTTATAATTTTTTAAAACATTTGATTTATTTACATGTCAGAGAGAGGGAATGAGAGCACAAGCAGGGGGAGCAGGAGAGGGAAGGGGAGAAGCAAGCTTCCTGCTTGGTGGGATTGCACAAGGGCTGAAGAAGACAGAATGGGAAGGGGACAAGGAGAATAGTGGGTTTCAGATTCTTGGGAACAGAGCCCACATCTATTTCTATGTTTATCTCACTGCTATAAACCCAGGTCACAGCAGAGTGCCTGCAGCAGAGTCATGGAAGTGCTCCAGAACTGATAACTATTGCTATTTATACTACTAACATTCCTCCACAAAGGGCCAAGTGTCATAGCTTCTCCCAGTTCCCCACACTGAACGCAATGAAGAATCAAACTATCGGGTGAAGGATGGCGAGGGGCATTTAACAGGACCCAGATCACAGGAGCCATATTGTATTGCAGGACCAGGGGTCTTACCAGTGACTAGGTATTCACTCCTCTTGAGAGGCTAGCTCCTTGGATCTCCCTCTTCAATCCTCTGAACCCATGTCTGGCATCAGAAACAAAAGTAAACATAACGTATCGCCCTTGTTTATTTTTTACTATTATTTGTTACAGAGGAAGAGAGAGATCACAAGCAAGGGGAGCTGCAGGCAGAGGGAAGGCAGGCCCCCCACTAGAGCCTGGTATGGGATCCAATCCCAGGACCCTGGGATCATGACCTGAACCAAAGGTAGATGCTTAACTGAGTAAGCTACCCAGGCGTCCCTTATTGTCCTTCTTTAAAATTTAATGTATTCTCTCTCCCTCTCTCTTTGTCCCCACTCTGTCACTCATACTCACACAATCACAGAGTCACCGACAATAGCAAGGCATTTCCCATTCTAATTCGCTAAGGCACTATGAGCTTAAGCTCAACAGAATCACTTTGCCAGCTGCTGCTCTACCGTGCCCTGATCCCTTCTCTATCCCCAAGCTCGATCTGTAACTCAAGTGTCATGGTGGTGGCTCTTTCTGCCCTCCCTCCACAAGGCTGTCATCAGCACACTCTTCCCCGTGGCTCCACTCCCCAGCACTGGCTGCCTTTGGTCTACGGGTATGCCCTCTCCTAGAGCTTTTCCACTCTCCCTGAGGGGAAGACAACCCTTACTTCTCCCCGGTGGCTGTCACGTGTCCGCTATATATTGTGACGATCAGCCCGATTAAGAGATTGGGAACTAAAAGACCGGCTTCTGCTTATGGATCAAACTAACTCTGGGGCTTGGCACACATGACAGCAGCACATGGTGGTAGAACTGAGATGGTTAGGGAGTTAATCTGCATTTTCACATCTGGTCAGCAGCAGAACAAAGAAGACACCCCAGATCTCCTATCTCCCAGAACAGTACTCTTCAAGTAACTTACAGCACCATCCTTCTCCAGCTTTGGAAGTGGCACTTTTCCAACCCCAAAGTCTTGATTCTAGGCAGCACTCCGAGAGATACTCCCTCCAGAATCACCCCTGGCTGGAAGTAGTGGTCGGCCAAGGCCTCCCAAATATCTTCCCTTCAGAGTTGCGCTTGCATCAAACTCAAAACTGTGGCACGTACGGGACTTTCCTGTCAGCCTCTAGCTCTAATGACCTATTGGACTTCAGAGGTGCTCTTTTATACCCACTTACCTTATAACATCAACGTGTGACTCCTCTAGAATTCTCTCCATGGCTTTTCTCCTGTACTAATTGTTATGGACTGAATTGTGTCCCCACAAAAGTCATATGAAGAATTCCTAATCTCCAGTGTGACTGCATCTGGAGATAGGGCCTACCTAGAAGGAGGTACTGAAGGCTTGGTGAGGTCACAGGAGTCCTAATCTGCTAGGACTGGTGTCCTCATAAGGGTGAAACACATGAAAGCACTCCCCCTACCTCCCCTCTGGGGGCCCACAGAGAAGAGGTCATCTGAGGGCACAGTTGAAAAGGTAGTGATCTATAGAACAACAAGAAAAAGCTCACTGGAGACCAACCTTGCTGGCACCTTGATCTGGAACTTCTGGCCTCCAGATCTGTGCGAAAATACATTTCTGACATTAAAGCTCTCCAGCCTGTGTTTGTCTGTCCCCGACGGCCTGGCTCCAAAGCCTCAGAGATTGGGGACAGTGAGGAACACCATAGGACTAACCCTGCCACCCTGAAAGGAACCATGCCATTTGGAACTCCAGAAAGGATTCAGAGGAACTGAAATCTGCATTCCTACCTCTGGACACCCCCATATTCAGCAGGCCCCTGGATGCAAACCTGGAGCTTGACACTCAACCTGAACAAATCCCTCGACTGCCCCCTCCCCCAGAAAGATGGACAGAGTGCTGGCAGATCGGGCCTGCCATGTTGTGGTCCCTAACCATAACCTTTGGTTTGCTTTTCAAGATTCTGACCCCAAAGGCCTTGCAGTAGGTGCCCTACAATTTGGGGACACATGGGCAATCCCAGAGGACTCAGTCTGCTGCCCAGAAGGAAACTGTGCCATTTGGAAATCCGGAAAGGATTCAGAGGAGCAGAAATCTGCATGCCTAGCTAAGGACACACCCACACAGAGCTGACTCCTGGACACAAAGCCAGAGCCAGACACTCACCCTCACCTCCACTGTCAACTCAGCCACCCAGACAGCTCTCCATGGGGTCTTCAGATCAGCCCTGCCATGTCCCTGGTTCCTAACACTAACCCTTGGATGGGTTCTGTAATGATCTCCTCATTTCAGGTTATGTGGTGGTTCTGCAGGACATTGTCCTGGTGTGGGATCAAACACACTGAAGCATCCCGTGTGAAGTGGCAAACGTGGTAAAGAAATGACGGCTGGGGAATCTGAGTGTGGAGACAGCACGTATTTGTGCTGCTATAACAAGCTGACTGCACTTTGAAATCACCACAGAGGAAATGAATCTTCCAAATATCCATGTTAGCACGATGACACGGAAGCAGCGAGAACATCAGACTTTGGGATGGAGGCCAAGCCCTCCCAAATCCAGGTCACCCAACATGGAGAGGACACATGTTAGCAAGAGACTCGTGGGAGAATTAAATCATGGGCCCCTGTATCTCAGGTGCAGTAGAAGCAGTGGATTTGGAATTTCAGTTTTTCCACAACGTTCCACCACAAGCTGGTTAGAACTGTGCAAAAGCAGGAAGGGAAGCCCCAGTAAAGTGGACTGGGGATGCCAGAAGGGGAGGCTGGAAGGGAGCGCCTGGTGCTCAGTGCCCATTACAGACCCCACATTGCAATCCCCCACAGGAGAGACTCACCAATTCCAGGCCTCACACGGGAAGCTGGAGGTTCATCTCCTGACTTTTTGTAGGAGCTTTGCAGCTCAGCTGGTGAGATTCTCCATCACCCTGCCTTTCTCCAAGGGACTTTCCTTCAAGCACCCTTCCCAACTTCTTCCTCCTCCATGAAATAATGTTCCTCTCCTTTGTTTCTCGCACTTGCCTGTGATGGGACCTTAGCTTGCTCAGCCCAGACTGCCATTCTCTGCTCTTCCCAATTAAACCCATGCTGCTGGTCAAATAACTGGCAGATTGAGTTTAAGGCCAATTGAACTAATAAATTCAAAAACTTGCAAGGAACAAAATCAATATGCACAAATTAGTGGCACTCCTACGTGCTCGGAAGGAACCATCAAAAAGAGACTGCTGAGAACGATCTCATTTACACCTGCATCCAAGACAGCAAGATACCCGGGAGGCCCCTGAACCAAGAAGGTGACAGACCTGTCATCTGACAGCCCTGCAACAATGACGACAGACAGGGAGGGGTACACACGGAGATGGGGAGGCACTGTGCTCAGGGTAGAACCCACACTGGGAAAATACCTACTCTCCCCAAAACCGTCTACAGAGTCCTCACTCTGGCTCCCGAATTTCCGGACTCGGCGCAAGCCTGGAGTGGGTGTGGACACGGGAAGGACCCCGCAGGGCTGAGGTGGGGAGAGCACAAGCACCGAAGCAGGCGGACGCTCCCTGACCTCAGACCATCTGAGGAGCCCCAGGAACCGAATCCGTGAGCACACAAACACAGATGAGGACCTAGGAGCACCTGAGCCCAGAAAGGGGGGACCCCACAGCCCCGCGCACAGCACAGCAGGAGTCCACGTCTCCTCACACAAAACGACGGAAGCCCCAGTGTCTACATAGGGCTCCCTTTCTCTGTGGGGTCCTGAGACCACGAACCCCTTGACAGTCCACTCAGGCGGCTTCTCCTCAGCTCCTCCAGCATCTGGTCCTTAGGAGGTTGGACTGCTGCCAGTGTGGGCGCGTCCTCCACAACGGGTCCGGTCAGTGTGGATGCAGAGCCACACCCTCCTCAGCTTGTCCTGTCAGGGTGGGAGGCGCCCCACATTCTCCAGAAGTCTCCACAGTGGGTCCTGAAGAGGCGGGGCTCTGGTCCCAGCTGTGGCTGTGCAGCCTGGGCTCAGGGCGGGAGCTGGGGTCTGGCGCCCTCTGCAGGCGGTGCAAGGCAGTGCAGGACTGTGGGAGCTCACCCTTCAGTGGAAGGTCCTGCTCCCTCCTGGGGTCCAGCTGATGCCATTTCATTCCGGAAATTCAAGCTGCATGGAGCCCAATACCCCCCAACTTCCCCCCAAATAGCTAAGGAACAATGAATTGGAAACAATGTGGAATTACAACAGTCCTTGACCCAAACAGTGTCACTGAACATGGCCCTGATGCAGACCCACACTCTGACCTCAACTTGGTCTCAAGCCTGGACCCTACCCTAATCCAAGACCCTAACCCTAGCCCCCAACCCAAACAATGTTCACAAGAATCAAAAGGTAGAAACTGCAAATATCCATCAATGGCAAGTGCCTAAGCAAAGTGTGGTGAAGCATTTGAATTTGGGTACAGGTTCAGGTTTTAGTCAGAGTTCTAGATCAGGCTTTGGGTTTAGTGTTAGGGTGAGGGTTTAGAGTGAAGGACAGGGAACAGAGTTATAGTTTAGGGCTTTAAGTTTATGATTTAGGCTTTAAGACTCAGGGCTTATGGGATAAAGTTCAAGGTCAAATTTGGGGTTTGACTTCATGCTGAGATTTGGGTTCAGGTTTCATGACTTGGAGGTCTGGTTTAGGGTTTGGGTTCGTGGTTCAGGGCTTGGATCCAGGGCTCAGGTACAGGCTTTGGGTTCCATTCCAGGTTTGGGATTCAGGGTTCTAGTTTGGGCTTTAAGGTCAGCTTAGGTTTCAGCGTTGGTAGGGTTTAAGGTTAGGTTTAGGGATGACACATTTTCTTCAGTTGTCATCATGGACAAAATAATTCTATCTGAAGTTTCTAACTCAGAAATGTATTTCATCTGGGGGCGCCTGGGTGGCTCCGTGTGTTAAGCCTCTGCCTTGGGCTCAGGTCATGATCTCAGGGTCCTGGGATCGAGCCCTTCATCAGGCTCTCTGCTTGACCGGAGCCTGCTTCCCCATCTTTCTCTCTGCCTGCCTCTCTGCCTACTTGTGATCTCTGTCTGTCAAATAAATAGAATTAGTAAAATCTATTATATGATCTTTTACAAACCATTTCCTATCTTTGCATTTCTTGTGCCAAGACAGACAGGGGTTATTTAAAACCCTGAAGAGAGTGCTCTTGCTTTTAAATTGCCTGTAACCTTCGTGTAATAGATTTATGATTGATAATAGATTTAGTTAAAATATAACTATTTAAAATATTTACTCTCAGTAAACGATTTCAACCTATGCTCATTTAAGTAACTTGGTGCATAATCCCTTTTCTATTAAACCATAGTGCAAGGACCAATGCCGCGTTTCTGAGAGAACCCCAAGCTATTTTTCTAGAATGGCTGTATGCTATATATGCCGTCCTGTTTTCACTCCCTTTGTGGAGAACCTACCCTGGAGGTCATGTAATAACCAATGACCAAAAAAACAAACCAAAAACCCAAACATCCAGGTCGAAGTGCCATCCCTGCCTGGAGTGGAGGAGACTGCTCAGACAGATCCCAGGCAGGCATCTCAGCCCAGGCCTGTGTTGGGGAAGCTGGTTCCTGGCTTTGGGCGCAAACTGGAAGCCAGCAAACTGACCCAAGAGTGCAGCCGGCGTTTAGGACTGATGATCTTTTGGCAGCCAGGCTGCGCGTGGACACCCGCTCAGGGAGCCAGGCTAGGCGGCTGCCCAGCGCAGGCGCTGGCAATGCAGCAGCATGCCAGGGCTTAGCCCCGCACCCCAGCATGGGCTCTGGCCTCAGAAGTGAGGGGGTGGGGCCAGCGTAGAGAAGGGTCTTTGCTAATTTCCAAAGCTGGAAGTGAGCTCTCAGAGGACTCAGGAGGGAGGGGGGTGGGGGCGGGGGCGGGTCGGGGGCGGCCTGGAGAAGGGGCTTTGCTAATTGCCCAGGCGGGAAGGAGGGGCGCGCAGCGCCAGGGTGCTGTGCTGCAGCCCATTCGGAACTGCAGGACCCACCATACTCGCTGCCCCTGCACTCTCATGCTCCAGCCTAGCCCATGAGGCCTTGGTGTCCTGTTCCCGTTCCCGCCGCCTGCTGCCCCTCCCCGCCCAATGGCTTCTCTGGAGGACCCTCTGCTCACAGGTAAAGTGACACCACGACGCGCCCTCACCTGAAGCAGAAAACGCGGTCCAGGAGCTGGGCGTGGGATGTTTGGGCCCCAGCCTCCCGCCAACCCCAGGGCACCAGGACCACCCCAGACGCTGTGCCACACCCTGTCCGCAGGGGGTCAGGCCGGGACAGCGCCACAGGAGGTACCCCCCCCCCCGCCAGAGGGCAGGCTAGCCCCCATAGTTCGGCACCCCACGCGCTTTTCAGAACCTCCTGCCATTTCCAGGGCACCCAGAACCCAGAGAGTGAGGCCTTGGGTGCTTTCTAGAGACAGATTCAAGGCAATTTTTCGACTTTGGGACTCAGAGTTAACATAGTTTTCATTTGTGATTATTATTTTTTGTGGGTGCCATAGCTTTTCTTTTGACCTATGGTTGTTTTCACTCCCGGTTCTGAAGAAGCCCCTAAATCCTAACCCTGTTGAGGACTCTGAAAGCTCTCAGAGCAGCAGTGCTGGGGGACAGTGTGGACACATGTTTTGGTTTCTCCTCTGGCCTGCTTCTGTGGCAGCCCCGCTCTGTCCTCCTCAGACTTCAGAGCAATATCTGAACAAGTGGAGAAGCGACCAGGGGGTCAGGAAGGTGGCCACCGAAGAGTGACTTCTCTGGAGGTTGGCTGAGCAAGCAAGTGAGCATGTTAGTCCAGCTCTGCCTGCATTCAGTATGGAGCTGAACAGGGGCCAGGGAAGGGGAGGAGGAGCAGAGAGCAGGGACAAAGGGACCAAAGAGGAGATTCAGATGAAGGGAAGTAATGGGGAGGAAAGAGAAGAAACTCTAGAAGACAGGTATGTAGAAAGGAAAAGGGATGAAGTGGGCATTGGGAAAGGGCACCACCAGGGAAGGAGAGAGGGGAAGGAAAGAGGGAGGAAGAGAGGAAAGGGGAAAGGGAGAAGGGAGGAGTCAGCATGCCAGGACTCCCCCTGCATCTGAAGAAGAGGTGGCTGCTCCAGCTTGTCAAACAGGGTGCTCACTCTTTGGCCCCAGTTTCTGCTCCCAGTGCTACTGGGCTTTTCAAGGAAGGCAGGCTGTCCCTTGGGACCTACTGGAGCCCACTGGAGCCCACAGGAGGGTGGGAGAATTAAGATGCCACCGGGTCCTGTCCTGAGCTGCTCCCAGCCACCAGCCTCACCACATGGTGCAAGAGGGACCCCAGAACAAAGGATGGATACAGGCCAGCATGTCTGCTGGTGGCCCTGGGCACTTAGCTCATCGCAGTGAACCACACGGCCTCCTCAACCCACGCTTTCAAAGCCTCCTTCTTCGTTTCTGGCATTCATGTCTGTAGGAACATGAGCCAGATCTAACTCATCTCCGACAGAAAATTCTGACTCACCCCGTGTCAGATTTTTATGAGTGGCTGTGATAGAGTAAGATAGCAATGCTCCAACAAACGGACTGTTTCCTTCCACTTGACCTCAACAGTCTTATACATTTTCTTAGCGAAAACATCTTGTCTCCTTCCATTAAGCTCATAACGTGGTCTAGGAGTATACATGCGCCTTCGGTAGATGCGAAGCGATACAGAGGTCTTTTTTTTTTTTTTTAAATTTTACAAGGTAAAGTCAGTGAACACATCCAACTTGACCAATACGTCTCTAAAATGTCAATCCAGGCAAAGCTTTTTCTGCCTACAGTTTGGAGCCTACGTGGTGACATTTTTAAAATGCTTTCAGTCCCTCAGTGAGGCTCTTAGAAGCTAGCCAGGGCTTACTACGTGCCAGGCACTGTGTCAGGTGTTGGAGCTAAAGGGAAAGAGAGCTTAGAGGCTAGCTGGGGAGGGACATCCATGACACAACCACAGCTAGAAACGGAGGCCAGTGCTAGAAAAGAGAGAGCAGGCTGCATGGAGAGTGTGTACCATGGGGCTTGTGAGCTCACGAATAAGTGGGAGTAACTGGAGTGGGGAGATGGGGGAGAGAAGAGGGTCTTCCCATCAATGGGAATCACCTGTGCTTGGAGGCAGGTGCCATGAGAGGTCTCCACAGGAAGAAGGAGGCAGTGTGGTTGAAGGGCAGAGAGATGGGGCAGAACAGGCATCAGTCAGTTGGAGGGGTATGAATAGACTGATGGGAGGATTATGGGTGCCTTTGGAGGACTGAGAATTTGTTAGAAGATCAGTGCAGATTTCTATGGAGACAAATGCCAGGAACTGATAGGTCTTTGAAAGGTCACTCTGGCTGCCTTTTGGCAAAGGGGTTGGTAAAAGGCACTTGCAGGTGTGAACACACCAGGTGGGAGGTGAGTGCAGGAAATCGGGTGAGGGAGCATGGGAACTTGGTCCCGGGGTATATAAGGGAGAATAGCCTTTAAGGAGTTCCACAAATTGGCACCAGCTGTGGCTTCATTACAGAGCTGGAAGGGGGAGGTGGGTGTGTCCTGGAGGTTACAGAAATTACATGAGAAAGGGAAGTCTTTTTAGATCTCTTTTTCAACTAGAGGAACTCTCACCTTATTGATAGAATTCCAGAGTGGGAACCAATGATATGAGGACATCTTTGAAATGTCTGAATATGTTCTTCGACATCTTTGCAAGTGACGAGGAGACCTTGACCTTAGGAGGCCTTGGCCCTCTTTGTAGCCAGAAAGATTTCACCTACAGATTTGGGTTCTCCCTTTTAAAGTCAAGGAGTCAGTCCTTCCAAAGGACACCTCCTATCATTTTACCCTCTCATCATACCTCACGTGCTGGCATCTCCAAGACCCTCTGTTCCAGGTTGAGAGTATCCACTTTGGCCGGGCTGGTCTTGCCAAGAACACCACCACAGGAAATCTAGAGCCTGTAGTGCTATTAATAACATCATCTAAGACTGTGTTTGCTGCCCTCTTGGCCTCTTCCCACCATGACTCACTGAAGCTTTTTACACATTGTATCCATTATGCTATAGTTCCCAAAGGTCATCTTCTCTAGTGCCATTAGTTTTTAGGGGAACAGGCAAACCTTAAACTTGTCCCCCTTAATTGGATCCCTGTGCCCCCACAATCTCTTTGAATGCCTTTCGCCATGATCCTTGAATGAGATCTGAGACCACTGCTGGTACCTAACACTTCTTGGCACCTTGTCTGCTAGGTTCTTGGAAGAGGAGGTGGCTATGGAGGTGAGTGGGAACGGGAGTGGGAGGATTTCTCCCTTCACTTCCCTTTTTGTGTTTTCAAATAATGGGTTTTGAGGGGGAGGGAAAGGTTAACCAGACCATTTATTTTCCATCTCCCATCGATAAAATGTCACACAGGAGAGAGGTGGCAGAAACGCACTTTCAGGTTAATTTTTTTTCAAGGAAGATTGACTTATGAACCTACTTTGTTATTCCCTTTCATTCAATTTCCCTGTACCTCCTTTTCTATGAAGTGTAACGGTAACCCATTATTATTTTTATTGTTGGCACGTGCTTTGTGAACCATAAAGTGTACGCTATAAATGGGAGCGCTTTTCTTTTTTTTTTTTTTGTAGTTTACGAAAAACTAATATTTTTTAAATTAATTTTTTATTTATTTTCAGTATAACAGTATTCATTCTTTTTGCACCACACCCAGTGCTCCATGCAAGCAGTGCCCTCCATGATACCCAACACCTGGTACCCCAACCTCCAAATCCCCCGCCCCTTCAAAACCCTCAGATTGTTTTTCAGAGTCCATAGTCTCTCATGATTCAGCTCCCCTTCCAATTTCCCCCACCTCCCTTCTCGTCTCTAACTCCCCATGTCCATGAAAAACTAATTTAAAAACATTCATCCACCAGAGTACCCAAAGGGCTCCCATATAAACTATCTGTCGTTACATTATGTCCCGATGTGGAGCTCGATCCCAGGATCCTGAGATCATGACCTGAACTGAAGGCAGAGGCTTTAACACACTGAGCCACCAGCCCCAATGTATTCTCTTCAGTACCAGAATTTGTAACCAATTGACAGATGAAAAAGGAGGCAGTCAAGTGAAAATCAATAGGTCTTAGACCTGCAAGAAATTTGAATTAGATGAATTCAGCTACTCAGGCACTGTTTCACATTTTCAGATCTCTGCAGAAAAGGGGTTAACCTTTTTACAGCATGTAAAAGAGAAGACTATAACACATACTATGTGTAAGCATGTAAATATCAAAAAATATCCCATTAGATGCTAAGACACACAGGGCCTATATTTTCTCTCAAATTCATGAATATGTAGGAGCAATAAGTGAGAAGTGAATGTATACTCTTCACTTCGAAGTCTTTTAGAAATCTAAAATATGACTTTCTATGGTTTGTGTCTCCATATTCCTTTATTGCCAGTTTGAACAAATCCACATGCTTTGATTCAAAGGTAATAAATTCCACTTATTTGGAAACATGATGTTTATTTTTATTCTCTCACCCTTAGCAGGTGGTTTCATTTTAGCACACTTCAGAGTTATAATTTCATGCTTATTAAAAACATTTATTATGATCTACATAGATGAATGAAACTTTTATTTTATTAAATTATTTGACAAAAAATCTGTTATTTTTAAAAATGTATTTCCTTTAGGGTTATTTTAGAGCGTTCAGAGAGGATCTAGGAGTGTGGTATTATGTAGTTTTTAAGTAGGTATGAAATGGTTATTTATAGGATTGTTTCTTTAAGGCTTATGTATATTGTCCATTATATGCTATAAAATATTTTGAAAGTAAATTTAAGGTATGTTTTACATAGTTTATTTTTTGGAAATAAATATTGAAATGACTTGTGAAATTCAGTATATTCTCAACATTAATTTATTTTGAAATTTACCAGTTGTCTACTGAACTATTATATGGCAGATATTACTTCAGACTACACTGGTAAATGAAATACTTGGCTTTGTAGAACTTTTATTTTAATGGGTGAGACAATTCAAGGCTATAAACCTTAATAAAAATGGCATAGTGCATTCAAAAAGGATGAGTACAATGGGGAAAAAGAAAAACTCGATCAGGGTGAGTAAAATCAAGGTTGCTAGGCAGGGGATGGGGAGTTAAAATTTTTAATAGGAAGATCAGGGTAGTTACAATGAAGCTGACAATTGAACAAAGGTATGGAAAGGTGATGAATTTGTGCAGAACTATCAGCAATAAGGTCACTCCAGACAAAGGAATTGGCTATCTTGAAGGCCATAAGGTTGGATCATGCCTGGCATATCTGAGGAATAGCAAGGAGGCCACTGTGAGTGACTGAAGAGTAGCAGGGAAAGAGGTCACAGAGGTTAAATGAGTGGCTAGATCATGTAAAAGCTTAGAAGTCATTGTAAAACTCTGGCTTTTATATTTGGAAACTTACTGTGTGATAGAATTTCTGCTAATAACTGAGAGTTCAATTGTCCATAAAATTTCAAGGACTCTTATTCTAGTAAGACAGAATGAAGAGAAAGAGTTCATATTTTCACATGGTGTAACAAATGCTCAGAGATGCAAGTGTAGGAAGCTATAGGATCACAGAAGAAGGCACTAAAATCACACCAATATATTTGATGACTGTGACTATATATAAATTTGTATTTTCTAGATTTTTTATAGTCATGGAATCACACTGTATATACTATTCATTGCCTGGCTTTTCTTTTCTCAGCATCATTACTTTGAGAATCTCCAATTGTAAATAGTTCATTTTGATGTTGAATAGTAATCTCTTTAATGAATAGATCATAATTTTTCTTTGCTCTATGGATGGACATTGATGAACATTTACACTGTTTTCAATTCTTAAAAATAAAGCTGCTATGAAATTCATATACAAGTCCCTGTATGAACATAGGGCTTGTTTCTCTTGGTTAAATGCCTAGAAGTAAAATGGCTATTTTTGTAACTGCAACATATTTTGCATTTAAAAAAATTTTCAAACTATTTTCCAAAGTGGTTGTATCATGATATATGCCAACAACAGTTTAGATTTTTTGTTGCTTCTCAATCTAGCTCAGACCAAGTACAATTAGCCTTTATAATTTTAGCCATTCTAATAGATATGTAAGCATGTCTCATTATGATTTTAATTTGTATTTCTTTAATGTCTAAATGTTGAGAAATTTGTCATGTGCCTATAAGCCATCCATATACTTTTGGTGACATGTCTCTTCCATTATTTCCTTCACATGTAAAATTGGATACTCTGTTTGGTTATTAGTAAGGTTTTTTATTTTTATTCATATTTAAATAATTAGAGTAGATGTCCATTATCAGATATGTAATTTGGAAATCGCTTGTCCATCTTTACAGTTTCTCAATGGAGCTTTGATAGCTGTGTCTTTCAAGAAATATGCTACTTCTTTCCTGGTACACGGAGGTATGACTAGAACATTATCAATGTTGATCTTTGCAAAGAAAATCATGGCTTAAGATATATGTAGTCTGCAGTTGTTGGGAGTGTTCACCATCCTTGCCTCTAACTCATCTCTCACTGCCCACACATTCACATATAGGGGAATATTGATTGACAAAATATTAATTGCCAAATAACACTAGTTAGAGAATAAGAAAAATGCAGGCACCTGATTATATAATATTACATAAATAAAATGTGTTTTTATAAGTGCTATTGGAAGTAAATTCCTCAATACTTTAATCACACAGAATGATGGAATCCTAGATTTTTTTTTCTTGTATTTACTAAGAAAATGATCATGCCTCAAGTATATTAAAATGGAATAGGGAAAATTAAAAATTGTTTTAAGATGATTTGCGTGTGTTGTGCGTATGTGAGAGAGAAAGTGAGAGAGAAAGAGAAAGAAAAAGAGAAAGGGAAAGACAGAGAGGTGGCTGCAGTGAATTGATGAGTTGGAGGATAGATTTTAAAGTTTTGTCTTTTGCTTTCTACATTTCTTTTTCCTTAGGTACAAGAGAACAATCAGTAATATCTCAGAAGCCTGCTGGTAACATCAGCAGAAAGAATTAGAGGTTCCCAGAAAATTAAGATGACATATAGTTTTCCTGACATAAGAAAATCATTTTTTGTCCCCAGCTATTTTCAATGATCTATACCCCACCTGTGTACTTGCCCAAGCACACTTCTTCCAAAACTTCCTGGGAGGTTCTTACAAAGAAATGCAAAAACCTCACTCCTTAAGGATTTTGAGGGAACAAGGCAATGGGAAAACTAACAGTCACCACCAGACCAGGAAATAGCCTAAGCTATTGAGACAATAAATCAGTGGCAAAACTCCTAGTGCTATTTCAAAAGCAATCAAGGCCTTGCATTCCTTGTCCCAGAAAATGAGCCCAAGACCCCATCTAGTTTCTATCTGCTCTTGAAGCCTGCAGAGTCCCTTTCCCTTGTCCAACAGTTACCTCTGCTTTATTCTAACGTTGAAGTTTCTGCCCTCGGTGGAATACAAGCTTCATTCAGGTGAACATGCAATACATATTGCACAAATACATATGTGGATGTGCATGCATCCACAACCTTATGACCAACCATACACGGAATAATAAAACTCTCCCTTCTGAGTATTCATCTTAAATACTAAATAAAAATCTCTCTCCTGTTCAAACAGTCAAGGCTTTGGAACTTATTCCCTGTGATCTCCTTGTATGTTGTAAACAAAGATTCCTTTGTTTGACAACTCCACCTGTTTCTGTGATTCACCAAAGACTGACCTCAGTTAGTTCAGTTGCTGTAATGGCTTTCACTACTCTGATTCTACCTCTGCAAGTCTCCAAATTTAACTATTTTTTCTCCCAATTCCGCATGTTCTTGGCTTTAAACTGCAACTCTGAAGAGAAGATTTGCTTGTTTAAAAAAAAAAAATCAAGAAAAGGGAGTAGTAGTTAACATTGTTACTTTGAACTTCCTGCCCTAAGGGGCTCTCCTGTTCTTTCTCTTTGACTTCCTGGACTAAAACGACAGAAATTTGGCAATACATCACTCCCCAATCCAGATTACTGCCAGAACAGTTTATACTCTTAGAAAAATATTAGTTTAAAAGATCACATAATTAAATACTTAAGCATGTAGTGTAATATAGTGGTTTACAAGAAATATATTTTGGTCATCTGAATATTTGGTTTTCAACCATGGCTACTGACTCACAGCTCCTAAAACTCTTGGGATTTCCTGTGATAAGGGTGAGAGAGGTGTGTTTTGTTCTGTTAATGAAGTGACCTTCAGACCTCACTCAAGGCAAGGGCTGTTTGCCTGAAGGTCCAACCACTTGGTGAAAGCCTTCACAACTTTTTGCCTCCCCTTCCTCCCAATACAGGATTATCTGGGGAGGGAAGAGGATCTGGAGATTAGATCAGCAAATGACAATGATTTAGTCAGTCATGACTATGTCATGAAGCCTCCACAGAAAAGCTGAAAGGACTGGGTTCAGAAAGCTTTTAGTTTGTGAAATGTATGAAAAGGCAGGAAGAGTGGCAGTCTTACAGAAGGTAATAGAAGCTCTGTGCCCATTCTCCATACCTTGCCCTGTGCACTTCTTTATCTATCTATTGATTTAAATCTTCTATTATATCTTTTAATAAGCTGGCAAACATAAAGTAAGTATTTTTCTGAGTTTTGTGAGTCCCTGTAGCAAATTAAAAGAACGTAAGAAGTAGGCCACTGGGACCTCCAACCTGTAGTTGCTCAGTCACAAGCACAGGTAATAACCTGGGGCCTACAGTGAGACTGGCATCTGAGGTGGGGTTGGAGATAGTCTTGGAGGACTGATCCATTAACTGATGAAATCTTACACTATGTTCAGGTAGATAGTGTCAGAATTTAGTTGAATTCTTGGAGATCCTGCTGTTGTCTGAAAATTATTTGGCATTGTTGGTATGATGTCCTAAAACCCAAAAAGATATAGCTACCTCAAAATAAGAATACGGTTGACAGCTTATATATAATAAGTGAGTATTTCAGGGATTTAAAATATACCCAATAAATAATGTAAGGAAATAAGGAAAGATTTTGAAATAAAAACAAGAATAAGAACCTAGTGGTACTAATAGATTAAATATATGTAATCTAGTTGAATTAAGAATACAATGGATAGAATACGTAATGGATTCAATAGAGATAAGAAGTCACTTAAGGATATAGTCATCTGGATACCAGCAAAGCATTAAAATTATCAATATAAAAGAGGTGTAAGATGTAGGTGATGTGTGTGGAACAAAAGCTAGAGAAGAAATTAGATTTCCTTACTACTCATAGCCTGTTGACAAGTCCTTGAAGCTCCTCTGGGGACTCAGCTGCTTCCATGTGGACACATCCACTCAGGGCAAAAAGCATTCTTAGTCCACCCCCCAGGATACTGAAAATCTACTTTCACATGTAAAAATTACTTTGGAAACTTCTTTATCTCTACTCCCCACCCCTGCCCTCAAGATATACATTGGCAATCATCTCCCAAGCATATACCCACTGATACACATCAGAAGAGTCTCTTCCCTGAGTTTTTACTAAATAGTAATAAATGACCTTTCCCTAACAATAGCTAGCCCCCTCAAGGTCCTGGAAACCTTGTTTATAAAATACCTTGGAGGCTTGTGCTATCCCTAACCTCCTCCCAAATTGAAAGTATATAATCAGCCACTCTTCATGACCCTCTCTCTCTACTCCAAATAAATAAATAAATATTTTTAAATAAAATAAAATAAATGACTTTTTTTAAATGAAAGAAGAAAAAGGAAAGAAATATTTGAATATTAATGTACATCTATTTCTCAAGCATAAAATAGTCAAGACACTGGATTAAAACTTACATACAAGAAAAGAAAGAAAATATTCATAACTAGAGTTGACTCTATGAATCCCAAACTAGGGCATACATACCAAAGACACACAAAAAAAATCACAAGTGTTAGAGAGAAAAAAAATAATTCATTAATAAAGAAACAAGAATCAGACTGACAGAAATTTTTTAAATAACATCAGATATAAAAAAGAATGAAGTAATAGCTTTATTATCTTGAAAAAAAATCACAAATGGAAACATTTAGATCCTTATAAAATGTCATTGGCATAGGAAGGCATAATAAAAAAAATATTTTCAGGAATACAGATCACAGATAATTTGCCTTAATTTGTGTAGGCAGCACTTAAATACTAATATTATTTTAACAGTTAAAATATACTCTATGATCTTTGAGGTTGGGGAAAAGAGGATGACCAAGTCATCTTGAAATAATTCAGTTTTATGAAAAAAGTAAAAAGATCAAAAAAAAGACTTGTAGAAAAGAGAGATAAAACATATGCATAATAAAAATAAATAAATAAATATACAGCTGGAGTGCCTGGGTGACTTAGTCGGTTCAAGTGTCTGCCTTCAGCTCAGGTGATGATCCCAGGGTCCTGGTATTGAGCCCTGCATCAGGCTCCCTGCTCAGTGGAGAGTCTGCTTCTCCCTCCCATTGAGAAAAAAAATTTGACTTATTTATTTGAGAGAGATAATCTTTAAATTTTACTTATTTATTTGAGAGAGAGTGAGAAAAGAAAAACATGCACACAGCAGAGGGAATAACAGAGGGAGAGGGAGAAGCACGCCACTGAGCAGGGAACCCCCTGCGGGGCTCTATCCCAGGACCCGGGTATTATGACCTGAGCTATAGGTAGACACTTAACTCAGGTACCCCAATAAATACAATCTTTTAAAAAAAATAAATAATAATAAAAATAAATAATATTTCAGATAGTATGATTTTTTTAATGTGAGACTTGGTATAAAAACAGGATGACATACTTGTCTAATTATAGCAAAGACTTTGATAAGTTTAGATGCAGTAGTACATAAAAAATTTAACTTCTTTCATTAACTGATAATTTAATTAGATTAAATTAAGAGACATCAAAATTTAGAGAATCTAATAGTCCTGATCTATTAATAAATGTAGCCATCCTAACCCCAAAACAAGAGTCTTCAGTAAGTATATAAGCATAAGTTGAACATTTACACAAACAGGCCATTATTTAGGCCAGAAGTATATGCCAATAAATTCCTAGAGTTAAATATCAGGCTATATTTTCCAAGAATAAGGCAATAAAATTAGAAAACAATGACCAAAATATTAAATTCATATAATTGGAAGTTAACTTCATACCTAAAAAGAAATAATACAGCTAATTCAGAAATTTTTAGAATTACAGTACTTTGGTAATATCAACTCTCAAAATGAGTAACGGACAGGTGGGGCTAGCAAGAGACTCGTGGGAGGATTAAATCATGGGCCCCTGTATCTCAGGTGCAGTAGAAGCAGTGGATTTGGAATTTTAGTTTTTCCACAACGTTCCACCACAAGCTGGTTAGAACTGTGCAAAAGCAGGAAGGGAAGCCCCAGTAAAGTGGAGTGGGGATGCCAGAAGGGGAGGCTGGAAGGGGGCGCCTGGTGCTCAGTGCCCATTACAGACCCCACATTGCAATCCCCCACAGGAGAGACTCACCAATTTTAGGCCCCACAGGGGAAGCTGGAGGTTCATCTCCTGACTTTTTGTAGGAGCTTTGCAGCTCAGCTGGTGAGAATTCTCCATCACCCTGCCTTTCTCCAAGGGACTTTCCTTCAAGCACCCTTCCCAACTTCTTCCTCCTCCATGAAATAATGTTCCTCTCCTTTGTTTCTCGCACTTGCCTGTGATGGGACCTTAGCTTGCTCAGCCCAGACTGCCATTCTCTGCTCTTCCCAATTAAACCCATGCTGCTGGTCAAATAACTGGCAGATTAAGTTTAAGGCCAATCGAACTAATAAATTCAAGAACTTGCAAGGAACAAAATCAATATGCACAAATTAGTGGCACTCCTAGGTGCTCGGAAGGACCCATCAGAAAGAGACTGCTGAGAACGATCTCATTTACACCTGCATCCAAGATAGCAAGATACCCAGGAGGCCCCTGAACCAAGAAAGTGACAGCCCTGCAACAATGACGACAGACAGGGAGGGGTACACACGGAGATGGGGAGGCACTGTGCTCAGGGAAGAACCCACACTGGGAAAATACCTACTCTCCCCAAAACCGGCTACAGAGTCCTCACTTTGACTCCCGAATTTCCGGACTAGGCGCAAGCCTGGAGTGGGTGTGGACACGGGAAGGACCCCGCAGGGCTGAGGTGGGGAGAGCACGAGCACCAAAGCAGGGGGACGCTCCCTGACTGCAGACCATCTGAGGAGCCCCAGGAACCGAATCCGCGAGCACACAAACACAGACAAGGACCAAGGATCACCCGAGCCCAGAAAGGGGGGACCCCACAGCCCCGCGCACAGCACAGCAGGAGGCCACGTCTCCTCACACAAAACGACGGAAGCCCCAGTGTCTACACAGGGCGCCCTTTCTCTGTGGGGTCCTGAGACCACGAACCCCTTGACAGTCCACTAAGGGACTTCTCCTCACCTCCTCCAGCGTCTGGTCCTTAGGAGGTTGGACTGCTGCCAGTGTGGGCGCGTCCTCCACAACGGGTCCGGTCAGTGTGGATGCAGAGCCACACCCTCCTCAGCTTGTCCTGTCAGGGTGGGAGGCGCCCCACATTCTCCAGAAGTCTCCACAGTGGGTCCTGAAAAGGCAGGGCTCAGGTCACAGCTGTGGCTGTGCAGCCTGGGCTCAGGGCGGGTGCTGGGGTCTGGCGCCCTCTGCAGGCGGTGCAAGGCAGTGCAGGACTGTGGGAGCTCACCCTTCAGTGGAAGGTCCTGCTCCCTCCCCGGGTCCAGCTGATGCCATTTCATTCCGGAAATTCAAGCTGCATGGAGCCCAATACCCCCCAACTTCCCCCCAAATAGCTAAGGAACAATGAATTGGAAACAATGTGGAATTACAACAGTCCTTGACCCAAACAGTGTCACTGAACATGGCCCTGATGCAGACCCACACTCTGACCTCAACTTGGTCTCAAGCCTGGACCCTACCCTAATCCAAGACCCTAACCCTAGCCCCCAACCCAAACAATGTTCACAAGAATCAAGAAGTACAAACTGCAAATATCCATCAATGGCAAGTGCATAAGCAAAGTGTGGTGAAGGGTTTGAATTTGGGTTCAGGTTCAGGTTTTAGTCAGAGTTCTAATCAGGCTTTGGGTTTAGTGTTAGGGTGAGGGTTTAGAGTGAAGGACAAGGGAACAGAGTTATAGTTTAGGGCTTTAAGTTTATGATTTAGGCTTTAAGACTCAGGGCTTATGGGATAAAGTTCAAGGTCAAATTTGGGGTTTGACTTCATGCTGAGATTTGGGTTCAGGTTTCATGACTTGGAGGTCTGGTTTAGGGTTTGGGTTCGTGGTTCAGGGCTTGGATCCAGGGCTCAGGTACAGGCTTTGGGTTCCATTCCAGGTTTGGGATTCAGGGTTCTAGTTTGGGCTTTAAGGTCAGCTTAGGTTTCAGTGTTGGTAGGGTTTAAGGTTAGGTTTAGGGATGACACATTTTCTTCAGTTGTCATCATGGACAAAATAATTCTATCTGAAGTTTCTAAGTCAGAAATGTATTTCATCTGAGGGCGCCTGGGTGGCTCCGTGTGTTAAGCCTCTGCCTTGGGCTCAGGTCATGATCTCAGGGTCCTGGGATCGAGCCCTTCATCAGACTCTCTGCTTGGCGGGGAGCCTGCTTCCCCATCTTTCTCTCTGCCTGCCTCTCTGCCTACTTGTGATCTCTGTCTGTCAAATAAATAGAATTAGTAAAAGCTATTATATAATCTTTTACAAACCATTTCCTATCTTTGCATTCTCATGTGCCAAGACAGACAGGGATTATTTAAAACCCTGAAGAGAGTGCTCTTGCTTTTAAATTGCCTGTAACCTTCGTGTAATAGATTTATGATTGATGATAGATTTAGTTAAAATATAACTATTTAAAATATTTACTCTCAGTAAACGATTTCAACCTATGCTCATTTAAGTAACTTGGTGCATAATCCCTTTTCTATTAAACCATAGTGCAAGGACCAATGCCGCGTTTCCGAGAGAACCCCAAGCTATTTTTCTAGAATGGCCATATGCATATATATCAGGCGTCCTGTTTTCACTCCCTTTGTGGAGCACCTACCCTGGAGGTCATGTAATAACCAATGACCAAAAAAACAAACCAAAAACCCAAACATCCAGGTCAAAGTGCCATCCCTGCCTGGAGTGGAGGAGACTGCTCAGACAGATCCCAGGCAGGCATCTCAGCCCAGGCCTGTGCTGGGGAAGCTGGTTCCTGGCTTTGGGCGCAATCTGGAAGCCAGCAAACTGACCCAAGAGTGCAGCTGGCCTTTAGGACTGATGATCTTTTCGCAGCCAGGCTGCCCGTGGACACCCGCTCAGAAAGCCAGGCTATGAGTCTGCCCAGCGCAGGCGCTGGCAATGGGGCAGCATGCTAGGGCATAGCTCTGCACCCCAGCCAGGGTTCAGGCCCCTGGAGTGAGGGGGCAGGGCCGGCGCAGAGAAGGGTCTTTGCTAATTTCCAAAGCTGGAAGTGAGCTCTCAGAGGACTCAGGAGGGAGGGGGGCGTGGGCGGGGCGGGGGGGGGCCAGGAGAAGGGGCTTTGCTAATTGCCCAGGCGGGAAGGAGGGGCACACAGCTCCAGGGTGCTGTGCTGCAGCCCATTCGGGACTGCAGGACCCACCATACTCGCTGCCCCTGCGCTCCCACGCTCCAGCTTAGCCCCAGAGGCCACGGTGTCCCGTTCTCATTCCTGCTGCCTGCTGCCCCTCCCTGCCCCATGGCTTCTCTGGAGGACCCTCTGCTCACAGGTAAAGTGACACCTCGACGCGCCCTCACCTGAAACAGAAAACGCAGGACAGGAGCGGGGGGGGGGGGGGGGGGGGAGGGTGGAGTGGTTGGGGCCCAGGCTTCCGGCAACCCCAGGGCACCAGGACCACCCAGGACGCCGCGCCACACCCCCTACGCAGGGGGTCGTGCCAGGACAGCGCCACAGGAGGTACCCCCCCCCTGCCAGCGGGCAGGCTAGCCCTCATAGTTCGGCACCCCCACGTGCATGTCAGAGCCTCCTGCCATTCCCAGGGCACCCAGAACCCAGAGAGTGAGGCCTTGGGTGCTTTCTAGTGACAGATTCAAGGCAATTCTTCGACTTTGGGACTTCAGAGTTAACATAGTTTTCATTTGTGATTATTATTTTTGTGTGGGGGCCGTCGCTTTTCTTTTGACCTATGCTTGTTTTCACTCCCGGTTCTGAAGAAGCCCCTAAATCCTAACCCTGTTGAGGACTCCGAAAGCTCTCAGAGCAGCAGTGCTGGGGGACAGTGTGGACACATGGTTTGGTTTCTCCTCTGGCCTGCTTCTGTGGCAGCCCCGCTCTGTCCTCCTCAGACTTCAGAGCAATATCTGAACAAGTGGAGAAGCGACCAGGGGGTCAGGAAGGTGGCCACCGAAGAGTGACTTCTCTGGAGGTTGGCTGAGCAAGCAAGTGAGCATGTTAGTCCAGCTCTGCCTGCATTCAGTATGGAGCTGAACAGGGGCCAGGGAAGGGGAGGAGGAGCAGAGAGCAGGGACAAAGGGACCAAAGAGGAGATTCAGATGAAGGGAAGTAATGGGGAGGAAAGAGAAGAAACTCTAGAAGACAGCCATGTAGAAAGGAAAAGGGATGAAGTGGGCATTGGGAAAGGGCACCACCAGGGAAGGAGAGAGGGGAAGGAAAGAGGGAGGAAAGAGGAAAGGGGAAAGGGAGAAGGGAGGAGTCAGCATGCCAGGGCTCCCCCTGCATCTGAAGAAGAGGTGGCTGGTCCAGCTTGTCAAACAGGGTGCTCACTCTTTGGCCCCAGTTTCTGCTCCCAGTGCTACTGGGCTTTTCAAGGAAGGCAGGCTGTCCCTTGGGACCTACTGGAGACCACTGGAGCCCACAGGAGGGTGGGAGAAATAAGATGCCACCGGGTCCTGTCCTGAGCTTCTCCCAGCCACCAGCCTCACCACATGGTGCAAGAGGGACCCCAGAACAAAGGACGGACACAGGCCAGCATGTCTGCTGGTGGCCCTGGGCACTTAGCTCATCGCAGTGAACCACACCGCCTCCTCAACCCACGCTTTTAAAGCCTCCTTTTTCGTTTCTGGCTTTCATGTCTGTAGGAACATGAGCCAGATCTAACTCCTCTCCGACAGACAATTCTGACTCACCCCGTGTCAGATTTTTATGAGTGGCTGTGATAGAGTAAGATAGCAATGCTCCAACAAACGGACTGTTTCCTCCCACTTGACCTCAACAGTCTTATACATTTTCTTAGCGAAAACATCTTGTCTCCTTCCATTAAGCTCCTAACGTGGTCTAATAGTATACATGCGCCTTCCTTAGATGCGAAGCGATACAGAGGTCCTTTTTTTTTTTTTAAATTTTACAAGGTAAAGTCAGTGAACATATCCAACTTGACGAATACGTCTCTAAAATGTCAATCCAGGCAAAGCTTTTTCTGCCTACAGTTTGGAGCCTACGTGGTGACATTTTTAAAATGCTTTCAGTCCCTCAGTGAGGCTCTTAGAAGCTAGCCAGGGCTTACTACGTGCCAGGCACTGTGTCAGGTGTTGGAGCTAAAGGGAAGGAGAGCTTGGAGGCTGGCTGGGGAGGGACATCCATGACACAAGCACAGCTAGAAACGGAGGCCAGTGCTAGAAAAGAGAGAGCAGGCTGCATGGAGAGTGTGTACCATGGGGCTTGTGAGCTCACGAATAAGTGGGAGTAACTGGAGTGGGGAGATGGGGGAGAGAAGAGGGTCTTCCCATCAATGGGAATCACCTGTGCTTGGAGGCAGGTGCCATGAGAGGTCTCCACAGGAAGAAGGAGGCAGTGTGGTTGAAGGGCAGAGAGATGGGGCAGAACAGGCATCAGTCAGTTGGAGGGGTATGAATAGACTGATGGGAGGATTATGGGTGCCTTTGGAGGACTGAGAATTTGTTAGAAGATCAGTGCAGATTTCTATGGAGACAAATGCCAGGAACTGATAGGTCTTTGAAAGGTCACTCTGGCTGCCTTTTGGCAAAGGGGTTGGTAAAAGGCACTTGCAGGTGTGAACACACCAGGTGGGAGGTGAGTGCAGGAAATCGGGTGAGGGAGCATGGGAACTTGGTCCGGGGGTATATAAGGGAGAATAGCCTTTAAGGAGTTCCACAAATTGGCACCAGCTGTGGCTTCATTACAGAGCTGGAAGGGGGAGGTGGGTGTGTCCTGGAGGTTACAGAAATTACATGAGAAAGGGAAGTCTTTTTAGATCTCTTTTTCAACTAGAGGAACTCTCACCTTATTGATAGAATTCCAGAGTGGGAACCAATGATATGAGGACATCTTTGAAATGTCTGAATATGTTCTTCGACATCTTTGCAAGTGACGAGGAGACCTTGACCTTAGGAGGCCTTGGCCCTCTTTGTAGCCAGAAAGATTTCACCTACAGATTTGGGTTCTCCCTTTTAAAGTCAAGGAGTCAGTCCTTCCAAAGGACACCTCCTATCATTTTACCCTCTCATCATACCTCACGTGCTGGCATCTCCAAGACCCTCTGTTCCAGGTTGAGAGTATCCACTTTGGCCGGGCTGGTCTTGCCAAGAACACCACCACAGGAAATCTAGAGCCTGTAGTGCTATTAATAACATCATCTAAGACTGTGTTTGCTGCCCTCTTGGCCTCTTCCCACCATGACTCACTGAAGCTTTTAACACATTGTATCCATTAAGCTATAGTTCCCAAAGCTCATCTTCTCTAGTGCCATTAATTTTTAGGGGACCAGGCAAACCTTAAACTTGTCCCCCCCTAATTGGATCCCTGTTCCCCCACAATCTATTTGAAAGCCTTTCACCATGATTCTTGAATGAGATCTGAGACCACTGCTGGTACCTAACACTTCTTGGCACCTTGTCTGTTAGGTTCTTGGAAGAGGAGATGGCTATGGAGGTGAGTGGGAATGGGAGTGGGAGGATTTCTCCCTTCACTTCCCTTTTTGTGTTTTCAAATAATGGGTTTTGAGGGGGCGGGAAAGTTTAACCAGACCATTTATTTTCCATCTCCCATCGATAAAATGTTTACCACTCCACACTGGAAGAATTTATATCTTTCCTTTGAATCTCCAGGAAAATCTCCCAAACCCAGACCACCACCATGTGGATTCAGCCATCTTCTGATTCACCTCCAGATTGTCTCCTCCTAAATGCTCAAGCCACAGGTTAAGGGTGAAATGTTCAATGCCCAAGCAATTAAGTGGGGAACACGTTTATCTAAGCAATTGCATGCAGCTCTCTATCTGCATACAGGGGGTCTCTCCCAAGCCTTTCCAACCTCAGCAAAAGAAGACAAAGCCCCAGCAGTCTGGGGTATATATCATTCATTCATTCCTGTGTTCAACACTCATGGCGGATCCCCAGCAAGACAGTGGGAGAGCAAGGACTGGAGAAATCCTGGAAGCTGAAGTCTGAGGAGGATTTCAAATTCAAGTCAGAGATGAAAGAAACATCTGGACTTGGTCCTCAGGTACATGCAGTATTCTGAACTGAGGCTAGAACCAGAGACCATTCTAATGAAAGGCCTCTACAGGTGGGCTCCAACTCAGTTTCGTGTATATTCATTCATGAAATAGCTCTTTGGGTCAACATGCAGAAGAAAACCATTTCAGAAAACTGACAATGAGGAGAGTAAAGGGAAGCCAGAAGGCTTGTGAATGGGGAGAGAGGAGGACCCAGGGCAGGAAACCAAGAATCCCTCCCTGCCCTCCTTGCTGCCAGGGAGGTCTGAGGGACTAGTTTCCACCTGGGATCCCAAGTCCTGAACAAAAGCAGCGGGGCCACGGCGGGGGAGGGAAGGGGGTCCTCAGCACGGGCGCATGGGGCTGCGGAAAGATGGGGGCTAGCGTGCCTGCTGGCGGGGGGCACCTCGCAAGGCGCTGTCCCCAGCCCGACCCCATGAGGACCCGGGTTTGGCGCAGCGTCCGGGGTGGTCCCGGTGCCCTGGGGTTCGCGGGAGGCTGGGCCTCCACAACCCCCCTCTTCGCCCCCAGGTCGGGTCCGCGCTTTCTGCTCCAGGTGAGGGCGCGGCGCGGTGTCACTTTACCCCTGTGCAGAGGGTGGTCCGGAGAAGCCTTGGGGCGGGGAGGGGCAGCAGGCAGCAGGAGCGGGACAGCGGAGCCTCACATGGGAGCGTACGGGCGGCGAGTCCGGTGGGTCCTGCAGTCCCGACTGAGCCGCAGCACAGCACCGCGGCGCTGCCCGCCCCTCCTCCGCCAGCCCCTCCACCTCCTCCCAGACTCTCAGCCACATCCTCTGTGAGCTCACTTCCAGCTTAGGCAATTAGCAAAGCGCCTTCTCCCCGCCGCCCTCCACCCGCCCCCGCCCCCCTCCCTCCTGAGTCCTCCCCGAGCTCCCTTTTCGCTTTGGCAATTAGCAAAGCCCCTTCTCTGCCCCGCCCCCGCCCCCTCCCTCCTGAGGCCCCGCCCTGGCTGGGGCGCGGGGGAAGCCCCGGGGGCTGCAAGCTTGACCAGCGCTGGCGCTGGGCAGCCTCCTAGCCTGGCTCCTTGAGCGGGTGTCCACCCGCGGCCTGGCTGCAAAAAGATCATCAGTCCTGTTAACCCTGGCTGCACTCTCCCGTCAGTTTGCTGGCTTCCAGATTGCGCCCAAAGCCAGGAACCAGCTTCCCCAACACAGGCCTGGGCTGAGATGCCTGCCCAGGATCTGTTTGAGCAGTCTACTCATCTCCAGGCAGGGATGGCACTTCCACATGGATGTTTGGGTTTTTTTATTGTTTTTTGGTCATTGGTTATTATTACATGACCTCCAGGGTAGGTGCTCCACAAAGGGAGTGAAAACAGGATGCATGATATACCCCTCACCTCCCATGCTGTCTTTCTCTTAAATAATAAGCACTGCTGAACTATCTTAGATTCTGTACCTTCTCTCCAGCCATGAACCTATCACTGTCTTTAACTCTTGAAAACTTCATTAGACAAATTAATGTGGTGAAGGAAGCAATATGAGAAAGCCTATTAATCTGATGAGCATGGAACTGAACAAACCCTATAGATACTTTCCCTTTGATTTCTAGCCTATCAATACCTACAGTGAGTCACATACACTCAAGATTATTGTTTTTATTGTATACTTCATATATTCATTGATTTTGGACTCGTTATCATTTCGTTGAAGTGTTAAACTATGGTAATAAACAAACTTTTAATTAACTTTTCCTCCTATGATACAAATATAACTTGCACTTGAGCTTTAGCTAATTTTATGTTCTAAAATTGCCAAAACAAAATGATCAAGGTTTCTAGATTATTTACTGTATTTTCTACTATATAATATTGTTCTATCTCTTCTGTATAAAGAAAATGAATGCTTGGGGCTCTTGGGTGGCTCAGTGTGTTAAAGCCTCTGCCTTCTGCTTAGGTCATGATCCCAGAGTCCTGGGATAGAGCCCCACATCAGGCTCTCTGCTCAGCAGGGACCCTGCTTCCCTTCCTTTCTCTCTGCCTGCCTCTCTGTCTACTTGTGATCTCTGTCTGTCAAATAAATAAATAAAATCTTTAAAAAAAGAAAATGAATGCTTGATAACTAAATGAATGCTTTACTGAACAAATTAAATATGGCAATAGCATTTTATTTTATCATGCTTCACATATTAAACAATAATATTATATCACTAGTCTACAAATAATCTACTCGCATAGTCATTTGGAAGCTTTTAGCAAAAGAATTCTTCCTCCTGATTGTAGTATAAAAGCCACAGAAATATACAGAAGACTCCTAGGATAGAAAGTGAAATCCAGTTATCCGTGATGCCTTGAGGAGGACCTGACCTATGTATGTCCTGGGATGCACTAGTAACTGTTACATGTGATAGGATTATATTTAATATATACAGTTTCATTTACTTCACAAAGGACATATAAATTTGAGAATAAAATATTTGATGAATCTATAAAGTCTATATCTATTTGTAACTAATGTGGTAGAATTAAGATGTTAATTTGAAAAAAAATTCATTGAACACATACACATATTCAATTGTTTTTATATATATAAACAGCATTATTTATTTATGTAAATAAATGCATTGTCTGTAAAATCCATTTACTTATCAATCATAAGGGTAATTTTAAGTACTAAGAATAAGAAATATGTGAAAAGATAAGTGTTCAAGAGTGCAGTTTGTGGTAATTAATACAATATGATAGGCTCATGAAAAAGATATATTACTTGAACTTAAAAGCTTCTATAATTAAGCGATGACCACTTGAAATTTGTAATTAGTCTTGCTGCAGTTTTTCCTTGCACTTATTGCCCTTCCCCAGAAGTTCATTAAGAATTTCTGTGAATGTCCTTATGTTTAATCTCATTCATAGATTCCACTGCTGCTCACAAAACAAAGCCAAAAAGAGAGGTAACTCTATGTGGCACTCCATCCACAAGCAATACATTCATAAATAATTAAAAAGCTCTCTACTTCATTTGTTACCCATTCAGCTGATAATTTAAATGAGTAACTGAGGCCATTTTATCAGCACTTTTAATAGAATGCGACTCAGAAACTTCACAGTGTTATTTAAGAAGAAATGCTCACGTGTTAAGGTTTTTATTTTTTTAAATCAACAAAATAATTTTCAAATATTAAAAGCAAATGTCTCCTTTTCCTCCAAGTTTCCTTGCTATGTCAAAGTTACAAATAAATACATTAAAATCGTATTTTGAGTAGTAGATAAAAACAAAAGTTTTGAAACTGTGGGTTCAGTGTCTGGGTTAACTTGTATAAATATCTGAACTCAATGTATTTAGACTTTATTAGATTTTTTTTAGACTATTTAAAAATACATGCTGAGATAATGACAACATTATTTTATTCATTTTAATAAATAAATTATTTTATTTAATTATGTTTAGATATTTATTTATTAAATTAATGATTTAATATTTAATAATCTAAATTTGAAATATTTTAAATTCTAAAAATATTTATTTAATTAAATTGATATATTTAATATAAATATTTAATAAATTATTTAATCATTATTATAATTATGCAATACATTATGTATTGTGTAATAATTGCATTTTAATAAATAAATAAATGTATTATTTACATTATTTTATTTTATTTTATTTTATTTAGTTGACAAAGAGAGGGAGAACGCAAACAAAGGGAGCTGCAGGCAGAAGGAGAGGGAGAAGTAGGCTCCCAGCTGAGTAGAAAGTTCAACCTGGGGTTCCATCCCACAACCCTGGGATCACCACCTGAGTCGAAGGCAGATGCTTAAGTGACTGAGCCATCCAGATGCCCAAGGCTTTGTATTCTTCGCTTCTAAATATTGATGCTCCTTCATCTCTGGAGTTAGTAAATTGATGTTGAGAATTCATATCAAAGAATTGATAGTAGCTGTTAAACAGAAACATGTAATTTAGGGGAAAAAAAAGAACAGAAGGAAGAGAAAGGCCAAAAGTCAAAAGCACATTAATATAAAATTTAATTAGATAAAAAAGCTGATATTCCTGAAGGGGGCTAATAAAAGAGCTGCAAAGAGCTGATAGGATTAGGAAAATTGTCCACTCCTGGTCATTTCATAATTTTAAACTATTCCTTATTAATAAATATACTTAGTTCCAGAAACACAAGCACATAAGAACATTTCCACCAAGTTTCCTCTAACAGCATTTACAAATTAGACGTTCAAACAATGCAGTTCATTACATGTTGCATCTGTATCTTAAAGTTTAAACACATTCTGTGACACATTTTCCAACAATTAAAATTAAAAAATATATATATACATATATATCTATGTATATATATATATACCTTATCCCTAAATGGAAAAAATATATATAGAGAGAGAGAAACCTTATCCCTAAATGAAACCTTTCTTTGTTTATTAGATTAAATAGGTAAATTAGCAACAACAACAACAACAAACAGCTAATATTATAGAGGTAGGAACAATTTACCTTTTCATTCATTGCTATTTTCTAAAAATTCCTATTTTATTTTTTTCTCAAGTCTGTCATAATAATTTTCTAAATCTCCTGCCTTATTCAATTTTTTTCTTTTAGTGGAAATCTCTATTTCATATTTATTTTCTCTTCCTCCACTCTTTGCTCTAATAATTCAATGTATTATTAGATTTTCTGTTTTTCTCTTTATCCAGATATATCTTTTCTTTCTTTTTTTCTTTTTTAAATAATTTGATTTGCTGGCATTTTACATCAGTACATGCTTTCTTATGGATGTTAGAAATGTCTGTGGAACTACTAGAAGAATAAACTTTTTTACCTTTAAGAAGTTTACAGTCTAGAGTGCCTGGGTGGCTCAGTTGGTTAAGTGTCTTCCTTCAGCTTAGGTCATGATGCCAGGGTACTAGGATCCAGTCCTGCATCAGCTGCCTGCTCAGCAAGGAGTCTGGTTCTTCCTCTCCCTCTGCCCCTCCCTCTCTCTCTCTAATAAATAAATAAAATCTTTTAAAAAAAGACTTACTGAAATCTGAGACTGAATTACTAAATTCAGTCTTAATAGAAGACAGCTAAACAAAGCAATAATCACAACTGGAAAATTTAGCGAGATCATGGTTTAACATTTTTGGTTGACACAGGACCTCTTTCAGTAACAACTTTCCCTAAATATCAATTTCTTTTTAAGGCAAAAAATTTTGACAAGAAATCCAGATCCTTCTGATCATTTTCATATCAATTTAAGGTGACATCCTCAGAGTATATAATCAAATATGTAATTATTCTATCTGTTGCCTTGTATATTGCCTGTATCTTTTTCAGACTCAAAGTTCCATTGAGGTAGAGTTTTTTTTTTTTTTAAGCAGAGATTTTTAAAGTGTTTGATATATACAAGATGCTTAATAAGTGTTTACAAAGCCTATGTATTACAGAAGCTTTAAACAGGCTTTAAAATAATGTAGGTGATATTAGTGGTCATATCAAACAATTTTTAGGTTTCAGTCATGTAAATAACTACATTTCTCAGAGACAGAGAAACATACAAATGGTCTGGGTCCAGTAGGATAATGCTAGCATGTGTTGTAAATTCTTTTATATGACCTTATTCTTGCAAGAATTGGTTATGTGGCAGAAAAAAAGGTATCACTATCTTATACTTTATTATTTAAAGAGATTTATGGAAGTCTTAATTTCTTACACTACCCCTTTGTTTCAGTGGACCCAATTTCCGTGGTAATGGTGAGAGGAAAGTAGGCAATTTAGGCAGCAGCAAAAATCTCCTACAAGGCACTATAAAATAAGGCTTGTTCTAGATCATGGGTCTGTCCAAAGGGGAATGTTAAGGGGTAGAATGGATGATGGATGCATTGTGGACTTATAACTTTAAGATTAATACTGTTATGCCCCAATAATGGGTCTATGATTAAAGGAGCGAGACTGATGTAAAGCAAAGGTCAAGCAAAGCTTTATTTCATGCCAAGCATCAAGAATCTAACCAAACGTTCGGGGCCACACCTCTTATGAGAGAAGGAAACCCTTTGCTGTTTCACAGTCTAGCTTTTAAGGGCAAAGGCCATGCAGTCAGGCCTGGCCACGCACAGGTGACCAATGAGATTTTAACACACACAGGAAACTCCACAGTGAGGCTAGGTGACCAATTGAGGTTCAATTTACCCTAGTATAGACATTTGACCCAGCCTATTACACCTTGATTAGGATTGGTGCAAAAAAGTTTCCCAAAGGGCGGAGGAGTGGGGCATACTCCTTAGTATCTAGGGAGACAATATGCAAACACCGCCCCCCTCCCGCTGATTGATGTCTCCACCTGGCCTGACCCACCCTTGTATATGGGCTTTGTTACCTGGAGCTGATTTCCAGGACTTGTTTTTAAGTGAATCCCCTGGGGGAAGGGGAACAAGGACAGTTTAAGGGTTAACCTCAATGAAAGCCTCTTGCTAAAATATAAAAATATAAAATAGGTCCTTACATTACAACAACTCAGTAGGGAAAGTCCCAGTGTGGTGATAAAAGAAGTGAGGTAACTTGCATTGCACATTTTTTTTTTAAAACGTGTAAGTTGTATTTTTCCGTGCCATTACATCATACTTTATCTTCATCTCTGTCTACTAGTTTAAAACTAGTTAAACAAACTCAACAATTTTTAAAAAAATATTTTATTTATTTATTTAAGAGCAAAAGCCAGAGAGAGAGAGAGAGAGAGAGCATGAGCAATATGGGGCTCGATGCCAGGACTCTTGAGATCCTGATCTGAGCCAAAGGCAGACACTTAACTGACTAAGCAAATGAGACTCCCACAAACTCAACAATTTTATAAAATTTTTATTTGTTGGGTTGCCTGGCTGGAACAGTCAGTAAAATATGTAAATCTTGATCGTGGGGTTGTACGTTTGAAATCCACCTTGGGTATAGAGGTTTTATTTAAAAATAAAATCTTTAAAAATTTTTTTTTCATTTTTTTATTTAAGCCATTGTATGGCAGTGTTGATCACTATATTGTACACCTGAAAGTAATATTAACCTTATTTTAACTAACTACAATTTAAATAAAAACTTTAAAAATAAAATAAAAATAATAATCATAAAAATAAAAAAGAGGAAAAATTATTTGGCAGGCAATTTTCTTAATTGCATATTATTTATTATTATCATAGTCTGTGTGTGTCGGTGGGAAGTGGCTGGTATTACAGTGAGTACCATATCTGTGTTACACTGAGGTCCATGTCTGTAGTCAGTCTTTTTTTTCTTTTAGTTTATTTTCAGGGATCCAAAATTCATTGTTTATGCACCACACCCAGTGCTTCATGTAATAAATTCCCTCCTTAATACCCACCACTGGGCTCACCCAACCACCTGCCACCCTCCTCTTCAAGACCCTCAGTTTGTTTCTCAGAGTCCACAGTCTCTCATGGTTTGTCTCTCCCTCCGATTTCCCCCAGCACACTTCTCTCCATCTCCCAGTGTCCTCCACGTTATTCCTTATGTATTGAGTCTTATAAAAACTTTTATTTCTTTCCCTATTCTGCTTTGCATATGCTTACCTTAGATGTTAAAATGTTATAAACCTCTCCTGCCTGGTCCATTTTCTCTCTCTTCTCTCATGATTTCTCATGCTCTCCCTGCCAACCCCACATGCCTTACAATATCTGGATATGACTAATTTCTTCCTGAGCTACTTTATTCTACTCTGCCATATGGTTGCCCTTCCCTCTTCTGTACCATAAGTTCTATCCCCTGCATTTGTGCTTTAACAATACCTAATTCTTTTCACTACATCTGTATCTTTGAGGTCAATACTCAGTAGTGCAATCGCTGGGTCATAGGCTAGCTCTATTTTACTGGAAAGAAGGGCCATATGCACCCCAGTGTTCATAGCAGCAATGTCCACTATAGCCATTCTGTTGAAAGAGTCAAGATCCCCTACAACAGACAAACGGATAAAGAAGATGTGATCCAAGGATACAATGGAATATCACTCAGCCATCAGAAAGGATGAATACCCAACTTTTGCATCAACATGGATGGGACTGTAGGAGATTATGTTAAGTGAAATAAGTCAAGCAGTGAAAGTCAATCATCATATGGTTTCACTTATTTGTGGAACCTAAGGAATAGCATGGAGGACATTAGGAGAAGGAAAGGAAAAATGAAGTGGGGGTATTGGAGGGGGAAATGAAACATGAAAAACTATGGACTCCAAGAAACAAACTGAGGGTTTTAAAGATGAGAAGGATGTGGGGATGGGTGAGCCTGGTGATGGGTATTAAGGAGGGCACATATTGCATGGGGCACTGGGTGTTTTACACAAACAATGAATCATGGAACACTACTTCAAAAACTAATGATGTATTGTATGGTAACTAACATAACATAATTTAAAAAAAAAAAGGAGGGGGACAATACCTAACACTCAATCTTTGCTAGTTTCTTGTTTACCTCCTTTTAAGAGTAAGCTCATTAGTGTTTTTTTTTTGGTTTTTTTTTTTTTTGTCTCAACTAAAAGAAGAAAAATAATACACATTATTTTGAAAACTTTTTGAACAGTGTACAAACGTTAGTCAAGTCCACAATGTCTCATCTCTTCTTCCTCCTAACATGGCTAAGTTGAAAAACCCTTTATCTGGGAAAAGATCATTGTCCAGCCACCTTGTGTAAGATTTTGGCTTTAGGTTAGATTATCCTTTCTTTCCTTTTCTGAAAATAAGTTGAAAATATTAATAGCCTCAGTTTTTCTTCCAAAATATGACTGCTTCTTTACCAAGTGCAAAAGCAACCCATTTTGACCATAGTAAACAGCTTGGACCTACTTTTTTTGGCTCACTGTTTTAGTGAGACAAGTGGAGTGAAGATGACACACCATTTCCAAATGTATTAATAATTGGTAGACCATACTTCTAAATTGAAGATTTGTTGCCATTAAACTACGACCAGACTCGCTATAATTACAGAGGTAAATTCTTTATATTTACTATATTTGAAATTACCATATAATACCAAAATAAAATTGTGATTATGTGAAGAGTCTGTAATATTAAGAAGATGACTTTGAAATGATTGCTTATCTAAATGAAATTTCCCATTTTATAATCTTGTATAAGCTTCCGTTGTCATTTCCTATTTAAAATCTATTAGAAGGCACTCTTATTTTCCCTTAAGTGGGAAGTCAAATGTGGAACAAATTCATCCCAAAGGAACTGATTCTATGTTCCACTGAAGACAAGGTGGCTTCCATGTGGCATTTTGCCTCTTGCATATTGTTCATCTCCTACAACAAATGGGGGTATGCTCTTTAGTAAACTAATTCAACTCAATTAGAGACATTGTCTTCAAGGGATAACATCATAGAGACTAGAATCAGAATCATACTTTTGGGAAAATTGGGCCCAGGATTTTTGTTTTGTTTTGTTTTGTTTTGTTTTAAGATTTTATTTATTTATTTGACAGACAGAGACCACAAGTAAGCAAATAGCGGGGGGGGGGGGGGCATGGGAAGCAGGCTCCCTGCTGAACAGAGAGCCTGATGCAGAGCTCGATCCCAGGGCTCTGAGATCATGGCCTGAGCCGAAGGCAGAGGCTTAACCCACTGAGCTACACAGGTGCCCCTGGGCCCAGGTTTTGATGGCTTCTTTCCTCAATCTTATAAAACCTATTTGAACTCTACTGGATGCCAGAACTGCTTAAAAATATTTGGTCCCTTGTAATTTTAACCTTCCAGTATTCAATGCACCTGATCCATGTAATATCCTATAGTATTTTTGTCAAATGAAGACTCTCAAAGTGTGTTTCTTGGGAGACACTTTTCAATTGGTTGCTTACATTTCTGCATTTATTATTTGTTCTAGGCCATCCTTTGAAGATGGTTGTATTGAATAGACTTGGAAGACAGAATTAGTATCTTTTTTTTTAACTTAACCTGTTGTGTTTGCAAATATTATCTGCCTCTCTTTTGATTCTTCTTGTGGGAACTGAGGCTCAGAACTGATATATAACTCCCATCCCTACACACACACAAACACACACACACACACACACACACAAATAATGTTAATATTCTGGCTACCTCTATTGCTGTGAATAATAAACTATATTATTTCTGAAACATGAGTCTGCGTCTTCTATCAACACCCAAGAAACTACGGCAGACTCATACACCAGCTTTCAAATAAGGGAAAATAATCTCAGATGCTTTATATTTTTTGATAGTGTTACCTACTTCTGAACATATGACTGAGCACATATAAAGCTGGAGCCATGACCATTTAGAGCTTCTTCTGTGGAAGAACTATGCATTCACTAGTAAACAATAGTAGTTTCATCTTTTTTTTTTTTTCCTCCTGGACACCATTTCCTCTCTCAAACTGTTGCTCAAATTGGATGGAGTCTAAGGTCCTTTGAGGAAATTTTTGTTTAATGATTCAAAATAAAATAGGAAGAGTCTAAAGTGCTAAAAATACTTCTAGATAAAAGGTATAAGATCATGCCAGAAAGGATAGTAATTTTATCTAACAACTGCCTGTTCACCCCTTTTTTGTTCATTAACTAATCTCCAAATTCCTGACTAAATCCCTTTTGTAAGCCAGAATGTGAGCTAAAAACTGGGATTTTAAAAAATGTTCATTTGAAATCCAGTTAGTTAACATATATGGTTGTATTAGATTCATGTGTACAATATAACATATAGCACTCAGTGCTCATCATGACAAGTGCTCTAATTAACCCCCATCACTTATTTAATCCATCACTCCTTTCAGATCCCGTCAAGTAACCATCAGTTTGTTCTCCGTAATGAAATGTCTGTTTCTTGCTTTGTTTCTCTTTCTATGTCTTATTATTTCCCCTTTGCTTGTTTGTTTTGTTTCTTTTATTCCATATATGAGTAAAGGTATTTGTCTTTCTCTGACTGACTTATTTCACTTTTAGCATTATACTGTCTAGTTCCAACCATGTTATTGCAAATGGCAAGATTTCAGTCTTTTTTATGGCAGAATAATATTCCATTGTATATACATACCACTTATTCTTTATTCATCAATTGATGGATACTTGGGCGCTTTCCATATCTTAGCTTTATAAATAATGCTGCTATAAACATAGGGGTGCTAGAATCCCTTTGAATAAGTTTTCTTATATTCATTGGGTAAATACACACCAACAGGTTTGTTGGATCAAAAAGGACTTCTATTTTTAAATTTTATGGAAATTCCATACTGTTTTCAGATATGGCTGTATCAGTTTGCATCACCACCAACAGTTCACAATTGTTACTTTTTCTTTTTTTTTTAAGATTTTATTCATTTGACAGAGAGAGATCACAGTAGAGAGAGACAGAGGAGGGAGCAGGCTCCATGCCTGGCAGAGAGCCCGATGTGGGACTTGATCCCAGGACCCTGAGATCATGGCCTGAGCTGAAGGCAGAGGCTTAACCCACTGAGCCACCCAGGCAGCCCCCACAAGTGTTACTTTTTCACATCCTCTCCAACACCTTTTGTTTCTTGTAGTGTTGATTTTAGCCATTCTGACAGGTGTGAGGTGGTATCTCTTTCTAGTTTTGCTTTGCAATTTCCTGATGATACATGATGATGGACATCTTTTCATGTATCTACTGAACATTTGAATGTGTTCTTTGGGGAAACACTTGTTCATGTCTTCTATCCATGTTTTTATTGGATTATTTGTTTTTGGATGTTGACTAAAAACTGGATATTAAGTAACACACAAGACAGGTTTCCTTGAGCTTAAATTTTATTTGCATGAGTATCATTAACAGGAAAAAATATGCATATGGGTATGTACAGTGTGTTTATGTATACATCTATCTATCTATCCTCTATCCCATGTCTTCTAATTGTGGTAAATCCTGTAAGGTGGGGAATGGGATAGTCTGAAGAAATATGCTTCTGGATATGCTGGGTAAGCAAATTTAATTGCACTCAGATGCATTGGATATAAGTGAATCACTCAAATGAGTTATTTAATATTATATAGAAACAAATTAAAAGTTTATGTAGTTGAAAATAATAGGTAGTTAAAATAATTTTTTTGTTTGTTGTTTTTGTGTCTTTTTTTGTTTATATATACTATGGTGTGAATGTTTATGTCTCCCAAAATCATATTATGAAATCTAACTCTGTAAGTGCTAGTATTAAAACATAGGGGCCTTTGGGAGGTGATTAGGTCATAAGTGGGATTACAGTCCTTTTAAAGGAGACCCCAGAGAGTTCTCTTGCTTCATTCATCATGTACGTTTACAGTGAGAAGATAGCCATCTATGAGGAAGTGGGCTCTCCCTGGATCTGCCCATTCCTTAATCTTGAACTTCTCCATTCTAGAACTGTGAGAAATAAATTCCTGTTCTTTATAAGCTATTAAGTCTATATCATGTCCGTTATAGCAGCCTGCATGCAGAAGGACACTATGACCTAAAATGAGAGCAATAAATATAAAGTTTCAGTAAAGTCAGTTGGTACAATGTTTTTTTTTTTAATTAGAGAAGACATGCTGCTTCATGTTAAACCTTGATATTGTATATGTTTCTTGAAGGGCCACTTCTTACTCCTTTGTGTGTTTTCCACAAAGTCCAGGATGATGCCTTACATAAAGGTAATATTTTATAAATACTGTTGGAAATATATACTTCTCTAAAATCTTATTTTGCCTACAGATTACTTGGATCCACTTTGCCTTCTGTAGAATATTTGAAATATTTTAAGAACAGAATGTCTCTCTAAATAACATTTAGAATCATCATTAGTTTATGACTCCTGACTGATTTGTTTATGCAGTGATACTTACTGCAAGAACACTGAAGTTTGTAATATAATTTTGAATTAATCACCAAGCTAGTTTATTTTAACTTATGAAAAAATAATTTCTCATGTTGGTTTAATTCTGCTCTTATGTTATGGTCATGACATTTTCATTAAAATAAAGTAGAAAATAGAAGTAAATAATAAATGAAAAATAAAAATTAAAAAATAAAAAAATAAAAGCAAATCTCTTGTGAAATGTTAAACTTTTCTTACTTATTTTGTTTTGCTTTTCTTCTACCATGCTGGCAAAGCTGTATATTGCAGATAGGTACAATTTTCTAGGTGCTAGGTTTGTTACTTTTGCTAAAATTTTCAAAATATAAGGAGTTGAATAGTCATGGATTGTTTATTAAACTCCTTATCTACACATATAAAAATAAAACAATGATGGTGACCTGGGTATTTCTAAAATTGTATTCTGTTTTTCCATATTATGGTTTACAATGTAATTAATAAAGATTCTGCATATATTAACATCATCCCATTCTATCTCATCTGTATGTCAATACAGAGCATGTATGATTTCTATTCATTGCTATGTTGTGGTGAAGAGATTGTCTGAAGTAGCCTATATTTATGCAGGTAGATCTTAAGCTACGGTGCTCTTGTTTATTTGCTTGTTCGTGATCAGTATGTTTGAAAGATGGTAACTATTGCATCAGGTGTGACGATTAAAAAATATTATTGGTGCCTGATACACTGTGATAAAATAGGTAAGTCAATTCATAATTTGTTAATTAAATTAGAAAAGAAATTCCTTTGGATTTGTTCTTTATTAAGAGTTTTTTTTTTTTTTACGAATGCCTTGGGATGTTTTTTGTGTAATATATATCACATGCCTCAACCTTTAAATTTGAATGTAGAAAAGAGTTATCAGAATGAGCCTAGAAAATATTGTTATGGGGGCGCCTGGGTGGCTCAGTGGGTTAAGCCGCTGCCTTCGGCTCAGGTCATAATCTCAGAGTCCTGGGATTGAGTCCCACATTGGGCTCTCTGCTCAGCAGGGTGCCTGCTTCTTCCTCTCTCTCTGCCTGCCTCTCTGCCTACTTGTGATCTCTCTCTGTCAAATAAATAAATAAAATTTAAAAAAAAAGAAAACATTGTTTTGAAATATTTTTGTTCTGTTGTATTATGTTAACTTAGGAAATAATGGTAGTTATTTTTATTAGCATTTCCTACTTTCCACATGCCCTTACAGATGAGATATAATGTTTTTCCTACTCTTTTTATCGTGGTTGTTATATTCTTCATGATCAATAACAATCAATGAAAATTCCTAACATTAATTTTCTTTGGGAAAGTGATATTTTAGCAGGAATCCATGACCTAAAATTTTAGCTGTTGTTCTTCCAGGAGATGAGACTATCAATGTTCCCGAAATTTCAAGAAATAGAACTTATTAGTTGTGTTGGTTGATGTTTATTGTCTCTGAACTTAGAGGTGCATAATTCAATTTAAAATTTATTTTGGGGGCGCCTGGGTGGCTCAGTGGGTTAAAGCCTCTGCCTTTGGCTCAGGTCATGATCCCAGGGTCCTGGGATCGAGCCCCGCATCGGGCTCTCTGCCTAGCAGGGAGCCTGCTTCCTCTTCCCTCTCTCTCTGCCTGCCTCTCTGCCTACTTGTGATCTCTATCTGTCAAATAAAATAAATAAAATCTTAAAAAAAACGGAGTGGACCTTATGGGGGTGCTTATCTGAAATTGAGGGACATTATAAAAAAATAAAAAATAAAATTTATTTTGAATTGAAAACAAGATCTTACTGAAGTTTAGGCATCCCACTTTATATCAGGCCTCCAGTACATTCTAATTTACTTATAGAAAATATCATAAACATGAATGACACTTTTCCTATTGCATTTATATGAAACTACAATGACTCAAAGATGTCAGATTTGAAAAGCACTACCTTTCTATAATTTCTGTTTCCTAGGAGGAATGGATATACCATTTTAGCTCAATTATCCAACAGTATTCAAAACCACCATGAATTTTAAAACATAGTTATTACACCCTAAAAATCAAGTATGAAAATGTATAAACAACCAAATCTCTATCTGTAAATGAAATACTCCCACACAGACGGGTTTTAAAACTTTCTAACTTAAGGAATTTGATAGCACAGACTCAGGGTAGTAGTTTCAGTGCCTACAGTATACTTTCAGGGAGAGAGTAATGTAAGCTCTGAGTCACTTTCTGCCTAGAGATGACCTAATAGTGGTTCTGGCATTGTTTGTTTGTTTTTGAAAATACGTTCCTGGGCGTCATTCAGAAAATGCAGATTTTGGCATCTATATAAATTAAGGATGATCTTTTTGAACTTTTGTCTTTCATTACATCAAATTAACATAATTGGACAGAAATTCCACTAAATTAAGCATTGTTAGGAAATGTGTAAATTGGAGCTACTCAAATTAGTTGCTCTTTGAACTATGTGCTGTTGGTTCAGGATTAGATAAGGAGTTTGAAGGCAAACCTAAATCATTGCTTCCTTTTTTGAGAGATTCTCAGCATATTTTCTTAAAATTAGCTGAAATAAACAATGTGTTTAGTCGCAAAGTGATTTGCATTTTTGCACAAACTCCCTATCTCCTTGAGAATTATAACAGATATTTCATGAAACATCATTGATCTTTACTTTGTTACACTGCTGTAAAGTACATTCAGAGTTGCCAGTTAAAGGTGTTAGTGTTGAGATGAAATGTCATGCATTTTTCTTCACTTCCATGCAAATGAACACAGTAATTTATTAAGACACAATGAAGAAAAAAAAATTGACAATGAGTTCCAGATTTTAAAAATCACTTGCCATTCAATCCAAATTGTGAGTTTGATCGGTTACCGAACACTTTATAATGCACCCCCGGTAATTTTACAGAGATTACTTTTTTCTTACCAATTCTTGATTATTCTGTCTTGCAATGCAGAGAAAGCTAACTAATTTAAAATAAACTTCCGTTAATTTTGATTGTTATAAACTTAAAATTGACTAATTTCCATATACAGAGTTTAAAATGTTCACAATTTACATTAAATATATATTCTGTGTATACCTTGGAAAAATTATACTGAAATTTGAAATTAAAATGATGTTGTATATAGCTGCAAGAAGCCGCCTGTCCCATTTCATCTTACTATATAAGTTGTGTCAGGTAATTTATAAAATCCCTGCTGCATAACAAATCTATTTTTTGTTGGAATGGGTAGTAATGTTTCTTCTTATTTCGAAATAAGAGTTGGTCTATGAGTGCCTCTGCAACTGTATTTTTCCTAAGTGGCTTCATGGTCTTGAACTGAGAAAGTTCAGAGCATTAAACATCAAAGTAATATATTTTGACATAATTAGACATCAAGGAAATGCAATTAAAATGACACTGAGATATCACTACACACTTACCAGAATGGCTAAAATAAAATATAATGACAAGCCCAAAAGAAAAAAATATACCATTTGATGATACACAATGGCAAGTTGTACCATAACTTAACCATCTCTGACTAGTGTAGTGTTAAATTCGTTTTTCTAAGCCATGTTTTGGGTCACTTACCACTTTTCAAGGATATAAAGTGCTATCATTTTACTTAAAACTGTGAAATTTGGTCAGATTTAAATTTCAATTTATGTTAAAACATTCTGTAAACTGTGTTAGACTTTGACATTTGTTCCCTCAGTTCAGTGAATAACACTATATCATATTCTGAAAAATACGCTAATTTTTTATTATTTTGAAAAATATCCCTTTTTCCTCTTATGGTAATTATTAATATGAATTAATAGTAGAATTTGATATGGTCCAATATGACCATAAATACTTTATAGTATATTATCAAATTTAATAATGAATATAATGTACTTCTTTGGACAATTTTTAAAGACCAGTCTACTCTTAAAACAAAAAAAATGGAGATGCACTTCTTTAGTTCACACAAATTTCATTTTATTATATATAACCTCAGATAAATTTCAACAAATCATAATTTATTAAAATCATGTCTACTTAAAAATCTCATAGAAGAGTTAAACCATCAAAAATAAAAATAAACACACACAACACACACACATCACCCATGTATTGGCAAATCACAATTGCTGTAACAATACATTAGGCATTCCACAGTTAAGGGCTATCAAAATTTCCATCAGTGACAAAAAGATTTGTATCCAAATGGACTGATTTTCCAGAATCCAAGAAAAAGTCTCCTAGGATTTATTTAAAGGTAAATATTTGAACAAATACTTCTTAAATTTAGGATATTCAGAACATACGATTAAAGAATATTTGCAGTGCAGACTATATTCAATCCTTCCTTCAAAATGTGCCTTTGAGTACATAATTCTGTTTTCTCGATCTCAATTGAGCTGTCTTCCAAGGAAGTTTTCCAAAATGTGTGTCTCTGTGTGATAAATGTTCTAAGACCTAACATGCTTCATTGTATTTTTACTGTGCTCTCAAATTTAATCAATAATTTGGATTGATGTATAATACCTAGTTTCAAATATCTTTTCCATCTATAAAAACTCCCAGCTGTCTCTTTATATGCTATTACTATTGAGAATTGTGCTGTCAGTATTATTCTTGTACATTTTAGGTGATCTGTTCTTCTCTTGGGCATCATTTATGCTCTTCTCTGTTTTTGATATTCTTAAAACTCACCATAATGTATACGAGTGGTTTTTAGTGTGTGTAGTTTTTGTTTTGTTTTGTTTTCTTTCTGATATCTCGTGTTTGGCATCATTTTAAGTCTGGTATCTTTTATCTTTCTTTAATTCTCCAAAATTTATCTCAGTACTTATTTAAATATTTTCTTTATTTTTTTTTTCTCTTCTGCTGTATTTGGGCAGAAGTCATTAATTTGTTTGTTTGTTTTTCCCAACTCATTTATTCATTTTACAGCTATATTCATCTTAGTCTCCATTTATTGTATTCTTTATTTCAACAATTTTCACTTAATTTATATTCACAGTATAGTATCTTTCTTTTCCTTGTATATGTATATCATTATTTTATCATATACTTTTAAGCTATTTTTAAAAATATTTTATTTATTTATTTGACAGTGAGAGATCACAAGTAGGCAGAGAGGTGGGCAGAGAGAGAGGAAGAGAAGCAGGCTACCTGCTGAGCAGAAAGCCTGATGTGGGGCTTGATCCCAGGACCCTGAGATCATGACCTGAACGGAAGGCAGCGGCTTAACCCACTGAGCCACCCAGGCGCTCCTTTTAAGCTATTTTTTAAAAGTACAGTCATTCTTTTTTTTTTTAAGATTTTATTTATTTATTTATTTGACAGAGAGAGATCACAAGTAGACAGAGGGCAGGCAGAGAGAAAGAGAGGGAAGCAGACTCCCTGCTGAGCAGAGAGCCTGATGCAGGACTTGATCCCAGGACCCTGAGATTATGACCTGAGCTGAAGGCAGTGGCTTAATCCACTGTGCCACCTAGGCGCCCCTAAGCTATTTTTTTAATTCCTGTTCCAATAACACTTGGATTGGCATATAAAGTTAACCACATCATATTTTTTAGGTAAGTAATTGTACTTTTTATGTGCATAGTTATTTTGGTCCATGAGTTCAGCTCTTCTTAGGATCATCAAATCTCTGTAAAGTCTGGGTATGCTAGGATTTTCTAAGCAACAATAAAATACATTGAAACCTGGTAGCTTAATTACAATAATGTTTTCTTTCTCAATCATTCACAATAGTATTCCATTCTGAGTAGCTTCCTTCTATTTTGCAGCTATAGTGTTTGGAAAAACTTGAATTATGATATTACTGTGATAATGTGAATTAGTCAGGGTTTTTCAGAGAATCGGGAAGAGAAAAAAAGGAAGATATTCTCCAGGGCCAACTCTAGAAGTGACTATTAAAACATCTGTCCAAATTCAATTGAACAAAACTCAGAAATGCCATCTCCAGTGAAATACAAAAAAGATTATATATAGTTCTGGGCACACACATCTCATTTGACCCAATGATGTATATCAATGAAAGACTGAAGGCCAATCACCACTCCATGGGAGAATTTAAAAATAAATTTACTAATGAGGCCAAGAATTCAGAATCACAAATACTTCAGAACTAATAATAACTGCCTTCACTTGATGTTATTCTATAAGATAAATCCTACGGTCAAGTTTCAATTTTAAATTCTTAAATCCTTATGAAGAAGCATCATTTGGAGGGAGCAGTTTTCATAATTTATCATCCATCAGCCTTTTTTAAAAGATTTTATTTATTTATTGGACACAGAGAGAGAGAAAGAGAGCGAGAGAGAGAGATCACAAGTAAGCAGAGAGGCAGGCAAGCAGGGAGGGAAGCAGGCTTCCTTTTGAGCAGTGCCCGATGTGGGGCTGGATCCCAGGACCCAGAGACCATGACTTGAGATGAAGGCAGAGGCTTAACCCACCACCCACGTGATGAGAGAGCCACTCAGGTGCCCCTCATCCATCAGTCTTAATTGATTGGAGGAAAATGTGTGGAGGAATAATGCCTTAGGGAGCTAATCTCTCTAAAGAATTTTCAAGTCTTTACCCCTTCAAGGTTTTGTACAGTTCTGATAGCCTCTAAACATCCAGCGGATTTCTACAGTGACAGGCCTGTTAAAACCTGTCTTCAAACCAGGAATAGAGCTTGAAACATACCAGTCAAGGGCAACTTTGAGTATTTTAAGGCGTTTATCATCATTTCTTTGTTTTTGGTTAATATCTGAAATAGTTCCATATTACACTTGCATAATTTCTCCAGAGCTGACTTTGAAGGAGGCATTCAGTTCCAGCTAGTTCCATATTTTGGCAAGAACTATACTTCTATATTAAAAAAAAAAACATATTTTAGGGCGCCTGGGTGGCTCAGTGGGTTAAAATCTCTGCCTTCGGCTCAGGTCATGATTCCAGGTTCCTGGGATTGAGTCCCACAGTGGGCTCTCTTCTCAGCTGGGAGCATGCTTCCATTCCTCTCTCTCTGGCTGCCTCTCTGCCTTCCTATGATCTCTGTCAAGTAAATAAATAAAATTTTTAAAAAAACATATTTTATACCAGTTATTCATGTTTATTAACTAAGATATCACAATACAAATAATACAAACAGTTGCTCTTTATTAATACCTTCAACCAAGATCAAAAAATATGTCATATTTTCTCCAAAAATTTTATATCATCTGATAGGTCAGATATATATATAAAATTACATTTAAAGTTTAAAAAATATCAGCAAATATTTTCATTTAAATGCCAATTTGAGAAGAAATCTACTTTTCCAAACACGACTTTTTATCCTATTTATTTTGAATTTTGTCAACAACTGATAAAATGTTTAGCGAGACTATAAATGTTAGATCGAAAAAAATGATTAATAGATGTAGGTTCAAATTATTATGTTCCATTAAAAATGATTTAGTCTTTGATGAACATCTGTTTGGTAATATGTTGTATCCAGATATAGTAAATTAAAGACATATATAATATTATAGGGAAATGACATCTTCTGTTCCATTATGAGTAGAGCTTTTAAAATGCTATTTGCCACAACCTGTCATCTTGTCATTATGTAGCATTATGTAGCAATTAAAAAATGTATACTCTTCACTTAGAAGTCTTTTGGAAATCTAAAATATGACTTTCTATGGTTTGTGTCTCCATATTGCTTTATTGCCAGTTAAAACAAATCCACATGCTTTGATTCAAAGGTAATAAATTCCTCTTATTTGGAAAAAGGATGTTTATTTTTGTTCTCTCACCCTTAGCAGGTGGTTTCATTTTAGCACACTTCAGAGTTATAATTTCATGCTTATTAAAAACATTTATTTTGATCTACATAGATGAATGAAACTTTTATTTTATTAAATTATTTGCCAAAAAATCTGTGAGTTTTTAAAATGTATTTCATTTGAAGGGTTATTTTAGAGCATTCAAAGAGGATCTAAGAGTGTGGTATTATGCAGTTTTTAAGTAGGTATGAAATGGTTAATTATAGGATTGTTTCTTTAGGCTTATGTATATTGTCCATTATATGCTATAAAATATTTTGAAAGTAAATTTAAAGTATGTTTTATGTAGTTTATTTTTTGGAAAAAAATATTGAAATGACTTATGAAATTCAGTATACTCTCAACATTAATTTATTTTGAAATTTACCAGTTGTCTACTGAACTATTATATGGCAGATATTACTTCAGACTACACTGGTAAATGAAATAATTGGCTTTGTAGAACTTTTATTTTAATGGGTGAGACAATTCAAAGCTATAAACCTTAATAAAAATGGCATAGTGCATTCAAAAAGGAAGAGTACAATGGGGAAAAAGAAAAATTCGATCAGGGTGAGAAAAATCAAGGTTGCTAGGCAGGGGATGGGGAGTTAAATCTTTTAATAGAAAGATCAGGGTACTTACAATGAAGCTGACAATTGAACAAATGTATGGAAAGGTGATGAATTTGCGCAGAACTATCAGCAATAAGGTCACTCCAGACAAAGGAATTGGCTATCTTGAAGGCCATAAGGTTGGATCATGCCTGGCATATCTGAGGAATAGCAAGTAGGCCACTGTGAGTGACTGAAGAGTAGCAGGGAAAGAGGTCACAGAGGTTAAATGAGTGGCTAGATCATGTAAAAGCTTAGAAGTCATTGTAAAACTCTGGCTTTTATATTTGGAAACTTACTGTGTGATAGAATTTCTGCTAATAACTGAGAGTTCAATTGTCCATAAACTTTCAAGGATTCTTATTCTAGTAAGACAGAATAAAGAGAAAGAGTTCATATTTTCACATGGTGTAACAAATGCTCGGAGATACAAGTGTAGGAAGCTATGGGAGCACAGAAGAAGGCACTAAAATCACACCAATATATTTGATGACTGTGACTATATATAAATTTGTATTTTCTAGATTTTTTGTAGTCATGGAATCACACAGTATATACTATTCATTGCCTGGATTTTCTTTTCTCAGCATCATTACTTTGAGAATCTCCAATTGTCTTTGCTCTATTGATGGACATTGATAAACATTTCCACTGTTTTCAATTCTTAAAAATAAAGCTGATATGAAATTCACATACAAGTCCTTGTATGAACATAGGGTTTGTTTTTCTTGGTTAAATGCCTAGAATAAAATGGCTATTTGTGTAACTGCAACATATTTTTCATTTAAAAATTTTTGAAACTATTTTCCAAAGTGGTTGTATCATGATATATGCCAACAACAGTTTAGATTTTTTGTTGCTTCTCAATCTAGCTCAGACCAAGTACAATTAGCCTTTATAATTTTAGCCATTCTAATAGATATGTAAGCATGTCTCATTATGATTTTAATTTGTATTTCTTTAATGTTTAAATGTTGAGAAATTGGCCATGTGCTTATAAGCCATCCATATACTTTTGGTGACATGTCTCTTCCATTATTTCCTTCACATATAAAATTGGATACTCTGTTTGGTTATTAGTAAGGTTTTTTATTTTTATTCATTTTTAAATAATCAGAGTAGATGTCCATTATCAGATATTTAATTTGCAAATCCCTTCTCCATCTTTACGGTTTCTCAATGGAGCTTTGATAGCTGTGTCTTTCAAGAAATATGCTACTTCTTTCCTGGTACACGGAGGTATGACTAGAACATTATCAATGTTGACCTTTGCAAAGAAAATCATGGCTTAAGATATATGTAGTCTGCAGTTGTTGGGAGTGTTCACCATCCTTGCCTCTAACTCATCTCTCACTGCCCACACATTCAGATATAGGGGAATATTGATTGACAAAATATTAATTGCCAAATAACACTAGTTAGAGAATAAGAAAAATGCAGGCACCTGATTATATAATATTCCTTAAATAAAATATGTTTTTATAAGTGCTATTGGAAGTAAATTCCTCAATACTTTAATCACACAGAATGATGGAATCCTAGATTTTTTTTCCTTGTATTTACTAAGAAAATGATCATGCCTCAAGTATATTAAAATGGAATAGGGAAAATTAAAAATTGCTTTAAGTCGATTTGCGTGTGTTGTGCGTATGTGAGAGAGAAAGTGAGAGAGAAAGAGAAAGAGAGAAAAAGAGAAAGGGAAAGACAGAGAGGTGGCTGCAGTGAATTGATGAGTTGCAGGATAGATTTTAAAGTTTTTTCTTTTGCTTTCTACATTTCCTTTTCCTTAGGTTCAAGAGAACAATCAGTAATATCTCAGATGCCTGCTGGTAACATCAGCAGAAAGAGTTAGAGGTTCCTAGAAAATTAAAGAAGAGATATAGTTTTCCTGACATAAGAAAAGTCATTTTTTGTCCCCAGCTATTTTCAATGATCTATACCCCACCTGTGTACTTGCCCCAGCACACTTCTTCCAAAAATTCCTGGGAGGTTCTTACAAAGAAATGCAAAAACCTCACTCCTAAGGATTTTGAGGGAACAAGGCAATGGGAAAACTAACAGTCACCACCAGAGCAGGAAATAGCCTAAGCTATTGAGACAATAAATCAGTGGTAAAACTCCTAGTGCTATTTCAAAAGCAATCAAGGCCTTTCATTCCTTGTCCCAGAAAATGAGCCCAAGACCCCATCTAGTTTCTATCTGCTCTTGAAGCCTGCAGAGTTCCTTTCCCTTGTCCAACAGTTACCTCTGCTTTATTCTAACGTTGAAGTTTCTGCCCTCGGTGGAATACAAGCTTCATTCAGGTGAACATGCAATACATATTGCACAAATACATATGTGGATGTGCATGCATCCACAACCTTATGACCAACCATACACGGGATAATAAAACTCTCCCTTCTGAGTATTCATCTTAAATACTAAATAAAAATCTCTCTCCTGTTCAAACAGTCAAGGCTTTGGAACTTATTCCCTTTGAACTCCTTGTATGTTGTAAACAAAGATTCCTTTGTTTGACAACTCCACCTGTTTCTGTGATTCACCAAAGACTGACCTCAGTTAGTTCAGTTACTGTAATGTAATATCAAGCATATCTAGTTAGTTGATCATTTTGTTCAAGTCTTACATATCTTACCAATATGATGACCATTTGTCTATGTAATCTTAAAATAAGGGTGTTGAAATTATTTTCCATTTGTCGTCCAAGGTAGAAGTTATGATTTTTGTTCTTAGTTTTTCCCTATATATCCCCAAATCTGTTGTTACGTATTAAAATTCAAGAATTATTATACTCCCGGGGCGCCTGGGTGGCTCAGTGGGTTAGGCCGCTGCCTTAGGCTCAGGTCATGATCTCAGGGTCCTGGGATCAAGTCCTGCATCGGGCTCTCTGCTCAGCAGGGAGCCTGCTTCCTCCTCTCTCTCTCTCTCTGCCTGCCTCTCTGCCTACTTGTGATCTCTCTCTGTCAAATAAATAAATAAAATCTTAAAAAAAAAAGAATTATTATACTCCCTGATGAATTCATCCTTTTACTCTTCTGTAATTTTGACTTGATCTTTATGTCTAATAATGAAATTTGCTTTAAAATCACTTTTCATTATCTTGATATAACCACCAAAGTTATAGTGTGATTAGAGTTAATATAGCATATTTTTTCTTTTACTTTTTAAAGCACTTCTATATTGAATCCTGACAAAGAAACAAAACAGATTTTTAACTCTGGAAGCATCTTTCTAAATTATCTTTTTTTTTTTTTTTAATGAAGCAGTAGCAATTTTTGTTAAGGGACCTAAACTGAAAGTAGGTTTAGAAATTTATTTATTTTTTTATTTATTTAGTAAAAGATTTTATTTTATTTATTGACAGCAAGAGAGAGAGAGAGAGAGAGAAGAAGCACACAAACAGGGGGAATCATGTGCAAAGGGAGAGGAAGAAGCAAGCTCCTTGGGGTGCAAGTAGTCCCATGCAGGGCTGGATCCCTGTACACTGGAATCATGACCTCAGCCAAAGGCAAACATCTGCTTAAACAACTAAGTCATCCAGGCACCCCTAGAAAATTTAAAAAAAAAAACCTTTTAAAAACATTTTGTTTCTTTCTTGTTTTTTTTTAAATATTTTATTTATTTGACAGACAGAGAGACAGGAAGAGGAACTATAAGCAGGGCAGAGGGAAAAGGAGAAGCAGGTTTCCCACTGTGCAGAGAGCCTGATGTGGGGCTCCATCCCAGGACCCTGGGATCATGACCTGAAAAGAAGGGACACTTCTTGGAGGAAGCCACCCAGACACCTCTTTTCTTTGTTTTTAATATATGGCAACTGATGCTTCCCAGCCACGAGGAGCATATTACCCATTGATTAAATCTTTGATAACAACCTATTTAAAAAGGTGTGTAAATATATACTTACTCAGATTTATACACTTTGTGTTTTCTTCATAGTTTGGGGCTGGACCCCATGGTCACAACACTGCTTCCAGTCTTTGCCTTCCCATCTTTTGATACCAGGTATTTGGTCAGCAAAGCAAATTAGTATCAAAATTGATAAGCCCTTGGCACCATATCTCTGGAGCAGGGCTTGCTCTTAGCCAAGGCCCAGAGCAGTTGACCTCCCCTCGCTAGTGCTATAGCCCCAAGGACTAGGTCCCTGCCACCAGAACTCAGTCTTACATGTTATGCTAAGCAGACAAAACCAAACCAGGAAAGCTCCGACAGCTTTCACTGGCATGCCTCATCTCCAACTCTCTCGACGTCTAGGCAGTACCAGATGACAGGGAGGGGTCTTGGTCCAACATATGGGAGGGAAGGAAGTAGCCACGAGCAAGTACCTGCCTCTCTGTTCCTTTCTTTCATGAGCAGGTTGTAAGGAGGAGGAAGAGGAAGGGGAAGAGAGGTGAACTTCAAGGGGTGAAGGCCTCAGGTAGGCAGCTGGCTCCTGCCAGTAGGAAAGGGACAAAGGAGAAGGCAGTGAGTCTTGCAGGGAGGGTGGGGGGTAAGGGTTACAGCTTATGACGGAATCTGGACAGGAGTAATAGGGATACTAGTCATTTGAGTCCACCATTGGCAAGCTGGGCTGGGTGTCAGGGCAGATAGGCCTCCCTGGGCAACGGCACATGAGAGAAGGTGGAATTCTTCTCTGAGGAGCAGGTGAAGCTTTGGGTGTTGGGAAAGCATAGACAGTATTGTTCCAGGGCCAAGGACAGGTCCGGGTACTCCTGGTTGGAGGTCAAGGCCACAGTATGATCCAGGTCTTCTACCAGCAGCTTGAAGGTACCACATGCCAGCCACCCCTCATTATTGTGTATAACTCTCTGGTGCACTTATTGGCTTATCCATCAAATGACTCCTTCAGCAGCTTGAAAACCACCTCCACAGGCACTCCAGGATATGGGAGGCTTCCAGAGTGAAAATTTTGCACAGGATCACCCCCAAAAGACCAGAAGTCACTCTGGTGGATGTAGATCTGGTCAAACATGGCCTTAGGGACCATCCACTTCACAGGCAGTCCACTGTTGGTTCTCATTTTATAGTAACTGATGTGGTGATATCTCTGGCAAGGCTGAAGTCTGAGATCTTCATCATGTTGTCCTTTGTCACCAGCACTTCCCTGGTGGCCAGGTCTTGGTGTATGCACTTCTTGGAGGCAAGGTACTCCATGCCTCAGGCTACCTGGTAGGCAAAGAATACCGGGTGCTTGGAGGAGAGTTGCTCTGCTGCATTGTGGCTGATATTGTAACAGTACTCCAGGTCAGGAGGCCTCTGGGCCTGCAGGTACTCCTGTATGTTGTCTTTGGAGGCATATTCCATGATAGTGTACGAAGGACCATCCTGTGTGCAGGACCCAGCAGGTTTATGGTGTCCTGTGCTGTCCAATCATCTTCATCATCTCCATTTCTGAGATTAGGTTTGACAGGTCTTTCTCTGCTGCATCTGACTTCAACATCTTCACTGACACTTTAGTCAAATGGTTGGATTTGTCTTTGTCCAGCCCAATGGCCTCCTCCAACACCACTTGCCCAAAGTAGGCCTCTCTTAGGGGTCTGCCTAAACTGCCTACAACCAGCCTGCCTCAAGGCAGTTATGAACTCTAGATTATCCTCAAAAACATTAAACCACAAGCTAAAAATTCTCTTCACTAGGTCTCTGTCGCAGGTCTAATTTTCTTATCTTTCATCATTTATCTTTTTCCTAATTCTTATTTTCAGTATAGTTTATTTGGCTTCCAGGTGTTTCCCCGGGTTTCTGTATGCTGTTTCATAGGGAAGAATTATCCTGTCATAAAATTATTTCTTGAGCATTCATTACATCTCTCGGTTAAAATGGGTTCTTTTATGGTATTGATTCATTTGAGTTTTCTCAAAATGGGAAGAATTTTCAAAATGGTGTTTTCCTCAAGGTTCAGAGTATGTCTTAGCCTCATCTTTACTCTTTTTGAAATTCACTTTTCAAATTCTTGTCCCTCTTTTTATCTTTTTAAATTAAAATGTTTTATTTTTACTATTTTTTTATTTGAGTGTAGTTGATAGTCAGTGTTACATTGGTTTCAGGTTTTCAATATCTCCATACATTATTCTATGATCACTACAAATATTGCCGCCATCTGTCACCATATAACACTATTATAATATCATTGACTATATTCTCTACACTGTCCCATATCTCTTTTTAAAATCTCTAATTTTTATGTTTTCTGTTATTCCAGTTTTCGACCATCATTTTACTTGGTTACTTTAATAAAATATGCCTGATTACACACTCTATGCTGAAAACCATAGCATTTGATTTATAGTAGTCTTCTTCTTCTTCTTCTTCTTCTTCTTCTTCTTCTTCTTCTTCTTCTTCATTAACATATAATGTATTATTAGCCCCAGGGGTACAGGTCTGTGAATCACCAGGTTTACACACTTCACAGCACTCACCACAGCACATACCCTCCCCAATGTTCATAACCCCACCACCCTCTCCCTAACCTCCCCACCCCCCCCCCCCGGCAACTCTCAGTTTGTTTTGTGAGATTAAGAGTCTCTTATGGTTTGTCTCCCTCCCGATCCCATCTTGTTTCATTTACTCTTTTCCTGTTCCCCAAACCCCCCACATTGCACCTCCATTTCCTCATATCAGGGAGATCATATGATAGTGCCTTTCTCTGGTTGACTTATTTTGCTAAGCATAATACCCTCCAGTTCCATCCATGTCAACGCAAATGGCAAGATTTCATTTCTTTTGATGGCTGAGTAGTATTCCATTGTGTGTGTATATATATATATATATATATATATATATATATATATATATATATCATTCATTTGTTGATGGACATCTATGTTCTTTCCATAGTTTGCCTATTGTGGATATTACTGCTATAAACATTTGGTGCACGTGCCCCTTTGGATCATATAGCAGTCTTCTTTACCTCTATCAGAACCCCAGGAAGCTTTATTTATTTATTTACTCACATAAACAGATGATCCAACACAACGTTTTTTGATGTTCCAATGTATTATAATGTCTTACCGCTTAACACTATGCTTACTGCTCTCTTTCACTGTCTGACTAAATCCTCATCATCACTATGCCATTTAATGAGAAAGAACATTTGAACTCAGAGTTCTCTCCATATCAGGGAATGAAGACTCCACCCTTCTGTTTGTGCAGGTAAAATAAATGTTGATGTCTGTCCTGCACATACCCCATCCTGTTCACCAGAATATTCACCATCAAAATATATACACAATGAAAACCATACCTCACCACTTCTATTACCACCCAGCATGCTAAAAACACCATCATATGTTCCTGAATTATTGACTTGATTGATAACCCCACTTCCACACAAACTGCACTCCTTTCTCCCTGCAAATTTATTTTGGTACAGCAATTTAACCTAAAAATCAAGTCAGATGATTTTATTCTGCTGTTGAGGGTCTTTTGGTATCTTCCCCTTTCATATTAAATAAAAACTGAAGGCGTTTTAATGTACTAGAAGGTCATACATCAATACGTTCTTCCTCTCTCCACCACTATGAACTCCTCATTGGCCTCCTTGCTTTTCCTCAAAAGTAACAGACAAGCTGTTCACACAAAGTCTATATACTTACTTGCTCTGCCTAGAGCAATCTTTTCCTTTAATATTTGTATAACACTCTCCTTCACTTCCTGGGTCTTTGTGCAAATAACATCTCATAAATGAGATATAACCACCCAACACAAAATAAAATTAACTTTCATCCCAGCATTCTCCAATGGCTTTTACCTTTCTTGTATTTCTTTGTATCACTTATCACCATCAACCATCAATCATTATTCTATTACTGGTTTATTTTCTTATTTGAGACAGAGAGAGAGAGAATTGGGAGGGTGCGCAGAGGAAGAAGAAAACACCCCACTGCCTAGAAAGCCTGCTGGGGAGTTACATCCCAGGACCCTGAGATCATGACCCAAGCCAAAGGCAGTCACTCAATGGACTGAGCCACCCAGGTGCCCCTCTATTATTGGTTTATTTCACTATTATATTTCAAAAGAATGTGAGCTCTTTGTGGTCAGGTATTTTATATGTTTTATTAATTGAAGTATTCTCAGAAAGGTAGCTGGCAGATTGTAAGGGCTCACTAAACTGTATTTTGTTGTTATTATTGGGCTCCTTTATGGGCTTTACCTCTTACGCTAGAAGTCTATCCTTCAGATGTAAGCGATAAGAATAGAGCCCTGCTGCCTGTTCAAATGTGTAAAAAGCCTGTATTAAGTGGATATTTTAAAAGCTAAATGAATGGCTTAATAGTTGTATATAGGGGGAAAGGGAACATATTTTCCACAGTTTAGAAGTGGAGTTCTTTTATAGAGTTCTTGTACAAGCCTACACTATGGAACGATAATGGGCAGTTGTACATTACAATTATACAAACACTTTGGTAATTTATATCCTTTTTTAGTAATTCTTGACTGGATCATTTAATTCCTTAGGAGCATTATAGCATTTCAACTTTTCATGTTCAATAAACTTATTGGGGTTGCTACCTTTTTTATTCAAATGGAGAAATAGTCATGATTTAATCTAAATAAAGTGTTATTGATTGTGTTGTTTTCTAGGAATGAGTCGCACATGCTAGTTTAAAAGTTTTGTTAAAGTCCCAAGTCTGTCACTGATAAAAGCCTTTTGTAGATTAGTAACTTGATCAAAACGGAAAAGTTATGTAACACCAATTGTTATACTATCTTTGTTTCCATCTTGCATTGTAATAACACCCATCTTAACTCTATTTAAGACAAATCATTGCCAGATGGATTTCTGGCATTGATTGCAGGATATGAAATCTAGTATAACTAAAAGTTTTTGGTTTTAGTAGCATATAAATCAATTTAGAAAAATATATGTATTTGAATATAAGATAAAGTTTTAAATTATTTGGCAATAGTAAACTAAACTTTTTTTTTGTAAATTTTTATTTTCTAAAATTTCATTGAGCTCTCTTGCAATAAGAAACAAGTTACAAAAAATTAAGGTTTATTTACCCCAATTCAAAATTATTAGGAATATAATCATAGAGGTTGAAGTATTTAAAATATTGAACCCAAAATGTTTTATTAGGTAAATTCATGAATGCTGAGCATTCACTGTTAAAATATACTAATACTATTGATAGACTGGTAGAAGCCTAAAATCAAATATTTATTAAATATTTATATCCATATCTTTTCATAGCTTGGTAATTCATTTCTCTAGCATTAAATAATATTCCATTGTTTGCATGTACTACACTTTCTTTGACCTTTCACTTATGGAAGGATATCTTGGTTGCTTCCAAGCTTTTGTCAGTTATGAATAAAACTACTATAGACATCTTTGTGGGTATAGATTTCATCTTCTTTGGATAAATACCAAGAGCTGCTACTGCTGAATCATCTGGCAAGAATATGTTTAGTTATGTAAGAAACTGCCAAGTTGTTTTCCATTCTTTATTCTCAATACACATGGAAGAACATTCCTGTTGCTCCACATCCTCACCAACATTTCATGTTCTGTTGTCAGTGCTCTGGATTCTGGGTATGTACTGGTGTCTCTTTTTTGTTTTAATTTGCATTTTCCTGATGACCTTTGATGTGAAGCATCTTTTTATATGCTTATTTGCCATCTGTAATATTTTCTTTTGTGAGGTATCTGCTAAGGTCTTTGGCTCATTTTTAATCCGGTTTTTCCCCCATTGTTGAGTTTTAAGGGGTCTTTGTGTATTTTTGATTAACAGTCCTTTGCCAGATGTGTATTTTGCAAATTTTTTTTCATAGTCTGTGCTTTGCCTTTTCATTCTCTTGGCATTGTGTTTCACAGAGTAGACATTTTTAAATTCAGTGCTTGTGTTTTTTAGCTAAAGTTATTGCGAAAACCAAGGTCATTTAAATTTTCTTCTATATTACCTTCTACATGTTTCATGTTTAGGTTTATAATCCAATCTGAGTTCATTTTTGTGAAGAGTGTAGGATATCTGCCTGGATTTATTTTATTTTATATTTTTAGATTTAGCTTCACCATTGCTACAGAACCATTTGTTTAAAAGATTGTATTTTGCTCTCTTGTATTGCTTTTGCTTTTCTATTATATATAAAATATAATTGATAATATATATTCTGTTGCTTTAATCTAGTCTTTCTGTGGTATTACAATATCATGCTTACAATTATCGTTATGGTAAACTTTTTTTTAAGATTTTATTTATTTATTTGACAGAGAGAGAGATCACAAATGGGCAGAGAGACAGCCAGAAAGAGAGATGAGGAGAAGCAGGCTCCCTGCTGAGCAGAGAACCCAATGCGGGACTCGATCCCTGGCCCCTGGGATCATGACCTGAGCCGGAAGGCAGAGGCTTAACCCACTGAGCCACCCAGGCGCCCAATCGTTATGGTAAACTTTGAAGTCAGTCCTCAGTCTTTGTTCTCCTTCAACACTATGTTGACTATTGTGAGTCTTTGCCTCTCCATATAAACTTTAAAATAAGTTTGTTAATATTAAAAAAAAAGAACTTGCTGGTATGCATTAATTGTATAGATAAACTTGGAAACCAGTGACCTCTTGAGCTTAGCAGGAGATAGACCATGGACATCAGTTGTCACAGTGGTGCCTCTGGCAGAACCTATTGCAAATCCCTAGGCAAAATGACACCTCAAGGATCTGAGAGAATGTCTAAGAAGTACTTGATACATCCCTTGGGTATGGTTTATTGAAGTGTCCACCTGTCTGAAAGCTGGGGAATCTAGATAAGGGAGGGAAAATTAGTTATGATAAAACATATCAACAAACATCAATAAATTTTGTAAAACTAATTGTCATGGCTCATATACAATATGACCAACAGAGGGACCATCAGAAGGAAAGCATCAGTTATGTTTATTGTGAAATTTTTTATTCAAAATAAAGCAATGTGAGGGGAAGACACAATGAGAAAATTACCAGTTTTTAAATGGTAAACATCTTACAAAATGGAATAGGTTTTATATTCTAAGTAGTATATTGAAAAGTAAAACATTGGGGCGCCTGGGTGGTGCAGTGGGTTGGGCTGCTGCCTTCAGCTCGGGTCATGATCTCAGGGTCCTTGGATTGAGCCCCGCATCTGGCTCTCTGCTCCGCCTCTCTGCCTGCCTCTCTGCCTACTTGTGATCTCTGTCTCTCAAATAAATATATAAAATCTTTAAAAAAAAAAGAAAAGAGAAGTAAAACATTAAAAAATAAAATTTCAATGAAAAAAATTATTTAATTTTAAAAAAAGGTTAAAAATAGCAGAACCATTTTTCTTATAACTGGAAAATACACTGTATATACATCTATCAAAATAACTTGTCATGGGGGAGCCTGGGTGGCTCAGTAGGTAAAAGCATCTGCCTTCGGCTCAGGTCATGATCCTAGGATCCTTGGATCGAGGCCCACATCGGGCTCTCAGCTCAGCAGGGAGCCTGCTTCCTCCTCTCTCTCTCTGCCTGACTCTGCCTAATTGTGATCTCTGTCAAATAAATAAATAAAAACTTTTATAATAAATATTTGAAAAAATAACTTGTCATGTGTGAAATCAGGAGCATATGGAAAAAAATAATATCTGAGGACAATACTTCTGCCATGTTTTGTGCCTTGCTAATATTTTTAAACAGTCAGGCAACTTTTAGCCTTATTGAAATACCTGCTAAGATACCTGCAGTGCCTTTTGGAGCCCTATGACTATAAAAATTAATTGCAAATATTCAAAATGTTTACTATGGTGTCACTATTTAGGGCCACCACCAAGTATGTTTCAGAAGTAAGCATAACTGTTACTCTTCCATAAGGCAAAAGGGCATATTTTCAGGAGTTCCATCTGCTGTACCAGGAGGTGAATCAAGTAATGATTTTTGTCTATAAAATAATTCACTTTTCAATCTAACATTCCTCATTCCACATTATAATAATAAAAACTAGGAGGAGACTAAAACAAACAAACAACTACAACTACAACAACCAGCTTTTCCCACAGTGGAAAAGTAAATATAACCTTAGGAGTAGCCAGAAATTTATTTTTAAATATTTTTAAGATAAACGTTTTTGTTAGAAAACCATATATTTTTTATTACTAAGAAATAACAGGCAACGTTTTATGAACTTCTAAAAAGTCTAGTTACTTGTATTTATCTATTAACTCATCTCTTTATGAAGTAGAACATGATCACACCTCTTGTATCTACCCAAGTTTGTATGCTTTGGTTGTTTTATGTTTGCTATTTCCTTGCTTAATTTTTACAATATTTGATACATAATAGTATCTTTAAGTCCATCTATGGTTTCACAGAATTTGTTTGAACTTCATAAAAATGTACCATACTTTTTGCACTGTCCTTGTTTTACTTCTCTATTAGCTTTCCAAGTTTTATTCACTTTAGAGTGTGTAGCTATCATTTATTTTTACTCCTCCATAATGCTATGTTTACAAATTTGTATTTATCTGTACTTTTAAAAATATCTTAATTATATACCATTTCTCATCTCACGTAACACTCATGTTACTTCTACACTTATCAGATATTATGTAACTGAAAACCACAACTCAGCAACAATAGAACACCATTTTTCAAAATTAAATGGCTTACCAGAATTCTTTAATTCTATCCTTTATTTGTATTAGATGACCCTTTATTCTGGTATTTGGCATTGTTCATATGGAGGAAAGCTTATAAATTGATATTCCATAAATAGAAGGATTTTTATGATTGATTAATTATTTTCATTTAGAATGCATAGAATATGGTTGATTTAATATTTCTTTCTTACTCTCTGCCTGGAACATAGTGCTATCTATACAATAGCCACTAAAATATTAAGTTAATTACCTAGACTTTAAACTGCATATTAATAGGAATAGCATACAGAACTCTTCTCAGATTGGGACACCTGGGTGGCTCAGTCAGTTAAACGCCTGAGCCTTTAGCTAGGGTCATGATCTTAGGGTCCTGGGACTCAGTTCTGCAACAGATTTCCTGCTTAGCCGGGAGTTTGCTTCTCCCTCATCCTGCTGCTCCCCCTGCTTGTGCTCTCTCTCACTCTCTCTCTTACAAATAAATAAAATTAAAAAAATAAATTCTTCTCAGATAGCTAATATAGAATATCGTCTTTGTATTCATCAAAGGGAAAGTGCCATATAATAATGAAATCCAGACTACTTCAAATTCACTTTTTAACCAGTAAGAAAGTACTGGAAACAAGCCAAAAATGTCTTCAATGAATTAAAGAAATAGATTGATTTTCAATATCTTAATGTTTCTACTGTTAAATTGCAAGATTTTTATACTAGATATCAGTGTAAATATTGATTATACAAGGATATTCTAAAAATAAACCCGAGAAAACTACTTGATATATATGATGACAAAAACGAGTTTGACCAATGTCAGTTTGGGTAAAATTTACAACACCTACCACCTGAAACTCTTGTTCTATATGGTGCCATCTTGTGATGCTGGGCAGCGGCAGTGAGCCACAGCTCCCAGTCAGCTAGAAGATTACAGGGGTGAACACCTGATATTCTTACAAGCATTCTTTTTTTAATGTAATATTTAATAAATTGCATGTGATATTTGATACTTTGTTATAAAATAGGCTTTGCTTAAGATGATTTTGCCCAAATGCAGGCAAATGTAAGTGTTCTGAGTATGTTTAAATAAGCTTAAGGTAAGCTATGATATTTGATTGTTTAGGGGTATTAAATGCATTTTCAATTTTTTATGTGTTTCTCTGTACATAGCCCCCTTGTAAGCTGAGGAACATCTCTATATGTATATGTAGCCTTGGTATGGCTTACATATTATTGGCATGAAACATCTAGAACAGTACGTGTGCCATAGAATTGTCTACAACATCAAACAAGTTTCTTGAAAACTTGTGCCAAAGGGGTTATGTCTTTAAGGATTCTTATTTCAGAAGGGTTCTCTCAAACGTAAGATTTTTCAGAAGTTAAGTGAAAATCTGACCAAACTAAACATTTTTCCATTTTCCCTAGTGAGCAAAGATAGCTAAAATCTATCTGCCATTTTCAACACTGTACTCAACGATTGTAATTCTAATTTAAGAACAGATTATTTATATCAAAACCACATGTTGGCCTAATCTTATACAATATTCATAAGTCACACTCAGACCCTTGGACACTTTTATTTGTTGAGTCTATATGGTACTACGGACATTCATCTTTTTTGACCTCATAGCTTCATGTATGTCTATACTTTTGAAAATACATGCATCATAGTTCCATTGTAAAATGTCTGGGTTATAAAATGTGCTATGCTATCAAAATGGTAATAAGAACATACAAATGACCTGATGTAATGAACTGGACCAGATTGCCAGATATCACATTGCATACCAGAAAGATTCAGTGGTAAGTTTTAAAATGGCCAGCTATACACTGACTGAATTATAACTCATTTAGCTTCTTTCTTTGTGTACAGTATTATACATTAGTCAGTATTATAGTAGATAAGTACTTTGGACAGATGTAAATATGCTGTAATAAAAAATGTTTTTCTTCTTTCTTTTAGTCCTTTTTACTTGTAAGACTAGCCACAAATACCACGCCTCCCCCAAAATAATTTGCAATCCAAATTTATCTCTAAATGAATTTATTGCACAGAAAAATATGTATATATATATATATATATATATATATATATATATATATACACTTACAGAAGACATGTTCAAAAATAGTTACACAACAGCAGGGCCCTAAATGTAAGCAGTATAGTTGTTTTGTTTTGTTTTGTTTTGTTTCTTTTAAAAAAAGAGGTTATGTGAAATATTAGGATTTTATTTCCAGGCGTAGTATTTCAAGACAGTTAACTACACCTATGGTGTCAACAGCCTCTTGTTGGCAGTATGATTTTATTGGCTCCATGGAATAACAGCAAGAATTTACTATTGCTTCTTTCTTTTATGACACACACAGAATAAAAAAATTGACACATTTGCTCAAGACCAACCAGAATCCTTTTAACCTATCAAAATTGATGGGAGGCCTTCACTGCCAAAGTCACTGCTGGGTTTTCACAATTCATTGCAGACAATGTGCTACTCCCATTATGATAAAGGAGAGAAGAGTCATAATCAGGGAAGAAAGCTAGATTAATACTTGTAATTATCATTGAATTATTTAGCCTGCTATAGGATTATTATTATTAGTGCCATTTGATAATTTTCTCTCATTATATTAAACACAACTGTGAGTAATTACGCTACCTAATATTTCTCTGTATTGGCTGACTAGCTAGCAAACATTCATGAAAATATCCATTAGCCACACATATAAAATGCTGCATTATGATGCTGTTGAATCAGAACATACCACTACCTGATCCTGTAGCTCTTTGAGGATTTGCAAATCAATTAATTCTATCTTTGTTGGATTCTTCCCATACAATTAGAAAATTTATAATCGAGTCCATGAACATTATTAGTTTTACCATTTTAAACCAGCAATCACACTTTGATTTTTACAACAAAAGCAGAAATATAAACACACACATTTGGATCAGTTTTCTGTTAGTCTGTCTGGACTTCAAAATCCTATTCCTCAAGATGATGCACACCAAAGTTCTGGATTAAACAAGAAATTAGATGGCACCTGAACACTTGGTTTAATATTCTCAAAAGGACTATGCAACTTCTTTCTTACATTAAGACATTGTTTTACAAAGATCCACACTTTTATAATGTTAGTATTTTTAATAATCAATAAAGTCAATTAATCATGATTAAAAATCAAACATAAAAATTTCTACTTTTTGCTTTTGCTCCCTCCATTTAGAACTTATTTATAGCCTGATAATTCAAAGGTCCCTATGTTTATGAAAATCTGGACAGAAATAGCTCTAAGATCCCATTCAGAACTTGATATTAATCTAAGTCTTTTGGCTCCATTTATCCTGAGAGCAAAGAGTAGGACAAAGGATTTGAGTACTGTTAGTTTATCTGGGAGATTATCCAAGGTAGAAAAGAATGGGAAAGTGATACAGTGAAGAAGCAACTTTGTCAAAGAGGTACATTGTTGATATAATTGTTGTGGATAGAAAATGAAGGCTTGCTTTTACTGAAAGGTCCTGAGAAACTTCTTTAAGTTGTCCTCATGAAGACCTGAAAACTGACAATTTTACCTATGGTTCTTATTTCCACTTCACTGAGAGCTGTCCTCAGAGGACATTAACTCTCCTACACTTTTGGGTTGTGTTGGAGACATTCCAAAATGAGAGAGAGAACATGAGATCCTATCAGTGTTAAGTAACTGCAATTTCCCATGGAACTATCCACCACAGGTTTGGCTATAATCAGGAGTTGGGCCTTGATATCAGAGGGATTTGAGGCAGTATCATTTTAGGTTAATCATTATATCTGAAAATTCCAAAAACTTCAACTGATGAAACTTTGATTATAAATCTATAAATATAACAATAAATCTACAGTATTCAAATTATTTTCATAGAAATACACAAACAAAGCATCAATTGACTAATATTTAAATGTTACAAAATACTGAACTGAAAGAATTTGGTCATATAACAACGTGTAAGAAGTAGAGCTTAGGTTTAGGTTAGAAGTCAGGATGCATTTGGGACTCAGTTAAGAAATTGAATGGAGGGACGCCTGGGTGGCTCAGTGGGTTAAGCCACTGCCTTCGGCTCAGGTCATGATCCCAGGGTCCTGGGACCGAGCCCCAAATCAGGCTCTCTGCTCAGCAGGGAGCCTGCTTCCTCCTCTCTCTCTGCCTGCCTCTCTGCCTGCTTTTCATCCCTCTCTCTCAAATAAATAAATAAAATCTTAAAAAGAAATTGAATGGATGTCTGACTATCTTATAGGTTTGCTAAAAATCAGTGACTTTGTGTTCACGTGTGGCTATGCAGGAATTTTTAACTTTCTCTAAGAAGTTATTAGATTTGATTATATAATGGCAGTAAAGAATGGGGAAAAGCAAAGTACAAACCCCATAAAGACAAAGACACTGAGTATGAGAAAAGAGTAATAGATAAGAAGAATCAATGCATTTGAGGAAAATGGGAATTGAAATACACAATGATTGTTGATTTTTTTAGATGGAGAAAACAAAACTAGCTTGCAAGAAGGAAATAACAGAAGACATGCTGTGATGTGATACAGAATCCTGGAAAAGGCAGTAACGTGGAATAAAGGAGTAGGGAGAGCATATCAGGTAATTTGGATAGGAAGGAGTTAGGAGATAACTGCTTGATAAATTTTATATGGCCCACTTAAATGCACAGATTTCTCTTCTTTAATTTATATGGAGAACAGGGTGTCCTTTCTCTTCCCTTTCAGAGCACCCGAGGTGTACTCTTTCAGACTGAAAACCTAAAAAGCTCAGGACTCAGTTGCTTAAGCACAGCTGAGAGGACATATTTCAATTAAGATTTACAGTTTGCTGTAGGTAGTAGACTGTCAAAAGTGGTTTAACCATATTTTTCATTTAACAAGAAGACTACAGAGAGTGTTTTCTGGTGTTGGTTCAGAGTCTTAAGAAAGTCAAGTGAACTATCTTAGAGGTTTTCATGGCTTTTCATTCACAGTTGCAAAAATGTAATGTGTTGGTTCAGAGTCTTAAGAAAGTCAAGTGAACTATCTTAGAGGTTTTCATGGCTTTTTATTCACAGTTGCAAAAATTGCTGTTGGAGTTCTCACTATTAAGCCCACATTTCTGGCAGAAAGATAGAGGTAAAAGAGAATGATATCTTGTACGACTGATACTTTGTCATAAGGTTACAATGTAACTAGAAAAGAGACAATAAAATATTTGATGTTGTTTTAAGTTTCCTTGTTGTCAATCCCTCAGTGCTTTCTGATATTAAAGGAAAGAGTAGATGGATATTGACCTGGCAACTATCAACACCTGTCAGTCTCTCTTGGATAACCAATATCTCTATAATCTCTTCTTCCCAGTAAAAAAAATAAAATATATTCATAACCCACACTGTGCCATCTCAAGTTACTGCACCAAGATAAAATTACAATGATTTTCAGTTGTTCCAAATGGACAGAATAACCTTCCTTATGATATCATGTCTTATAAGATAGATAATTGGCTTGCTACCAATATACCCAGATGTGACTGTGGAAGAGACAGGAAAAAAAATAATAATATTTATTTATTCCTTGGGTTGACCCTGTTTACACAGATGCATTACTATTAGAAAAGGTTGGTTTGGGACATTGGAATGAATTTACTTAATGGGTCTGTATGTAATTGGGTTGGAGGAAATTTTTAATTTCTACAAAAATTATTAGAATTCGATCTTATTCTCTTTTGTTGATTTTCACATGTTAACAAAGCCAACGTTTTTGTCTAGCAGACAAGATCTTAAATCCTAACAAAACTCAATTTTTTCCTTTTTTTTTAAAGTTTGAGAGCCTCATGTTCTCTCATGCTGCTTTAAATACAACTCAAAAAAACAAAAGGAGCTAAATGGGGCAGTAAGACCAGACTTTTTATTTTATTTTATTTATCTTATTTTTAATTAAAAAATTAAAGATTGTATTTATTTATTTGAGAGAGTGAGAGAGCATGAGTGGGGCAGGGGGATGTAGCTGCAGAGAGAGACTGAGAAATATACTCCCTAATGAGCAGGAAGCCCGAAATGGGGCTCGATCCCAGGATCCTGACTGAGATCATGACCAGAGACAAAGGCAGATACATGTGCAAAATCCCTTTTTTTCTGGGAAACAATACTTTACAAGATATGTTTGAAAAAGTACTGGGGAATCAACTTTAATCGGAGATACAAAAATTTAATTGACTTTTGTAAAGCTACAGGGATCCAAATGATGGGAATCCCAGCCCGTTTAGGTTGTGGACCACAGAGTATTCTTCTCTGTAATATTTTATTTTCTTCCATGTCTACTAACTCCAGTCCAAGTTCACTGATCTCTTTTTAGATAGTGCAAAACATGGCAAAGAATACCAAACAAGTGCCCAATATTCTACATTTATTACATCATTTCTAACATATAGAAGTGTGTTATCAAGGCTGGTTCTGTGAACGAACCTAGTTATGCTAAAGTGTGTTTCGTTCTCCAAGAAATTAAATGCATGGTTATCACACAATTATAAAATACTTGTGTCAAGAATTTTTATTCAAAAATTAATAAGAGAAGCAGATATTAAAACTAGTTCACATGGTTATTTGGTATATAAGCAGAGTTGTGCAGCAGAAGTGCTCTGGGCCCATAATTTGGGTCATAGAATTTATGTTTTCTAATGAAAAATCACTAACTTGCATTATTGTTAACAAGAATCCTGTGCATTACCATCAGTTTTCTCCATTATAACCTCTTGCTCTACAGTTTGTAAATAACTTTGTCAATAGCAAGCTAATAAACGGGGTGACTCCAATGGATTGAGATAATCTCTAGAGTTTCTGCTACATAATGAACAGGACTCCATTGAAAGGACACCTAAGAATTTATTTTGCCCCAAAATTTGATCACTTTTTTCACTGTCCTTACCTATTTTCCAAACCTAGTCCTTTTGCTTCACCTTTCAGTCTACGGACAACCCTGTATCTGACTGACTTGTTAATTCTGGGAATGTCTTGCAGATTAATTTGCTTGCCCGAGGTGGTTCCTCTAATTGATGTCTAAGAACCCTAATTAGTTAAGAAAACTTTTTTTTAACATTTTCATTGCTATTTATCATTATTATTATTATTGCTAATATCTCTATTATAAATAATTCACAAGGGCATCTTTCTGACAAAAGACAAAGAGCTGGCTACTAGTAGAAAAAGTACATTTAACTCTGTCAGTGAAAGTGGTAAAGGGATTTGAGAAAATAAGGCAAAGCAGTGGAATTATGTGTTAAAACTTTAAATATTATAGACACATTTACTTAATTTCTAATACTGTTGTTGCTTATAATTAAATAAGATGTTTTCCATGAACCACGCATTACAGCAAATATATTGTTTATACAGATTAAATTTTCATCAAAAGGGACGCCTGGGTGGCTCAGTTGGTTAAGCAGCTGCCTTTGGCTCAGGTCATGATCCCAGCGTCCTGGGATCGAGTCCCGCATCGGGCTCCTTGCTCGGCCGGGAGCCTGCTTCTCCCTCTGCCTCTGCCTGCCATTCTGTCTGCCTGTGCTTGCTCTCTCGCCCACTCTCTCTGATAAAGAAATAAAATCTTAAAATAAATAAATAAATTTTCATCAAAAAATTGTAAGTGTATTTTATTGTAGGATATGATAAGCATTTTGCAGATGAGAAAAGTGAAATTTAGAAAAGTATGTCTTTTCAAATCCCTCATACAATATCTGGCCTAGATAGAAGGATATACTATCACAATTGAGGAAGATAATTGAGATTACTTAAAATGATAAACTTTACTGTATAGGGTTTTTTACAAGTTTGCCACAGATTCAGATTCTTTTAAAATATATATCTATTTTGTGTAAAGAGAATGCACTGAGAAGTAAAAAGAAAGTGATATATCAGTGCTACCAACTAATGGCTATAATATCATCACCTTATTTATGAACAATGAAACAGTGTGCAATATTTAAATAAATTTAAATAAATTCCTATTTATTTTATATATTTATAAATTTAAATAAATTTCTATTTATTTATTATTAAAGAAATTCCTCTAACAAACAGTATGTTTTGAAGGTTGCTAGCAGGAAAGTGTTGTACGACATGGAAGTAATCAGAAAATGTGATCTAAAATTCTGCTTTCAAGGGCGCCTGGGTGGCTCAGTGGGTTAAAATTCTGCTTTCAAGAAGCTATCACAGTAAGTACTGAGCATTAGCTATTATATGCTATGGATGAATAACTGAAATCTACATTTGAAACTAATGGTACACTATATGTTACCTAATTGAATTTTAAAAAGTTAATAAAAAAACCACTATTTTATAAAACAATATTCCCAACAGGCTCTTTTGCTTTAAAATACTCACTTTGTAATGAGAGTCATTACTTTTGTCTAGCCAATTCTTACAGCACTGTTTATCCCTTCCCTGCTTTATCCCTTCCCAGTATCAATAAAGGCTCACTTGGGTTACCTAGAAGCCATGAGAAAGCTTGTAATAGATCTGGCTGGTTTTCACCAGCAATTTGACCACCATGTGCACAGGGAAGTCTATTGATAAAGGCTTTATTGCAATAAGTTGCAAATACATGGATGATTTTGAATTCTCTTTCTTGAGGTCTTGTTTCATGATAATAAATTTAGGGTGGCTTATTGGAATGGATGTTATTAACATATCTTCATAGTTATAAGCACATGGAATTGTAAAATAGATGAACGAATGTGGCATTACTGACAACTGTCCTCATTTTGAAATCAAATTACAGTGTACTAAGATGAGGAAGCAAAGCAGATTTGGGATTATGAGTGAAATAATTTAAAAAAGTCTTGGGGTATGATCAGACTATTGGGTAATTCAGTAGAAAAATGTCAACTGATTGAGATTCTGTGTTCCCTGATTTCAGAGAGAAGTTAAGATAAATAAGTAACACGAGGAGACTAGGAAGCCAAACATAAGTGATAATTTTGTGCCAGGGTGTGTTTACATCTGTTTATCTTCTTGCTTTACCACTAAGGTTGCTCCTAGAGGAGAGTTTAAATATGTGTTGGAGCTAATCTCTGTGGATTACACAAGAAACCACATCCTACAGCTCTCCCTGAAACACCCCTTATGATTTCAAAGTAATTTGGTTTTTGCATTTTTAGAAATAACAAAATACTTTGCAAACTCATCTACTTTATTACCATCACAAGTGAGTCAGCTGACTCCACATTTTAACACAGTGACAGTCACAGAGAATGGAGGAATGAGTAGAGTTATCAATATATGTGCTTTTAAGAAGTATGACAGGGTAGCAGCTATTTCCAGGAACCAAAACATGGGTCAGCAGCTGTGCAGGAAAAGTGATGGAATAAATGACTCATTTCAGAGGAGTTCTATAACATATTAGTTCTATAATGTATCTTCAGCCCCCAATTACCCGCTTTGATCTAAAGATAAGGATTTACAGTTAAGGTCCCATTTATGATTTGACTGGTGTGGTCTGAATCATTTTTACTATTGTTTTGACTATTACTTGAAACCTATAGTAGTACTTGGGATATGTGTTGTGTATTCTGTGAACATGTGCTATTTTTAGATTAGATAATTTCTGTCTCGAACCCCTGTTCATTTGTTTGTTTTTGTTTATTTGATAGTGGTTTCAGTAAATGGATATATCTGAAAAATTGCAAAGCCACTATTAAAACAAGTTATTATTATATATAGCATGGAATTGCACATTCCTCCTTTGAATCCGACAGAGCTTCACCATATCCTTAACAATTTGGGAAAAACATGCTATTATTTTTCTTTATAAAATTTCTCCTGTTAGGCTGTGATGGTTGTCATCAGCAGTAACTCCTCTGAAGGCTTTGTCAAAAGAGTTGAAAAAATTGGAAAGGTGTGTGAATGAAGCTGTTTGCTGAATATAAAGAAAAGAGCATTGAAGTACAATTCACACTCTTACTTCTCCTTCTATGCTTTCAGATGTTTGACATTTGAAAATTTTGCTTCTAGAAGAGATGCCCTATATAATTCTTACTTTAAGGAGCAAGTTGCTTTTATAATTTTTTTATTATTCTACCATTCCAGTATTTCCATTTAAATTAAATTCAATACCATTTAAAAAAAATCAAAAGTGCAGCCAGTATTCAATTCCTGGGCTAAATAATTTTAGAAAGCTTTGTGTTATTGAACCTACAGGGTTTTTCTGTAGTTTTAACTCTTTCTTTCTGTGATTTTTCCCATTAGTCACGTAAGTGACTGCAATATAACAGACATTGAGGATAAAGAAGGACTGAATAGAACAATCCTTGGCCTCATGAAGTTGAGAATCTAGCAAGGGAGTCAAACAATTCAATCATTCAGTGACAATTTATTGAGTGCCTGGCCTAAAATGAGCACAACAAAACCCCAGGCCAGAGGAATCATTTTAATGGGAGAGATAGATAATAGGTAAGCCAACTTTAAAAAAAAAATCGTACTGCTTTTTCTTTAATAGAGATGCATATTTGAACTAAATAAGCACATTTTTAAAAGAGCAGTGATTGAGAAGAGGTTTTTTAACTGAGTGGTCCGAAAGGGCCTCCCTGAAAAAGTCTGTTTTGAACAGATTTCTGAATAATATCAGCTAGGAAGCTGCGTAAAAATCTCAGGGATGGGTGATTTTTCCAGTCGAAAAACTGTAAAGGCTCCAAAGTCACAATAGAGCTATAAGTTTCTCTAATAAAGTAACTTCTGACAAAGAATGAGAAGAAATAACTAACCCAGGTTTGAAAGAAAAGGGACAGACTTTCTATGGAATTCATATTTAATTAAAGCTCTAAAGGACAAAAATACAATAGAGCAAAATTCTGGTCACGCTGATATACCTAACGAAAGTTCATAAGCAAGGTGTGGGTAGCAAAGAGTGTGTGGGAATGTTGGTAAGAACAGTGGGGAAGAGTCATCCCTGAACATGTTCTTAAATGAAGCAATTCTTGGGTTGTATTAAAGGTTAAATTGGAGTTTGCCTAAGTGATTAGAGAAGGATGCCTCAGCTTATGGAAGTTCAAAGCCATAAAGATGTGATAAACTACTGCAGATATTTTCATGTATATTTGTTGTTGCTTCTAGTAATGGTGATCTAAAAACTCCTACTTAAGACAACTAAAAATCCAGACAAAATAGCTTTTAAAGTTAAAAATATCAGAATGATTATAAAAATAAGTGAGGGATTACTGGGCCAAAATACGAAATACAATGAGAGCCTAGAGATATATGCCCTGAAGCCATTTTAGCTATGAGAGCATTTGAAACTGCTAAAACACACTGAGCTGTGTTGTTCATAGACTCTTGATACTAGAGAAACAAATCCAGCAGCAATCAAATTTGAGGACTTTGGTACAACCCAAATTTAAGTTGAGATCCCCAAAGCACAAGGAGAAGCAGAAATAAGACTATAGCCTACCTTGCCTTCTGTGTAAACTGAGAAAGCCAATCACTGAATTTGGAGTATGATTGTCTTGTAGAGTCTCAGATATAAGAGAAAATTCTACCAAGGAGGACCATACCATTATTATAGCTCTTAATTATCCCTACTCAATAAGAGTTTCAAATATAATGTCTTGAACATAGCAAAATGTAACAAAGCACACAAAGAAAAACCATTAACAAGATTTGATAGACAAAATGGGATTAAGTATGATGTTAAAATGATCAATAAAGATTGTAAAATGGCTTGATTACTCTGCTCAAAGAAATGAGAGGGGAAGTAAATTGAACCAAAAACTGACACTAAAAATGATATTGAGAAAGGTTTTATAAATGAACCAAATGGATACTCTAGAACTTTAAAGATATGACAGCTAATTTAAGATACCACAGGGGTGCCTGGGTGGCTCACTTAATTAAACCTCCAATTCTTTTTCCTTTTTTTTTAACACCTTAATTTTATTTTATCTCTTTCAATTTGGCTCAGGTCATGATGTCATGGTTGTGAAATAGAGCCCAGAGTTGGGCTCTGTGCTGAGCCTGGAGCCTGCTTAAGATTCTTTTCCCTTCTTTTTCTATCCCTCCCTGCACTCTCACTTGCTCACTCTCTCTTGCTTGCAAATAAATAGATAGATAGATAGATAATAGACAAAGCAAAATAAAAGCAGATTATGAAAATAAATATAAAGATTTTGAAATGAAAACAAGTTCAAAATAAAATAGAGAAGACCTACACAGCTAAAAGTTCATTCAGAAAATCTACTATTAAAGAAGTCAGTATGACACAGTGTTAAGATATCAAAAGATTTGAGCATGTACTTTACAGAAAGGGTAATCCAAATGGCCACTCATATATAAAAACTGTTTATCTTTATTATGAATCTGGAATTAAATTAAATTAAATTAAAAATAAATTAAAACCTAAAATGACATACTATTACACACTTACCATATTGGGCAACAGTAAAATTGCCTTGCAAGAATGTGAAAGAATGAAAGTGCCCATAATAAAAACATTTGAGGTAAGTTGGACAATATTTAGAAAACTTAAAAATAAAAATAAAAATTTGGTCCATTCCTAGAAATACAACATGGAACTAAATGAATATTTTCACCAGGATATGCAAACAGATGATTATAGCTATTTCATTCATAACGGCAGATCAGTAGTGGTCTATTTGCACAATGTTACATTAAATAAGAGAGAATATTAACAAACTGGGAGGAGGGGCTAGGTTGTTATCAGAAACAGATCTTCTATGGTGCTGATTATGTTCTATTTCTCAAAATCTTTAAGTTAAAAAAGTTTTCAAATTTATATCTAGATAGATAGATGATAGATAGACAGATATCCCAGAAGCTGCAATGCTAGGCTAAGACCAGGCTTTAAAGGGCTTTTCTATACTCTACTAAATACTTGAAACCATTCATTATATCATAGCTCAGTGTTCAAATCTCCATTTGTTTCCTCAGGTTCCTAATATTTACCTTAAGGTGACCTGATTCAGACTTTTGATCACCTTTGTCTAAATATTTCTATTTTAACAAAGTCCTTTTTAACACTGAGAGACTAAAACTTAGAAAAATACTCTGATTGTTATCTCACTAGGGTGGAAAATATATAGTTACCCATTAACTAATGATATCCATGTCTACATTAGATCCGTGGCATTTTTAATTCTTGGGAGCTTTTGGTTAAATGAAATTTTTAAGCTTCCTTTAAAGGAAGCTTTAAGCCATCACCACATGAATAAAATTAAAGAACCAAATGAAAACAGGCCAAGTATTTACAGAGTAATAGAATGTGCAGTGGAAAGAGTACAATTCTGAAATCATAAAGCCTAAATTAGTGTGATGCATTTTTGCTACCCATGTAATCATAAACCAGTTATCTAAATGTGTTAGCCTCAGTTTTTTCACCCATGAAATGGTGATGATAATACTTATTATGCAGCGTTGTTGTGTGGATGTGATGAAGCATGGAGCATGAGAGTCTCATATTCCATGCTAAAATGATAGCTATTTTTATACTTATAATAATTCTAGTAATAGTAATTAAATTGTTCAAAATGGTAATATTCATTTATATTGAGGCATTGTATTGACTATTATTAGACACATTTACCAACATAAATTTCATTTTACTTTACCCCCTCTGAGGATATATATTCCCTAATTCAATATGAATCTCCTTATGAATAATAATTATCATAATAAATATGCTGATTTTTCTTCTATTTGTTTTTAAGGAGGTATCCTTTACTGTTGAACATAAAGAAACTTAAGCAAGTCTGTCTTATTCAAACTTTGCATGCTGCTTTCTTATGAAACTAGATTATAGAGTTGTATGAAATAAATTCATGCAGTTAAGACATTGATGTTTGGAACACTGGGTGGTCAGTTTAGTATTTCAAAAGAAGATTTTAAATTTAAACCTTAAAACTGAGCTCTTTCAGCCTTTTTTATAGACCATCCTTCATGCTTCATAAGTACTCCTCCATTGTAAACTAAGTAATAGTTTTTGTCACAGTGTATATAACAAAAATGGATTTTATATTCTATTATTTCAGAGTTAGTTGCAGTTTCTACTGCCTTACTTCCTTTTTTGAAAAATAGATTAATTCTACAAAAAGTTTTTTCCAGCTTTATTGAAAAAAATCGACATATTTGTAAATTTAAGAAATGATTTCTTATAACATTGCAAACTTTTAACATTGTGTAAATTTTGTACAATTTGATAAATTGGTATACATCTTTATTGCAATATAATCTACACAAAAATGTTAATACATCTACTATCTCGTATAGTTGCCACTGTTTTTTATGCATGTATCGTAAGGAATTTTAAGATCTACTCTCTTAGCAACTTTTATGTATATAGTATAGTAGAGATAAACTTCAGAGGTCTTGTGGGTTTTGTTCCAGACTGCCTCAATAAAGTGATTATCTCAATAAACTAAGTCAAATTATTATATTTTTTGGTTTCCCAGTGCATATAAAAAATTATGTTTCCCAGTGCATATAAAAAATAAAAACTATACTGCACTGTTCAAAAGCATTAGGTTTTTAAAGAAAATCAATGTATATACCTTAAGTACACTAGTTCTGAGTTTTCAGTGGGTCATAATTACTGATCACAGATCACCATAACAAATACAATAATAATGAAAAAACTTGATATATTGCAAGAATTACCAACATGTGACAAAGAGACACAAAATGAACAAATGTTGTTAGAAAAATGGTGGCAGCAGACCTCTTTTATACAAGATTGCTATAAACTTTCAACTTGTAAGAATGTGATATATGCAAAGTTTAATAAAGGGAAGCACAATAAAAAAAAGTATGTATATCTTATTAACTATGATCATCATGCTGTACATTAGATCCCCAGAACTTTTTCATATTATAGTTGCAAGTTTGCACCCTTGGACCACCTTACTCCACCCCAGGTTCACCCCTTGTCAACTCAACTCTAAGTTTCCATTAGTTTTCCTTTTCCTCAGATTCTGTATGTAAGGGATATCATAATACATAAATTAAAAAAATATACAAAATCTTTGAAATATTTCACTTAGAATAATACCTTCAAGATCCATCCATGCTGTTGTAAATGGCAGTATTTCTTAATTTTTCATGGTTAAGTAGTATTCCGTAGTATATATTTACCATACTTATTTTACTCATTCATCCATTAATGGATACTGAAGTTATTTCCATCTCTTGCTTAGAGTTAATAATTTTATAATAAACATAAGAGTGCAGATATGTCTTTGAACAGTGAACTTTGTTTTCTTTAGATAGATACCTAGAAGTGGGATTACTGAATCATATGGTAATTTTACTTTTAATAATATGAATAATCTCCATACTGTTTTCCATACAAATTTATATCTCTATTACAGTGCATAAGTTCCCCGTTTTCTCCAATATTTACCAAAATTGGTTAGTTTCAATTTTTTGGTAGTATATATTCTAATATCTTGCTGCGTTTTTCAGAGGTAAACAACAACAACAACAACATAAGGACTTTGCCCTGAGATTTTTACGTTGAGCACTTTTTAATGCTCCTGTTGGTCATTTATATAACTTTTTTGAAAAAAAAGTCTATTGAGATCCTTTTGCTCTTTTTTTAATCATATATTTTTTTTCTATTTGTATCTGTTGGTTATTAACCTCTTTTCAGATATAAGATTCGTAAGTATTTTCTTACATTCTGTGGATTGTGTTTTCATTCTCTCTCCCTTTTTTTGGCAATGCAGAAACGTTAGTTTGATGTAATACCATTTATTTATTTTTGCTTTTTTTGCTTGTGTTTTTGGTCTGGTATCCAAAAAACTATTGGCAATACCAATGTCAAGGAGAATTTTTCCTATGTTTTCCTTTAGGAAATTTAGTTTCATGCATCACCTTTAAGTCTTTAATCTATTTCAAGTTCAGACTTATGAGTGATATAAGGTTCCCTTTTCATACTGTTTATGTGACTATTCAGTTTTAAATATCATTTATTGAACAGGCTATCTTTCCCCATTACATATGTTGGCCCCTGTCAAATATTAGGTGACTGTATGAAAGGATTTATTTCTGGACTCTCAATTCTGTTCTACTTGTTTATTGGTCTGTTTTTATGCCAGTATACTTTATTGTTTTGAGCATGAGGGCTTTGTAGTATAGTTTCAAATCAAGAAGTGTAATCTCCCTTCTTCATTCTTTCTCAGAACTGCTTTGATTATTTGTTGTCTTTCACGGTCTCATATAAACTTTAGGATTCTTTACTTACTTCTGTAAAACAATAATATTGGATTTTTTTTAAGATTTTTAATTTATTTATTTGACAGAGAGAGATGACAAGCAGGCAGAGAGGCAGGCAGAGAGAGAAGAGGAAGCAGGCTTCCTGCTGAGCAGAGAGCCTGATGCGGGGCTCGATCCCAGGACCCTGGGATCATGACCAGGTTCACCCCTTGTCAACTCAACTCTAAGTTTCCATTAGTTTTCCTTTTCCTCAGATTCTGTATGTAAGGGATATCATAATACATAAATTAAAAAAATATATAAAATCTTTGAAATATTTCTCCAAGCATAATACCCTCTAGTTCCATCCACGTCATCACAAATAGCAGGATTTCATTTCTTTTGATGGCTGCATAGTATTCCATTGAACATATATACCACATCTTATTTATTGATTCATCTGTTGAAGGACATTTAGTTTCTTTCCATAGTTTAACTATTGTGGACATTGCTGCTATAAACATTTGGGTGCATGTGCCCCTTCAGAATGCCACGTTTGTATCTGTAGGGTATATACCCAGTACTACAAGCACTGGGTCATAGGGTAGTTCTATTTTCAGCTTTTTGAGGCACGTCCACGCTGTTTTCCAGAGTGGTTGCACCAGCTTGCATTCCCACATACAGTGTAGGAGGGTTGCCCTTTCTCCACATCCTCGCCAGCATCTGTCATTGACGGACTTGTTCATTTTAGCCATTCTGAACGGTGTGAGGTGGTATCTCATTCTGGTTTTGATTTGTATTTCCCTGATGCCGAGTGATGTGGAGCATTTTTTCATGTGTCTGTTGGCCATTTGGATGTATTCTTTGCAGAAATGTCTGTTCATGTCCTCTGCCCATTTCTTCATTGGATTATTTGTTTTTAGGGTGTTGAGTTTGATAAGCTCTTTATAGATTTTGGATACTGGCCCTTTATCTGGTATGTCATTTGCAAATATCTTCTCCCAGATAACTTCTGACAGTGATCTTTTGGCTTTGTTAACTGTTTCCTTTGCAGTGCAAAAGCTTTTGGATCTGATGAAATCCCAATAGTTCATTCTTGCCCTTGCTTCCCTTGCCTTTCGCGATGTTCCTAGGAAGAAGTTGCTGCTGCTGAGGTCAAAGAAGTTGCTACCTGTTCTCTCCTCAAGGACTATGATGGATTCCTTTCTCACATTATGCTTCTTCATCCATTTCCAGTCGATTATAATGTATGGTGTTAGGATGGTCCAATTTCATTTTCTGCATGTGGCTGTTCAATTTTCCAGACCCCAAGGCCAATGGCTCCTTCTCTTCCCCAGGGACAGTGTGCTGTGCCTTCCCCACACTTGCTCCTGGGGAGCGCAGTGACAGACGTGTGCAACCATGCATCTCTCCCATGCAGAGGGGATGCCCAGGCAAAGAGGATTTCGCTCCATGCGGGTTTATTACACCGTGCTGTGGAGACTAGCTCCGGCAAGCAGCAGGCAGCATCCCACAGACCCGACTCTGATTTCCCAAAGAATGCTGTGCTTTCCCAGAGGGGATGCCCGGGCAAAGAGGCTTTCGCTCTATGCGGGTTTCTCCAAAAGTGCTGCGAATACTAGGCTAAGGCAAGCAACAAAAGCAGCCCACAGAACCGACTCTGATTTCCCAGCGACGGCCATGCTTTCGCAGAGGTTTTCAGCTTGGCGCGAACCGCACTTCGCTGCTGCTTCCTCAGCAAGGCTGTGGTCGTTTGCTCTGTCGCGGCAGGAAAGAAGAGCCGCGGGAGAGCTGGTGCCTCTTGGTCCTTGCTTTCCCGGGCTCCATGTTCGCGCCCGGGGTTCACCTTGCTAAGCCGATCTAAGCAGACACAGTCACAACCCTGCAGCAGCGTGCGTGGCCTAGCATGGCACTCTATGCCTATTACCATCTCCTGGCGTAGGTAAGGCTTTGCCTTTTGCTCCGGCGCTCGGGCAGACTCGGGTCTAGGCCAGTGCCTTCACCATAGGAGAGAGGAGGCGACAGGATTCCTGCACCGGGCCCGAGCACTGGGATGGGGAACAGTGGGGACTGTCTCCACTCTTTCCCCGGCACACCCCCTGCCACCCACAATGCTGCCATATCTTGATGGAAGACGGCATCTGACTGCACGTTTCTCCATGGGGTTGTTTCTGCGAGTTCCGGGTATGGCAACTGGTGGCAAGCCCAAGTCTGCCCTTGGGACAGGTGGCCAAAAAAATGCTTTCCCCTTGGGACCAGAGGCACAGGACAGGCCTGCCTTCTGCCTAGACTCCTTCTTCAGAGTGGAGCACGCACCCATGCCCTTGTCGTCCCCTCATGTCTCCTTAGCAGCCAGGCTTCAATCTCTCCGCACAGGGAGCAGAGGACAGTTGTCTTCTCATGACCTGCTATTCGTGCCTCGGCAGGCTATTCTGACTCCCGAGCGTTTCCAGACCCCTCGGCCAAGGGATCCTTCTCTTCCCCGGGGGCGGCGTGCTGTGCCTTCCCCAAAATTGCTCCTGGGGAGCGCGGTGACAGACGTGTGCAACCATGCTTCTCTCTCAGGCAGAGGGGATGCTAGGGCAAAGAGGATTTCGCTCCATGCGGGTATCTTCCACCATGTTGCCGAGACTCGCTCAGGCAAGCAGCAGCAGCATCCCCAAACCCAACTCTGATTTCCCAATGAATGCTGTGCTTTCCTAAGGGAGAGGTCCAGGCAAAGAGGCTTTCGCTGTATGCGGGTTTCTCCCACCGCGAGACTGGGCACAGGGAAGCAGCAGCAGGCCTGACAACATTTCTCAGCGAATGCTGTGCTTTCGCAGAGTCTTTGGTTGGAGCGAACCGCACTTCGCTGCTGCTTCCTCAGCAAGGCTTTGGTCGTTCGCTCTTTCGCAGCAGGGACGAAGAGCCGCGGGAGAGCTGGTGCCTCTTGGGCCTTGCTTTCGCGGGCTCCAAGTTCGCGCCTGGGTTTCACTTTGCTAAGCCGAACTAGGCAGACACAGTCACAACCCTGCAGCAGCGTGCGTGGCCTAGCATGGCACTCTATGCCTAATTCCATCTCCTGGCCTAGGTAAGGCTTTGCCTTTTGCTCCGGCGCTCGGGCAGACTCGGGGTCGAGGCCAGTGCCTTCACCACAGGAGAGAAGAGGCAACAGGATCCCTACACACGGCCCGGGCACTGGGATGGGGAACTGTGGGGGACTGTCTCCACTCCTTCCCCGCCGCACCCCCTGTCTCCTACAATGCTGCCACATCTTGGTGGAAGATGGCATCTGACTGACCGTTTCTCCATAGGGTTGTTTCTGCAAGTTCCAGGTATGGCACCTGGTGGCAAGCCCAAGTCTACCCTTGGGACAGGTGGCCAAAGAGATGCTTTCCCCTTGGGACAAGAGGCACAGGACAGGCCTGCCTTCTGCCCAGACTCCTTCCTCAGAGTGGAGCACGCGACCCTGCCTAGTCATCCCCTCATGTCTCCTTAGCAGCCAGGCTCCCATCTCTCCGCACAGGGAGCGGGTGACACATGTCTGGCCACCGGCCTGCATTTCGTGCCGCGGAAGGCTATCCTGTCCCGAGCGTTTCCAGACCCCAAGGCCAAGGGATCCTTCTCTTCCCCGGGGGCGGCGTGCTGTGCCTTCCCCACACTTGCTCCTGGGGAGCGTGGTGACAGACGTGAGCAACCATGCTTCTCTCTCAGGCAGAAAGGATGCTAGGGCAAAGAGGATTTCGCTCCATGCCGGTATCTTCCAACATGCTGCGGAGACTTGCTTAGGCAAGCAGCAGCAGCATCCCCAAACCCAACTCTGATTTCCCAACGAATGCTGTGCTTTCCAAGGGGAGATGCCAAGGCAAAGGGGCTTTCGCTGTATGCGGGTTTCTCCCACCGCGAGACTGGGCTCAGGCACGCAGCAGCAGCCCCCAAAACATTTCTCGGGGAATGCTGTCCTTTCGCAGAGGCTTTGGTTTGGAGCAAACAGCACTTCGCCACTGCTTCCTCAGCAAGGCTTCTGTCGCGTCAGGGAAGAAGAGCTGCGGGAGAGCTGGTGCCTCTTGGGCCTTGCTTTCCCTGGCTCCATGTTCGCGTCCTGGGTTCACCCTGCCAGGCCGAACTAAGCAGACACAGTAACAACCGTGCAGTAGCGCGCTTAGCCTAGGATGGCACTCCATGCACACTACCATCTCCCGGTGTAGGCATCGCTTGGCCTTTTACTCTGGCGCTCAGGCCGACTCGCGGACTAGGCCTGTGCTTTCCCCACAGGAAAGGAGAGGTGACAGGATCCCTGCGCACCGCCCGTGCACTGAATAGGGAGCTTTGGGGGACTGTCACCACTCCTTCCCCTTAAAACCCGGGCCTCCTCCAAGCTTCTACATCCCGGAGGAAGACGGCATCTGATGGCCAGGTCTTTCTGGGAGTTGTTTCTCGAGTTTAGGGTAGGCGCCTGGTGGCAAGCCCATGGCTCCAAAACGGTCAGGTGGCCAAGGAGCTGCTGTCTCCTTGGGCCCAAAGTCTCAGGACAGGCATGCTTTCTGCCCAGACTCCTTCCTCAGAGTGGAGCCCTTTCCCCTGCCCTAATCTTCCCCTCGTGTCTCCTTAGCAGCCCGGCTTCCTTCGCTCTGCAGTGACAGATGCGTCCCTTTCCTTAAGGCTCTTTCCACAGGCACCACCGCGCTTCTCTCTCAGGCAGAGCGGATGCCAAGGCAAAGGGGATTTCGCTCCATGCGGGTTTATTCCACCGTGCAGTGGAGACTAGCTCCGGCAAGCAGCAGGCAGCATCCCAAGACCCGACTCTGATTTCTCAGAGAATGCTGTGCTTTCCCAGAGAGGATGCCCCGGCAAAGAAGCTTTCACTCTATGCGGGTTTCTCCCATCGTGCTGCGAATACTAGGCTAAGGCAAGCAACAAAACTAGCCCACAGAACCGACTCTGATTTCCCAGCGACTGCTATGCTTTTGCAGAGGTTTTCTGCTTGGCGCAAACTGCACTTCGCTGCTGCTTCCTCAGCAAGGCTTTGGTCTTTCGCTCTGTCGCGGCAGGAAAGAAGAGCCGCGGGAGAGCTGGTGCCTCTTGGTCCTTGTTTTCCCGGGCTCCAAGTTCGCGCCCGGGGTTCACCTTGCTAAGCCAAACTAAGCAGACACAGTGCGTGGCCTAGCATGACACTCTATGCCTATTACCATCTCCTGGCGTATGTAAGGCTTTGCCTTTTGCTCCGGCGCTCGGGCAGACTCGGGGTCAAGGCCAGTGCCTTGACCACAGGAGAGAGGAGGCGACAGGATCCCTGCACAGGCCCCGAGCACTGGGATGGGGAACGGTGGGGACTGTCTCCACTCTTTCCCCGGCACACCCCGGCCACCCACAATCTGCCATATCTTGGTGGAAGACGGCATCTGACTGCACGTTTCTCCATGGGGTTGTTTCTGCGAGTTCCGGGTATGGCACCTGGTGGCAAGCCCAAGTCTGCCCTTGGGACAGGTGGCCAAAGAGATGCTTTCCCCTTGGGACAAGAGGCACAGGACAGGCCTGCCTTCTGCCCAGACTCCTTCCTCAGAGTGGAGCACGCACCCATGCCCTTGTCTTCCCCTCATGTCTCCTTAGCAGCCAGGCTTCAATCTCTCCGCACAGGGAGGAGAGGACACTTGTCTTCTCATGGCCTGCTGTTCGTGCCTCGGCAGGCTATTCTGCTTCCCGAGCTTTTCCAGACCCCAAGGCAAAGGGATACTTCTCTTCCCCGGGGGCGGCGTGCTTTGCCTTCCCCAAAATTGCTCCTGGGGAGCGCGGTGACAGACGTGAGCAACCATGCTTCTGTCTCAGGCAGAAAGGATGCTAGGGCAAAGAGGATTTCGCTCCATGCGGGTATCTTCCAACATGCTGCGGAGACTCGCTTAGGCAAGCAGCAGCAGCATCCCCAAACCCAACTCTGATTTCCCAACGAATGCTGTGCTTTCCAAGGGGAGATGCCAAGGCAAAGGGGCTTTCGCTGTATGCGGGTTTCTCCCACCGCGAGACGGGGCTCAGGCACGCAGCAGCAGCCCCCAAAACATTTCTCGGGGAATGCTGTCCTTTCGCAGAGGCTTTGGTTTGGAGCAAACAGCCCTTCGCCACTGCTTCCTCAGCAAGGCTTCTGTCGCGTCAGGGAAGAAGAGCTGCGGGAGAGCTGGTGCCATTGGGCCTTGCTTTCCCTGGCTCCATGTTCGCGTCCTGGGTTCACCCTGCCAGGCCGAACTACGCAGACACAGTCACAACCGTGCAGTAGCGCGCTTAGCCTAGGATGGCACTCCATGCACACTACCATCTCCCGGTGTAGGCATCGCTTGGCCTTTTACTCTGGCGCTCAGGCCGACTCGCGGACTAGGCCTGTGCTTTCCCCACAGGAAAGGAGAGGTGACAGGATCCCTGCACACCGCCCGTGCACTGAATAGGGAGCTTTGGGGGACTGTCACCACTCCTTCCCCTTAAAACCCGGGCGTCCTCCAAGCTTCTACATCCCGGAGGAAGACGGCATCTGATGGCCAGGTCTTTCTGGGAGTTGTTTCTCGAGTTTAGGGTAGGCGCCCGGTGGCAAGCCCATGGCTCCACCACGGTCAGGTGGCCAAGGAGCTGCTGTCTCCTTGGGCCCAAAGTCTCAGGACAGGCAAACTTTCTGCCCAGACTCCTTCCTCAGAGTGGAGCCCATTCCCCTGCCCTAATCTTCCCCTCGTGTCTCCTTAGCAGCCCGGCTTCCTTCGCTCTGCAGGGACAGATGTGTCCCTTTCCTTAAGGCTCTTTCACAGGCACCACCGCGCTTCTCTCTCAGGCAGAGTGGATGCCCAGGCAAGAGGATTTCGCTCCATGCGGGTTTATTCCACCGTGCAGTGGAGACTAGCTCCGGCAAGCAGCAGGCAGCATCCCACAGACCCGACTCTGATTTCCCAGAGAATGCTGTGCTTTCCCAGAGGGGATACCTCGGCAAAGAAGCTTTCGCTCTATGCGGGTTTCTCCCATCAGGCTGCGAATACTAGGCTAAGGCAAGCAACAAAACTAGCCCACAGAACCGACTCTGATTTCCCAGCGACTGCAATGCTTTCACAGAGGTTTTCAGCTTGGCGCAAACCGCACTTCGCTGCTGCTTCCTCAGCAAGGCTTTGGTCGTTTGCTCTGTCGCGGCAGGAAAGAAGAGCCGCGGGAGAGCTGGTGCCTCTTGGTCCTTGTTTTCCCGGGCTCCAAGTTCGCGCCCGGGGTTCACCTTGCTAAGCCGATCTAAGCAGACACAGTCACAACCCTGCAGCAGCGTGCGTGGCCTAGCATGACACTCTATGCCTATTACCATCTCCTGGCGTAGGTAAGGCTTTGCCTTTTGCTCCGGCGCTCGGGCAGGATCCCTGCACAAGGCCCGAGCACTGGGATGGGGAACAGTGGGGTCTGTCTCCACTCTTTCCCCGGCACAACCCTGCAGAGCGAAGGAAGCCGGGCTGCTAAGGAGACACGAGAGGAAGATTAGGGCAGGGGAATGGGCTCCACTCTGAGGAAGGAGTCTGGGCAGAAAGTTTGCCTGTCCTGAGACTTTGGGCCCAAGGAGACAGCAGCTCCTTGGCCACCTGACCGTGGTGGAGCCATGGGTTTGCCACCGGGCGCCTACCCTAAACTCGAGAAACAACTCCCAGAAAGACCTGGCCATCAGATGCCGTCTTCCTCCGGGATGTAGAAGCTTGGAGGAGGCCCGGGTTTTAAGGGGACGGAGTGGTGACAGTCCCCCAAAGCTCCCTATTCAGTGCACGGGCGGTGTGCAGGGATCCTGTCACCTCTCCTTTCCTGTGGGGAAAGCACAGGCCTAGTCCGCGAGTCGGCCTGAGCGCCAGAGTAAAAGGCCAAGCGATGCCTACACCGGGAGATGGTAGTGTGCATGGAGTGCCATCCTAGGCTAAGCGCGTTACTGCACGGTTGTGACTGTGTCTGCGTAGTTCGGCCTGGCAGGGTGAACCCAGGATGCGAACATGGAGCCAGGGAAAGCAAGGCCCAATGGCACCAGCTCTCCCGCAGCTCTTCTTCCCTGACGCGACAGAAGCCTTGCTGAGGAAGCAGTGGCGAAGGGCTGTTTGCTCCAAACCAAAGCCTCTGCGAAAGGACAGCATTCCCCGAGAAATGTTTTGGGGGCTGCTGCTGCGTGCCTGAGCCCCGTCTCGCGGTGGGAGAAACCCGCATACAGCGAAAGCCCCTTTGCCTTGGCATCTCCCCTTGGAAAGCACAGCATTCGTTGGGAAATCAGAGTTGGGTTTGGGGATGCTGCTGCTGCTTGCCTAAGCGAGTCTCCGCAGCATGTTGGAAGATACCCGCATGGAGCGAAATCCTCTTTGCCCTAGCATCCTTTCTGCCTGAGACAGAAGCATGGTTGCTCACGTCTGTCACCGCGCTCCCCAGGAGCAATTTTGGGGAAGGCAAAGCACGCCGCCCCCGGGGAAGAGAAGTATCCCTTGGCCTTGGGGTCTGGAAAAGCTCGGGAAGCAGAATAGCCTGCCGAGGCACGAACAGCAGGCCATGAGAAGACAAGTGTCCTCTACTCCCTGTGCGGAGAGATTGAAGCCTGGCTGCTAAGGAGACATGAGGGGAAGACAAGGGCATGGGTGCATGCTCCACTCTGAGGAAGGAGTCTGGGCAGAAGGCAGGCCTGTCCTGTGCCTCTTGTCCCAAGGGGAAAGCATCTCTTTGGCCACATGTCCCAAGGGCAGACTTGTGCTTGCCACCAGGTGCCATACCCGGAAGTCGCAGAAACAACCCCATGGAGAAACGTGCAGTCAGATGCCGTCTTCCACCAAGATATGGCAGATTGTGGGTGGCCGGGGTGTGCCGGGGAAAGAGTGGAGACAGTCCCCACCGTTCCCCATCCCAGTGCTCGGAGCCTGTGCAGGGATCCTGTCGCCTTCTCTCTCCTGTGGTCAAGGCACTGGCCTTGACCCCGAGTCTGCCCGAGCGCCGGAGCAAAAGGCAAAGCCTTACATACGCCAGGAGATGGTAATAGGCATAGAGTGTCATGCTAGGCCACGCACTGTGTCTGCTTAGTTTGGCTTAGCAAGGTGAACCCCGGGCGCGAACTTGGAGCCCGGGAAAACAAGGACCAAGAGGCACCAGCTCTCCCGCGGCTCTTCTTTCCTGCCGCGACAGAGCGAAAGACCAAAGCCTTGCTGAGGAAGCAGCAGCGAAGTGCAGTTTGCGCCAAGCAGAAAACCTCTGCAAAAGCATAGCAGTCGCTGGGAAATCAGAGTCGGTTCTGTGGGCTAGTTTTGTTGCTTGCCTTAGCCTAGTATTCGCAGCACGATGGGATAAACCCGCATAGAGTGAAAGCTTCTTTGCCGGGGCATCCTCTCTGGGAAAGCACAGCATACTCTGAGAAATCAGAGTCGGGTCTTGGGATGCTGCCTGCTGCTTGCCGGAGCTAGTCTCCACTGCACGGTGGAATAAACCCGCATGGGGCGAAATTCTCTTTGCCTGGGCTTCCGCTCTGCCTGAGAGAGAAGCGCGGTGGTGCCTGTGGAAAGAGCCTTAAGGAAAGGGACACATCTGTCACTGCAGAGTGAAGGAAGCCGGGCTGCTAAGGAGACACGAGGGGAAGATTAGGGCAGGGGAAAGGGCTCCACTCTGAGGAAGGAGTCTGGGCAGAAATTTTGCCTGTCCTGAGCCTTTGGGCCCAAGGAGACAGCAGCTCCTTGGCCACCTGACCGTTTTGGAGCCATGGGCTTGCCACCAGGCGCCTACCCTAAACTCGAGAAACAACTCCCAGAAAGACCTGGCCATCAGATGCCGTCTTCCTCCGGGATGTAGAAGCTTGGAGGACGCCCGGGTTTTAAGGGGAAGGAGTTGTGACAGTCCCCCAAAGCTCCCTATTCAGTGCACGGGCGGTGTGCAGGGATCCTGTCACCTCTCCTTTCCTGTGGGGAAAGCACAGGCCTAGTCCGCGAGTCGGCCTGAGCGCCAGAGTAAAAGGCCAAGCGATGCCTACACCGGGAGATGGTAGTGTGCATGGAGTGCCATCCTAGGCTAAGCGCGCTACTGCACGGTTGTGACTGTGTCTGCGTAGTTCGGCCTGGCAGGGTGAACCCAGGACGCGAACATGGAGCCAGGGAAAGCAAGGCCCAAGAGGCACCAGCTCTCCCGCAGCTCTTCTTCCCAGACGCCTCAGAAGCCTTGCTGAGGAAGCAGTGGCGAAGGGCTGTTTGCTCCAAACCAAAGCCTCTGCGAAAGGACAGCATTCCCCGAGAAATGTTTTGGGGGCTGCTGCTGCGTGCCTGAGCCCACTCTCGCGGTGGGAGAAACCCGCATAGAGTGAAAGCCCTTTGCCTGGGCATCTCCCCTTGGAAAGCACAGCATTCGTTGGGAAATTAGTGTTGGGTTTGGGGATGCTGCTGCTGCTTGCTAAGCGAGTCTCCGCAGCATGTTGGAAGATACCCGCATGGAGCGAAATCCTCTTGCCCTAGCATCCTTTCTGCTTGAGAGGAAGCATGGTTGCTCACGTCTGTAACCACGCTCCCCAGGAGCAAGTGTGGGTAAGGCACAGCACGCCGCCCCCGAGGAAGAGAAGGATCCCTTGGCCTTGGGGTCGGGAAACGCTCGGGAGCAGGATAGCCTGCCGCGGCACGAAATGCAGGCCGGTGGCCAGACATGTGTCACCCGCTCCCTGTGCGGAGAGATGGAAGCCTGGCTGCTAAGGAGACATGAGGGGACGACTAGGGCAGGGGCGCGTGCTCCACTCTAAGGAGTCTGGGCAGAAGGCAGGCCTGTCCTGTCCCTCTGTTACCAAGGGGACAGCATCTCCTTGGCCACCTGTCCCAAGGGCAGACTTGGGCTTGCCACCAGGTGCCATACCTGGAACTTGCAGAAACAACCCCATGGAGAAACGGTCAGTCAGATGCCATCTTCCACCAAGATGTGGCAGCATTGTGGGTGACAGGGGGTGCGGCGAGGAAGGAGTGGAGACAGTCCCCCACAGTTCCCCATCCCAGTGCCCGGGCCGTGTGCAGGGATCCTGTTGCCTCCTCTCTCCTGTGGTGAAGACACTGGCCTTGAACCCGAGTCTGCCCGAGCACCGGATCAAAAGGCAAAGCCTTACCAGAGCAGGAGATGGAATTAGGAATAGAGTGCCATGCTAGGCCACGCACGCTGCTGCAGGGTAGTGACTGTGTCTGCCTAGTTCGGCTTAGCAAAGTGAAATCCGGGCGCGAACATGGAGCCAGGGAAAGCAAGGCCCAAGAGGCAACAGCTCTCCCGCAGCTCTTCTTCCCTGACTCGACTGAAGCGGCGAAGTGCTGTTCGCTCCAAACCAAAGCCTCTGCGAAAGCACAGCATTTGCTGAGAAATGTTGTGCGGTCTGCTGCTGCTTCCCTGAGCCCAGTCTTGCGGTGGGAGAAACCCGCATACAGCGAAAGCCTCTTTTCCTGGGCCTCTCCCTTAGGAAAGCACAGCATTCGTTGGGAAATCAGAGTTGGGTTTGGGGATGCTGCTGCTGCTTGCCTGAGCGAGTCTCGGCAACATGGTGGAAGATACCCGCATGGAGCGAAATCCTCTTTGCCCGAGCATCCCCTCTGCCTGAGAGAGAAGCATGGTTGCACACGTCTGTCACCCCGCTCCCCAGGAGCAATTTTGGGGAAGGCACAGCACGCCGCCCCAGGGAAGAGAAGGATCCCTTGGCCTTGGGTCTGGAAACGCTCGGGAGTCAGAATAGCCTGCCGAGGCACGAAGAGCAGGCCATGAGAAGACAAGTGTCCTCTACTCCCTGTGCGGAGAGATTGAAGCCTGGCTGCTAAGGAGACATGAGGGGACGACAAGGGCAAGGGTGCATGCTCCACTCTGAGGAAGGAGTCTGGGCAGAAGGCAGGCCTGTCCTATGCCTCTGGTCCCAAGGGGAAAGCATCTCCTTGGCCACCTGTCCCAAGGGCAGACTTGGGCTTGCCACCAGGTGCCATACCCGGAACTCGCAGAAACAACCCCATGGAGAAACGTGCAGTCAGATGCCCTCTTCCACCAAGATGTGGCAGCATTGTGGGTGGCCGGGGTGTGCCGTGGAAAGAGTGGAGACAGTCCCCACTGTTCCCCATCCCAGTGCTCGGGCCCTGTGCAGGGAACCTGTTGCCTCCTCTCTCCTGTGGTGAAGGCACTGGCCTTGACCCCGAGTCTGCCCAAGCGCCGGAGCAAAAGGCAAAGCCTTACCTACACCAGGAGATGGTAATAGGCATAGAGTGTCATGCTAGGCCACGCACGCTGCTGCAGGGTTGTGACTGTGTCTGCTTAGTTCGGCTTAGCAAGGTGAACCCCGGGCGCGTACTTGGAGCCCGGGAAAACAAGGACCAAGAGGCACCAGCTCTCCCGCGGCTCTTCTTTCCTGCCGCGACAGAGCGAACGACCAAAGCCTTGCTGAGGAAGCAGAAGCGAAGTGCGGTTTGCGCCAAGCTGAAAACCTCTGCGAAAGCATAGCAGTCGCTGGGAAATCAGAGTCGGTTCTGTGGGCTGCTTTTGTTGCTTGCCTTAGCCTAGTATTCGCAGCACGATGGGAAAAACCCGCATAGAGCGAAAGCTTCTTTGCCGGGGCATCCCCTCTGGGATGGTACAGCATTCTCTGGGAAATCAGAGTCGGGTCTGTGGGATGCTGCCTGCTGCTTGCCGGAGTTAGTCTCCAGTGCACGGTGGAATAAACCCGCATGGGGCGAAATTCTCTTTGCCTGGGCATCCACTCTGCCTGAGAGAGAAGCGCGGTGGTGCCTGTGGAAAGAGCCTTAAGGAAAGGGACACATCTGTCACTGCAGAGCGAAGGAAGCCGGGCTGCTAAGGAGACACGAGGGGAAGATTAGGGCAGGGGAAAGGGCTCCACTCTGCTGAAGGAGTCTGGGCAGAAAGCATGCCTGTCCTGAGCCTTTGGGCCCAAGGAGACAGCAGCTCCTTGGCCACCTGACCGTGGTGGAGCCATGGGCTTGCCCCAGGCGCCTACCCTAAACTCGAGAAACAACTCCCAGAAAGACCTGGCCATCAGATGCCGTCTTCCTCCGGGATGTAGAAGCTTGGAGGAGGCCCGGGTTTTAAGGGGAAGGAGTGGTGACAGTCCCCCAAAGCTCCCTATTCAGTGCACGGGCGGTGTGCAGGGATCCTGTCACCTCTCCTTTCCTGTGGGGAAAGCACAGGCCTAGTCCGCGAGTCGGCCTGAGCGCCAGAGTAAAAGGCCAAGCGATGCCTACACCGGGAGATGGTAGTGTGCATGGAGTGCCATCCTAGGCTAAGCGCGCTACTGCACGGTTGCGACTGTGTCTGCTTAGTTCGGCCTGGCAGGGTGAACCCAGGACGCGAACATGGAGCCAGGGAAAGCAAGGCCCAAGAGGCACCAGCTCTCCCGCAGCTCTTCTTCCCTGACGCGACTGAAGCTTTGCTGAGGAAGCAGCGGCGAAGTGCTGTTCGCTCCAAACCAAAGCCTCTGCGAAAGCACAGCATTCGCTGAGAAAAGTCCGGGCTGCTGCTGCTTCCCTGAGCCCAGTCTCGCGGTGGGAGAAACCCGCATACAGCGAAAGCCTCTTTGCCTGGGCCTCTCCCTTAGGAAAGCACAGCATTCGTTGGGAAATCAGAGTTGTGTTGGGGGATGCTGCTGCTGCTTGCCTGAGCGAGTCTCAGCAACATGGTGGAAGATACCCGCATGGAGCGAAATCCTCTTTGCCCGAGCATCCCCTCTGCCTGAGAGAGAAGCATGGTTGCACACGTCTGTCACCCCGCTCCCCAGGAGCAATTTTGGGGAAGGCACAGCACGCCGCCCCAGGGAAGAGAAGGATCCCTTGGCCTTGGGTCTGGAAACGCTCGGGAGTCAGAATAGCCTGCCGAGGCACGAAGAGCAGGCCATGAGAAGACAAGTGTCCTCTACTCCCTGTGCGGAGAGATTGAAGCCTGGCTGCTAAGGAGACATGAGGGGACGACAAGGGCAAGGGTGCATGCTCCACTCTGAGGAAGGAGTCTGGGCGCAGAAGGCAGGCCTGTCCTGTGCCTCTGGTCCCAAGGGGAAAGCATCTCCTTGGCCACCTGTCCCAAGGGCAGACTTGGGCTTGCCACCAGGTGCCATACCCGGAACTCGCAGAAACAACCCCATGGAGAAACGTGCAGTCAGATGCCCTCTTCCACCAAGATGTGGCAGCATTGTGGGTGGCCGGGGTGTGCCGGGGAAAGAGTGGAGACAGTCCCCACTGTTCCCCATCCCAGTGCTCGGGCCCTGTGCAGGGAACCTGTTGCCTCCTCTCTCCTGTGGTGAAGGCACTGGCCTTGACCCCGAGTCTGCCCAAGCGCCGGAGCAAAAGGCAAAGCCTTACCTACGCCAGGAGATGGTAATAGGCATAGAGTGTCATGCTAGGCCACGCACGCTGCTGCAGGGTTGTGACTGTGTCTGCTTAGTTCGGCTTAGCAAGGTGAACCCCGGGCGCGAACTTGGAGCCCGGGAAAACAAGGCCCAAGAGGCACCAGCTCTCCCGCGGCTCTTCTTTCCTGCCGCGACAGAGCGAACGACCAAAGCCTTGCTGAGAAAGCAGAAGCGAAGTGCGGTTTGCGCCAAGCTGAAAACCTCTGCGAAAGCATAGCAGTCGCTGGGAAATCAGAGTCGGTTCTGTGGGCTGCTTTTGTTGCTTGCCTTAGCCTAGTATTCGCAGCCTGATGGTAGAAACCCGCATAGAGCGAAAGCTTCTTTGCCGGGGCATCCCCTCTGGGAAAGTACAGCATTCTCTGGGAAATCAGAGTCGGGTCTGTGGGATGCTGCCTGCTGCTTGCCGGAGTTAGTCTCCACTGCACGGTGGAATAAACCCGCATGGGGCGAAATTCTCTTTGCCTGGGCATCCACTCTGCCTGAGAGAGAAGCGCGGTGGTGCCTGTGGAAAGAGCCTTAAGGAAAGGGACACATCTGTCACTGCAGAGCGAAGGAAGCCGGGCTGCTAAGGAGACACGAGGGGAAGATTAGGGCAGGGGAAAGGGCTCCACTCTGCTGAAGGAGTCTGGGCAGAAAGCATGCCTGTCCTGAGCCTTTGGGCCCAAGGAGACAGCAGCTCCTTGGCCACCTGACCGTGGTGGAGCCATGGGCTTGCCACCAGGCGCCTACCCTAAACTCGAGAAACAACTCCCAGAAAGACCTGGCCATCAGATGCCGTCTTCCTCCGGGATGTAGAAGCTTGGAGGAGGCCCGGGTTTTAAGGGGAAGGAGTGGTGACAGTCCCCCAAAGCTCCCTATTCAGTGCACGGGCGGTGTGCAGGGATCCTGTCACCTCTCCTTTCCTGTGGGGAAAGCACAGGCCTAGTCCGCGAGTCGGCCTGAGCGCCAGAGTAAAAGGCCAAGCGATGCCTACACCGGGAGATGGTAGTGTGCATGGAGTGCCATCCTAGGCTAAGCGCGCTACTGCACGGTTGCGACTGTGTCTGCTTAGTTCGGCCTGGCAGGGTGAACCCAGGACGCGAACATGGAGCCAGGGAAAGCAAGGCCCAAGAGGCACCAGCTCTCCCGCAGCTCTTCTTCCCTGACGCGACTGAAGCTTTGCTGAGGAAGCAGCGGCGAAGTGCTGTTCGCTCCAAACCAAAGCCTCTGCGAAAGCACAGCATTCGCTGAGAAATGTCCGGGCTGCTGCTGCTTCCCTGAGCCCAGTCTCGCGGTGGGAGAAACCCGCATACAGCGAAAGCCTCTTTGCCTGGGCCTCTCCCTTAGGAAAGCACAGCATTCGTTGGGAAATCAGAGTTGTGTTGGGGGATGCTGCTGCTGCTTGCCTGAGCGAGTCTCAGCAACATGGTGGAAGATACCCGCATGGAGCGAAATCCTCTTTGCCCTAGCATCCCCTCTGCCTGAGAGAGAAGCATGGTTGCACACGTCTGTCACCGCGCTCCCCAGGAGCAATTTTGGGGAAGGCACAGCACGCCGCCCCCGGGGAAGAGAAGGATCCCTTGGCCGTGGGGTCTGGAAACGCTCGGATTCAGAATAGCCTGCCGAGGCACGAACAGCAGGCCATGAGAAGACAAGTGTCCTCTGCTCCCTGTGCGGAGAGATTGAAGCCTGGCTGCTAAGGAGACATGAGGGGACGACAAGGGCATGGGTGCGTGCTCCACTCTGAGGAAGGAGTCTGGGCAGAAGGCAGGCCTGTCCTGTGCCTCTGGTCCCAAGGGGAAAGCATCTCCTTGGCCACCTGTTCCAAGGGCAGACTTGGGCTTGCCACCAGTTGCCATACCCGGAACTCGCAGAAACAACCCCATGGAGAAACGTGCAGTCAGATGCCGTCTTCCACCAAGATATGGCAGCATTGTGGGTGGCCGGGGGTGTGCCGGGGAAAGAGTGGAGACAGTCCCCACCGTTCCCCATCCCAGTGCTCGGGGCCTGTGCAGGGATCCTGTCGCCTCCTCTCTCCTATGGTGAAGGCACTGGCCTAGACCCCGAGTCTGCCCGAGCGCCGGAGCAAAAGGCAAAGCCTTACCTAGGCCAGGAGATGGAATTAGGCAGAGTGCCATGCTAGGCCACGCACGCTGCTGCAGGGTTGTGACTGTGTCTGCCTAGTTCGGCTTAGCAAAGTGAAACCCCGGGCGCGAACATGGAGCCCGGGAAAGCAAGGACCAAGAGGCACCAGCTCTCCCGCGGCTCTTCTTTCCTGCCGCGACAGAGCAAACGACCACAGCCTTGCTGAGGAAGCAGCAGCGAAGTGCGGTTCGCGCCAAGCTGAAAACCTCTGCGAAAGCATGGCCGTCGCTGGGAAATCAGAGTCGGTTCTGTGGGCTGCTTTTGTTGCTTGCCTTAGCCTAGTATTCGCAGCACTTTTGGAGAAACCCGCATAGAGCGAAAGCCTCTTTGCCCGGGCATCCCCTCTGGGAAAGCACAGCATTCTTTGGGAAATCAGAGTCGGGTCTGTGGGATGCTGCCTGCTGCTTGCCGGAGCTAGTCTCCACAGCACGGTGTAATAAACCCGCATGGAGCGAAATCCTCTTTGCCTGGGCATCCCCTCTGCATGGGAGAGATGCATGGTTGCACACGTCTGTCACTGCGCTCCCCAGGAGCAAGTGTGGGGAAGGCACAGCACACTGTCCCTGGGGAAGAGAAGGAGCCATTGGCCTTGGGGTCTGGAAAATTGAACAGCCACATGCAGAAAATGAAATTGGACCATCCTAACACCATACATTATAATCGACTGGAAATGGATGAAGAAGCATAATGTGAGAAAGGAATCCATCATAGTCCTTGAGGAGAGAACAGGTAGCAACTTCTTTGACCTCAGCAGCAGCAACTTCTTCCTAGGAACATCGCGAAAGGCAAGGGAAGCAAGGGCAAGAATGAACTATTGGGATTTCATCAGATCCAAAAGCTTTTGCACTGCAAAGGAAACAGTTAACAAAGCCAAAAGATCACTGTCAGAAGTTATCTGGGAGAAGATATTTGCAAATGACATACCAGATAAAGGGCCAGTATCCAAAATCTATAAAGAGCTTATCAAACTCAACACCCTAAAAACAAATAATCCAATGAAGAAATGGGCAGAGGACATGAACAGACATTTCTGCAAAGAATACATCCAAATGGCCAACAGACACATGAAAAAATGCTCCACATCACTCGGCATCAGGGAAATACAAATCAAAACCAGAATGAGATACCACCTCACACCGTTCAGAATGGCTAAAATGAACAAGTCCGTCAATGACAGATGCTGGCGAGGATGTGGAGAAAGGGCAACCCTCCTACACTGTATGTGGGAATGCAAGCTGGTGCAACCACTCTGGAAAACAGCGTGGACGTGCCTCAAAAAGCTGAAAATAGAACTACCCTATGACCCAGTGCTTGTAGTACTGGGTATATACCCTACAGATACAAACGTGGCATTCTGAAGGGGCACATGCACCCAAATGTTTATAGCAGCAATGTCCACAATAGTTAAACTATGGAAAGAAACTAAATGTCCTTCAACAGATGAATCAATAAATAAGATGTGGTATATATGTTCAATGGAATACTATGCAGCCATCAAAAGAAATGAAATCCTGCTATTTGTGATGACGTGGATGGAACTAGAGGGTATTATGCTTGGAGACATAAATCAATCTGAGAAAGACAACTATCATATGATCTCCCTGATATGATGAAGTGGAGATGCAACATAGGCAGTTTCGGGCGTACGAAAAGAAAAATAAAAAAAAGATGGTATTAGGAGGGAGACAAACCATAAAAGACTGAATCTCACAAAACAGACTGAGGGTTGCTGGGGGGAGGTGTGTTGGGAGAGGATGGTGGGGGTATGGACATTGGAGAGGGCAGGTGCTATGGTGAGTGATGGTGAGTGCTGTGAAATGTGTAACCTGGTGATTCACAGACCTGTACCCCTAGGGATTAAAACACATTATATAAAAAATTTTAAAAAATAATTTAAAAAACCCATTAAAGAAAAAACACAGATTGCAAGCCCAGAGCTAATCTCATATTCAATCAAAACTTTTGAAAGTTTTCCCCTTAAAGATCAGAAGAAAGACAAGTGTGTCCATTTTCACTACTCTCATTTGACACAGTAGTGGATGTCCTAGCCAGAGAAACAAGGAACACAAAGAAACAAGAGTCTCCAAAAAAAAAAAAAAAGGAAGAAGTAAAATTTTCTTTTTTTGGATAACATGAACTTACATGTTAAAAAATCCTAAAAAATTCACAAAAAATTTGAATAAACAAATTTAGTAAAATTACCAAATACAAGATCAATATATAAAAGAAAAGAATTTTGTTTTGTTTCTTTTTTTTATGGACTGATTCCCAGTTTGTCATGTCATCCTTGTTCAGTGATCACGCTAATCTTCTCTGCATCATTCCAATTTTAGTATATGTGCTGCCAAAGTAAGCACAAGACAGGAGCATTTTAACATTCTAATGATGAACTATCTGAAAAAATAAAGAAAACAATCTAATTCACAATAGCATCAAAAATAATAAAATACTTAGGAATAGATTTAACTAAGAAGATGAAAGATCTGTACTCCATAAACTATGACATTGATAAAGAAATTGAAGGTGACAGAAATGGAAAGATAGCTCATATTTATGAATGGTAAGAATTAACATTGTTAAAATGTCCATACTACCGTAAACCATCTGTAAATCCAATTCCTATCAAAAATCCAATGTTAGGGGCGCCTGGGTGGCTCAGTGGGTTAAGCCGCTGCCTTCGGCTCTGGTCATGATCCCAGGGTCCTGGGATCGAGCCCCGCATCAGGCTCTCTGCTCAGCAGGAAGCCTGCTTCCTCTTCTCTCTCTGCCTGCCTCTCTGCCTGCTTGTCATCTCTCTCTGTCAAATAAATAAATTAAAAATCTTAAAAAAAATCCAATATTATTGTTTTACAGAAGTAAATAAAGAATCCTAAAGTTTATATGAGACCATGAAAGACAACAAATAATCAAAGCAGTTCTGAGAAAGAATGAAGAAGGGAGATTACACTTCTTGATTTGAAACTATACTACAAAGCCCTCATGCTCAAAACAATAAAGTATACTGGCATAAAAACAGACCAATAAACAAGTAGACAGAATTGAGAGTCCAGAAATAAATCCTTTCATACAGTCACCTAATATTTGACAGGGGCCAACATATGTAATGGGGAAAGATAGCCTGTTCAATAAATGATATTTAAAACTGAATAGTCACATAAACAGTATGAAAAGGGAACCTTATATCACTCATAAGTCTGAACTTGAAATAGATTAAAGACTTAAAGGTGATGCATGAAACTAAATTTCCTAAAGGAAAACATAGGAAAAATTCTCCTTGACATTGGTCTTGCCAATAGTTTTTTGGATACCAGACTAAAAACACAAGCAAAAAAAGCAAAAATAAATAAATGGTATTACATCAAACTAACGTTTCTGCATTGCCAAAAAAAGGGAGAGAGAATGAAAACACAATCCACAGAATGTAAGAAAATACTTACGAATCTTATATCTGAAAAGAGGTTAATAACCAACAGATACAAATAGAAAAAAATATATGATTAAAAAAATAGCAAAAGGATCTCAATAGACTTTTTTTTTCAAAAAAGTTATATAAATGACCAACAGGAGCATTAAAAAGTGCTCAACGTAAAAATCTCAGGGCAAAGTCCTTATGTTGTTGTTGTTGTTGTTTACCTCTGAAAAACACAGCAAGATATTAGAATATATACTACCAAAAAATTGAAACTAACCAATTTTGGTAAATATTGGGGAAAACGGGGAACTTATGCACTGTAATAGGGATATAAATTTGTATGGAAAACAGTATGGAGATTATTCATATTATTAAAAGTAAAATTACCATATGATTCAGTAATCCCACTTCTAGGTATCTATCTAAAGGAAACGAAGTCACTGTTCAAAGACATATCTGCACTCTTATGTTTATTATAAAATTATTAACTCTAAGCAAGAGATGGAAATAACTTCAGTATCCATTAATGGATGAAAGAATAAAATAAGTATGGTAAATATATACTACGGAATACTACTTAACCATGAAAAATTAAGAAATACTGCCATTTACAACAGCATGGATGGATCTTGAAGGTATTATACTAAGTGAAATATTTCAAAGATTTTATATATTTTTTAATTTTATGTATTATGATATCCCTTACATACAGAATCTGAGGAAAAGGAAAACTAATGGAAACTTAGAGTTGAGTTGACAAGGGGTGAACCTGGGGTGGAGTAAGGTGGTCCAAGGGTGCAAACTTGCAACTATAATATGAAAAAGTTCTGGGGATCTAATGTACAGCATGATGATCATAGTTAATAAAATATACATACTTTTTTTATTGTGCTTCCCTTTATTAAACTTTGCATATATCACATTCTTACAAGTTGAAAGTTTATAGCAATCTTGTATAAAAGAGGTCTGCTGCCACCATTTCTCTAACAACATTTGTTCATTTTGTGTCTCTCTGTCACATGTTGGTAATTCTTGCAATATTTCAAGTTTTTTACATTATTATTGTATTTGTTATGGTGAACTGTGATCAGTAATTATGACCCACTGAAAACTCAGAACTAGTTTACTTAAGGTATATACATTGTTTTTCTTTAAAAACATAATGCTTTTGAACAGTACAGTATAGTGTCTATTTTTTATATGCACTGGGAAACCATAAAAAATAATAATTTGACTTAGTTTATTGAGATAATCACTTTATTGAGGCGGTCTGGAACAAAACCCACAAGACCTCTGAAGTTTATCTCTACTATACTATATACATAAAAGTTGCTAAGAGAGTAGATCTTAAAATTCCTTACGATACATGCATAAAAATCAGTGGCAACTATACGAGATAGTAGATGTATTAACATTTTTGTGTAGATTATATTGCAATAAAGATGTATACCAATTTATCAAATTGTACAAAATTTACACAATGTTAAAAGTTTGCAATGTTATAAGAAATCATTTCTTAAATTTACAAATATGTCGATTTTTTTCAATAAAGCTGGAAAAAACTTTTTGTAGAATTAATCTATTTTTCAAAAAAGGAAGTAAGGCAGTAGAAACTGCAACTAACTCTGAAATAATAGAATATAAAATCCATTTTTGTTATATACACTGTGACAAAAACTATTACTTAGTTTACAATGGAGGAGTACTTATGAAGCATGAAGGATGGTCTATAAAAAAGGCTGAAAGAGCTCAGTTTTAAGGTTTAAATTTAAAATCTTCTTTTGAAATACTAAACTGACCACCCAGTGTTCCAAACATCAATGTCTTAACTGCATGAATTTATTTCATACAACTCTATAATCTAGTTTCATAAGAAAGCAGCATGCAAAGTTTGAATAAGACAGACTTGCTTAAGTTTCTTTATGTTCAACAGTAAAGGATACCTCCTTAAAAACAAATAGAAGAAAAATCAGCATATTTATTATGATAATTATTATTCATAAGGAGATTCATATTGAATTAGGGAATATATATCCTCAGAGGGGGTAAAGTAAAATGAAATTTATGTTGGTAAATGTGTCTAATAATAGTCAATACAATGCCTCAATATAAATGAATATTACCATTTTGAACAATTTAATTACTATTACTAGAATTATTATAAGTATAAAAATAGCTATCATTTTAGCATGGAATATGAGACTCTCATGCTCCATGCTTCATCACATCCACACAACAACGCTGCATAATAAGTATTATCATCACCATTTCATGGGTGAAAAAACTGAGGCTAACACATTTAGATAACTGGTTTATGATTACATGGGTAGCAAAAATGCATCACACTAATTTAGGCTTTATGATTTCAGAATTGTACTCTTTCCACTGCACATTCTATTACTCTGTAAATACTTGGCCTGTTTTCATTTGGTTCTTTAATTTTATTCATGTGGTGATGGCTTAAAGCTTCCTTTAAAGGAAGCTTAAAAATTTCATTTAACCAAAAGCTCCCAAGAATTAAAAATGCCACGGATCTAATGTAGACATGGATATCATTAGTTAATGGGTAACTATATATTTTCCACCCTAGTGAGATAACAATCAGAGTATTTTTCTAAGTTTTAGTCTCTCAGTGTTAAAAAGCACTTTGTTAAAATAGAAATATTTAGACAAAGGTGATCAAAAGTCTGAATCAGGTCACCTTAAGGTAAATATTAGGAACCTGAGGAAACAAATGGAGATTTGAACACTGAGCTATGATATAATGAATGGTTTCAAGTATTTAGTAGAGTATAGAAAAGCCCTTTAAAGCCTGGTCTTAGCCTAGCATTGCAGCTTCTGGGATATCTGTCTATCTATCATCTATCTATCTAGATATAAATTTGAAAACTTTTTTAACTTAAAGATTTTGAGAAATAGAACATAATCAGCACCATAGAAGATCTGTTTCTGATAACAACCTAGCCCCTCCTCCCAGTTTGTTAATATTCTCTCTTATTTAATGTAACATTGTGCAAATAGACCACTACTGATCTGCCGTTATGAATGAAATAGCTATAATCATCTGTTTGCATATCCTGGTGAAAATATTCATTTAGTTCCATGTTGTATTTCTAGGAATGGACCAAATTTTTATTTTTATTTTTAAGTTTTCTAAATATTGTCCAACTTACCTCAAATGTTTTTATTATGGGCACTTTCATTCTTTCACATTCTTGCAAGGCAATTTTACTGTTGCCCAATATGGTAAGTGTGTAATAGTATGTCATTTTAGGTTTTAATTTATTTTTAATTTAATTTAATTTAATTCCAGATTCATAATAAAGATAAACAGTTTTTATATATGAGTGGCCATTTGGATTACCCTTTCTGTAAAGTACATGCTCAAATCTTTTGATATCTTAACACTGTGTCATACTGACTTCTTTAATAGTAGATTTTCTGAATGAACTTTTAGCTGTGTAGGTCTTCTCTATTTTATTTTGAACTTGTTTTCATTTCAAAATTTTTATATTTATTTTCATAATCTGCTTTTATTTTGCTTTGTCTATTATCTATCTATCTATCTATTTATTTGCAAGCAAGAGAGTGTGAGCAAGTGAGAGTGCAGGGAGGGATAGAAAAAGAAGGGAAAAGAATCTTAAGCAGGCTCCAGGCTCAGCACAGAGCCCAACTCTGGGCTCTATTTCACAACCATGACATCATGACCTGAGCCAAATTGAAAGAGATAAAATAAAATTAAGGTGTTAAAAAAAAAGGAAAAAGAATTGGAGGTTTAATTAAGTGAGCCACCCAGGCACCCCTGTGGTATCTTAAATTAGCTGTCATATCTTTAAAGTTCTAGAGTATCCATTTGGTTCATTTATAAAACCTTTCTCAATATCATTTTTAGTGTCAGCTTTTTGTTCAATTTGCTTCCCCTCTCATTTCTTTGAGCAGAGTAATCAAGCCATTTTACAATCTTTATTGATCATTTTAACATCATACTTAATCCCATTTTGTCTATCCAATCTTGTTAATGGTTTTTCTTTGTGTGCTTTGTTACATTTTGCTATGTTCAAGACATTATATTTGAAACTCTTATTGAGTAGGGATAATTAAGAGCTATAATAACGGTATGGTCCTCCTTGGTAGGATTTTCTCTTATATCTGAGACTCTACAAGACAATCATACTCCAAATTCAGTGATTGGCTTTCTCAGTTTACACAGAAGGCAAGGTAGGCTATAGTCTTATTTCTGCTTCTCCTTGTGCTTTGGGGATCTCAACTTAAATTTGGGTTGTACCAAAGTCCTCAAATTTGATTGCTGCTGGATTTGTTTCTCTAGTATCAAGAGTCTATGAACAACACAGCTCAGTGTGTTTTAGCAGTTTCAAATGCTCTCATAGCTAAAATGGCTTCAGGGCATATATCTCTAGGCTCTCATTGTATTTCGTATTTTGGCCCAGTAATCCCTCACTTATTTTTATAATCATTCTGATATTTTTAACTTTAAAAGCTATTTTGTCTGGATTTTTAGTTGTCTTAAGTAGGAGTTTTTAGATCACCATTACTAGAAGCAACAACAAATATACATGAAAATATCTGCAGTAGTTTATCACATCTTTATGGCTTTGAACTTCCATAAGCTGAGGCATCCTTCTCTAATCACTTAGGCAAACTCCAATTTAACCTTTAATACAACCCAAGAATTGCTTCATTTAAGAACATGTTCAGGGATGACTCTTCCCCACTGTTCTTACCAACATTCCCACACACTCTTTGCTACCCACACCTTGCTTATGAACTTTCGTTAGGTATATCAGCGTGACCAGAATTTTGCTCTATTGTATTTTTGTCCTTTAGAGCTTTAATTAAATATGAATTCCATAGAAAGTCTGTCCCTTTTCTTTCAAACCTGGGTTAGTTATTTCTTCTCATTCTTTGTCAGAAGTTACTTTATTAGAGAAACTTATAGCTCTATTGTGACTTTGGAGCCTTTACAGTTTTTCGACTGGAAAAATCACCCATCCCTGAGATTTTTACGCAGCTTCCTAGCTGATATTATTCAGAAATCTGTTCAAAACAGACTTTTTCAGGGAGGCCCTTTCGGACCACTCAGTTAAAAAACCTCTTCTCAATCACTGCTCTTTTAAAAATGTGCTTATTTAGTTCAAATATGCATCTCTATTAAAGAAAAAGCAGTACGATTTTTTTTTTTAAGTTGGCTTACCTATTATCTATCTCTCCCATTAAAATGATTCCTCTGGCCTGGGGTTTTGTTGTGCTCATTTTAGGCCAGGCACTCAATAAATTGTCACTGAATGATTGAATTGTTTGACTCCCTTGCTAGATTCTCAACTTCATGAGGCCAAGGATTGTTCTATTCAGTCCTTCTTTATCCTCAATGTCTGTTATATTGCAGTCACTTACGTGACTAATGGGAAAAATCACAGAAAGAAAGAGTTAAAACTACAGAAAAACCCTGTAGGTTCAATAACACAAAGCTTTCTAAAATTATTTAGCCCAGGAATTGAATACTGGCTGCACTTTTGATTTTTTTTAAATGGTATTGAATTTAATTTAAATGGAAATACTGGAATGGTAGAATAATAAAAAATTATAAAAGCAACTTGCTCCTTAAAGTAAGAATTATATAGGGCATCTCTTCTAGAAGCAAAATATTCAAATGTCAAACATCTGAAAGCATAGAAGGAGAAGTAAGAGTGTGAATTGTACTTCAATGCTCTTTTCTTTATATTCAGCAAACAGCTTCATTCACACACCTTTCCAATTTTTTCAACTCTTTTGACAAAGCCTTCAGAGGAGTTACTGCTGATGACAACCATCACAGCCTAACAGGAGAAATTTTATAAAGAAAAATAATAGCATGTTTTTCCCAAATTGTTAAGGATATGGTGAAGCTCTGTCGGATTCAAAGGAGGAATGTGCAATTCCATGCTATATATAATAATAACTTGTTTTAATAGTGGCTTTGCAATTTTTCAGATATATCCATTTACTGAAACCACTATCAAATAAACAAAAACAAACAAATGAACAGGGGTTCGAGACAGAAATTATCTAATCTAAAAATAGCACATGTTCACAGAATACACAACACATATCCCAAGTACTACTATAGGTTTCAAGTAATAGTCAAAACAATAGTAAAAATGATTCAGACCACACCAGTCAAATCATAAATGGGACCTTAACTGTAAATCCTTATCTTTAGATCAAAGCGGGTAATTGGGGGCTGAAGATACATTATAGAACTAATATGTTATAGAACTCCTCTGAAATGAGTCATTTATTCCATCACTTTTCCTGCACAGCTGCTGACCCATGTTTTGGTTCCTGGAAATAGCTGCTACCCTGTCATACTTCTTAAAAGCACATATATTGATAACTCTACTCATTCCTCCATTCCTCTGTGACTGTCACTGTGTTAAAATGTGGAGTCAGCTGACTCACTTGTGATGGTAATATAGTAGATGAGTTTGCAAAGTATTTTGTTATTTCTAAAAATGCAAAAACCAAATTACATTGAAATCATAAGGGGTGTTTCAGGGAGAGCTGTAGGATGTGGTTTCTTGTGTAATCCACAGAGATTAGCTCCAACACATATTTAAACTCTCCTCTAGGAGCAACCTTAGTGGTAAAGCAAGAAGATAAACAGATGTAAACACACCCTGGCACAAAATTATCACTTATGTTTGGCTTCCTAGTCTCCTCGTGTTACTTATTTATCTTAACTTCTCTCTGAAATCAGGGAACACAGAATCTCAATCAGTTGACATTTTTCTACTGAATTACCCAATAGTCTGATCATACCCCAAGACTTTTTAAAATTATTTCACTCATAATCCCAAATCTGCTTTGCTTCCTCATCTTAGTACACTGTAATTTGATTTCAAAATGAGGACAGTTGTCAGTAATGCCACATTCGTTCATCTATTTTACAATTCCATGTGCTTATAACTATGAAGATATGTTAATAACATCCATTCCAATAAGCCACCCTAAATTTATTATCATGAAACAAGACCTCAAGAAAGAGAATTCAAAATCATCCATGTATTTGCAACTTATTGCAATAAAGCCTTTATCAATAGACTTCCCTGTGCACATGGTGGTCAAATTGCTGGTGAAAACCAGCCAGATCTATTACAAGCTTTCTCATGGCTTCTAGGTAACCCAAGTGAGCCTTTATTGATACTGGGAAGGGATAAAGCAGGGAAGGGATAAACAGTGCTGTAAGAATTGGCTAGACAAAAGTAATGACTCTCATTACAAAGTGAGTATTTTAAAGCAAAAGAGCCTGTTGGGAATATTGTTTTATAAAATAGTGGTTTTTTTATTAACTTTTTAAAATTCAATTAGGTAACATATAGTGTACCATTAGTTTCAAATGTAGATTTCAGTTATTCATCCATAGCATATAATAGCTAATGCTCAGTACTTACTGTGATAGCTTCTTGAAAGCAGAATTTTAACCCACTGAGCCACCCAGGCGCCCTTGAAAGCAGACTTTTAGATCACATTTTCTGATTACTTCCATGTCGTACAACACTTTCCTGCTAGCAACCTTCAAAACATACTGTTTGTTAGAGGAATTTCTTTAATAATAAATAAATAGAAATTTATTTAAATTTATAAATATATAAAATAAATAGGAATTTATTTAAATTTATTTAAATATTGCACACTGTTTCATTGTTCATAAATAAGGTGATGATATTATAGCCATTAGTTGGTAGCACTGATATATCACTTTCTTTTTACTTCTCAGTGCATTCTCTTTACACAAAATAGATATATATTTTAAAAGAATCTGAATCTGTGGCAAACTTGTAAAAAACCCTATACAGTAAAGTTTATCATTTTAAGTAATCTCAATTATCTTCCTCAATTGTGATAGTATATCCTTCTATCTAGGCCAGATATTGTATGAGGGATTTGAAAAGACATACTTTTCTAAATTTCACTTTTCTCATCTGCAAAATGCTTATCATATCCTACAATAAAATACACTTACAATTTTTTGATGAAAATTTATTTATTTATTTTAAGATTTTATTTCTTTATCAGAGAGAGTGGGCGAGAGAGCAAGCACAGGCAGACAGAATGGCAGGCAGAGGCAGAGGGAGAAGCAGGCTCCCGGCCGAGCAAGGAGCCCGATGCGGGACTCGATCCCAGGACGCTGGGATCATGACCTGAGCCAAAGGCAGCTGCTTAACCAACTGAGCCACCCAGGCGTCCCTTTTGATGAAAATTTAATCTGTATAAACAATATATTTGCTGTAATGCGTGGTTCATGGAAAACATCTTATTTAATTATAAGCAACAACAGTATTAGAAATTAAGTAAATGTGTCTATAATATTTAAAGTTTTAACACATAATTCCACTGCTTTGCCTTATTTTCTCAAATCCCTTTACCACTTTCACTGACAGAGTTAAATGTACTTTTTCTACTAGTAGCCAGCTCTTTGTCTTTTGTCAGAAAGATGCCCTTGTGAATTATTTATAATAGAGATATTAGCAATAATAATAATAATAATAAATAGCAATGAAAATGTTAAAAAAAAGTTTTCTTAACTAATTAGGGTTCTTAGACATCAATTAGAGGAACCACCTCGGGCAAGCAAATTAATCTGCAAGACATTCCCAGAATTAACAAGTCAGTCAGATACAGGGTTGTCCGTAGACTGAAAGGTGAAGCAAAAGGACTAGGTTTGGAAAATAGGTAAGGACAGTGAAAAAAGTGATCAAATTTTGGGGCAAAATAAATTCTTAGGTGTCCTTTCAATGGAGTCCTGTTCATTATGTAGCAGAAACTCTAGAGATTATCTCAATCCATTGGAGTCACCCCGTTTATTAGCTTGCTATTGACAAAGTTATTTACAAACTGTAGAGCAAGAGGTTATAATGTAGAAAACTGATGGTAATGCACAGGATTCTTGTTAACAATAATGCAAGTTAGTGATTTTTCATTAGAAAACATAAATTCTATAACCCAAATTATGGGCCCAGAGCACTTCTGCTGCACAACTCTGCTTATATCCCAAATAACCATGTGAACTAGTTTTAATATCTGCTTCTCTTATTAATTTTTGAATAAAAATTCTTGACACAAGTATTTTATAATTGTGTGATAACCATGCATTTAATTTCTTGGAGAACGAAACACACTTTAGCATAACTAGGTTCGTTCACAGAACCAGCCTTGATAACACACTTCTATATGTTAGAAATGATGTAATAAATGTAGAATATTGGGCACTTGTTTGGTATTCTTTGCCATGTTTTGCACTATCTAAAAAGAGATCAGTGAACTTGGACTGGAGTTAGTAGACATGGAAGAAAATAAAATATTACAGAGAAGAATACTCTGTGGTCCACAACCTAAACGGGCTGGGATTCCCATCATTTGGATCCCTGTAGCTTTACAAAAGTCAATTAAATTTTTGTATCTCCGATTAAAGTTGATTCCCCAGTACTTTTTCAAACATATCTTGTAAAGTATTGTTTCCCAGAAAAAAAGGGATTTTGCACATGTATCTGCCTTTGTCTCTGGTCATGATCTCAGTCAGGATCCTGGGATCGAGCCCCATTTCGGGCTTCCTGCTCATTAGGGAGTATATTTCTCAGTCTCTCTCTGCAGCTACATCCCCCTGCCCCACTCATGCTCTCTCACTCTCTCAAATAAATAAATACAATCTTTAATTTTTTAATTAAAAATAAGATAAATAAAATAAAATAAAAAGTCTGGTCTTACTGCCCCATTTAGCTCCTTTTGTTTTTTTGAGTTGTATTTAAAGCAGCATGAGAGAACATGAGGCTCTCAAACTTTAAAAAAAAAGGAAAAAATTGAGTTTTGTTAGGATTTAAGATCTTGTCTGCTAGACAAAAACGTTGGCTTTGTTAACATGTGAAAATCAACAAAAGAGAATAAGATCGAATTCTAATAATTTTTGTAGAAATTAAAAATTTCCTCCAACCCAATTACATACAGACCCATTAAGTAAATTCATTCCAATGTCCCAAACCAACCTTTTCTAATAGTAATGCATCTGTGTAAACAGGGTCAACCCAAGGAATAAATAAATATTATTATTTTTTTTCCTGTCTCTTCCACAGTCACATCTGGGTATATTGGTAGCAAGCCAATTATCTATCTTATAAGACATGATATCATAAGGAAGGTTATTCTGTCCATTTGGAACAACTGAAAATCATTGTAATTTTATCTTGGTGCAGTAACTTGAGATGGCACAGTGTGGGTTATGAATATATTTTATTTTTTTTACTGGGAAGAAGAGATTATAGAGATATTGGTTATCCAAGAGAGACTGACAGGTGTTGATAGTTGCCAGGTCAATATCCATCTACTCTTTCCTTTAATATCAGAAAGCACTGAGGGATTGACAACAAGGAAACTTAAAACAACATCAAATATTTTATTGTCTCTTTTCTAGTTACATTGTAACCTTATGACAAAGTATCAGTCGTACAAGATATCATTCTCTTTTACCTCTATCTTTCTGCCAGAAATGTGGGCTTAATAGTGAGAACTCCAACAGCAATTTTTGCAACTGTGAATGAAAAGCCATGAAAACCTCTAAGATAGTTCACTTGACTTTCTTAAGACTCTGAACCAACACCAGAAAACACTCTCTGTAGTCTTCTTGTTAAATGAAAAATATGGTTAAACCACTTTTGACAGTCTACTACCTACAGCAAACTGTAAATCTTAATTGAAATATGTCCTCTCAGCTGTGCTTAAGCAACTGAGTCCTGAGCTTTTTAGGTTTTCAGTCTGAAAGAGTACACCTCGGGTGCTCTGAAAGGGAAGAGAAAGGACACCCTGTTCTCCATATAAATTAAAGAAGAGAAATCTGTGCATTTAAGTGGGCCATATAAAATTTATCAAGCAATTATCTCCTAACTCCTTCCTATCCAAATTACCTGATATGCTCTCCCTACTCCTTTATTCCACGTTACTGCCTTTTCCAGGATTCTGTATCACATCACAGCATGTCTTCTGTTATTTCCTTCTTGCAAGCTAGTTTTGTTTTCTCCATCTAAAAAAATCAACAATCATTGTGTATTTCAATTCCCATTTTCCTCAAATGCATTGATTCTTCTTATCTATTACTCTTTTCTCATACTCAGTGTCTTTTTCTTTATGGGGTTTGTACTTTGCTTTTCCCCATTCTTTACTGCCATTATATAATCAAATCTAATAACTTCTTAGAGAAAGTTAAAAATTCCTGCATAGCCACACGTGAACACAAAGTCACTGATTTTTAGCAAACCTATAAGATAGTCAGACATCCATTCAATTTCTTTTTAAGATTTTATTTATTTAGGGCGCCTGGGTGGCTCAGTGGGTTAAGCCGCTGCCTTCGGCTCAGGTCATGATCTCAGGGTCCTGGGATCGAGTCCCGCATCGGGCTCTCTGCTCAGCAGGGAGCCTGCTTCCTCCTCTCTCTCTCTGCCTGCCTCTCTGACTACTTGTGATCTCTCTCTGTCAAATAAATAATAAATAAAATCTTTAAAAAAAAAAAGATTTTATTTATTTATTTGAGAGAGAGGGATGAAAAGCAGTCAGAGAGGCAGGCAGAGAGAGAGGAGGAAGCAGGCTCCCTGCTGGGCAGAGAGCCTGATTTGGGGCTCGGTCCCAGGACCCTGGGATCATGACCTGAGCCGAAGGCAGCGGCTTAACCCACTGAGCCACCCAGGCGTCCCTCCATTCAATTTCTTAACTGAGTCCCAAATGCATCCTGACTTCTAACCTAAACCTAAGTTCTACTTCTTACACGTTGTTATATGACCAAATTCTTTCAGTTCAGTATTTTGTAACATTTAAATATTAGTCTATTGATGCTTTGTTTGTGTATTTCTATGAAAATAATTTGAATACTGTAGATTTATTGTTATATTTATAGGTTTATAATCAAAGTTTCATCAGTTGAAGTTTTTGGAAATTTCAGATATAATGATTAACCTAAAATGATACTGCCTCAAATCCCTCTGATATCAAGGCCCAACTCCTGATTATAGCCAAACCTGTGGTGGATAGTTCCATGGGAAATTGCAGTTACTTAACACTGATAGGATCTCATGTTCTCTCTCTCATTTTGGAATGTCTCCAACACAACCCAAAAGTGTAGGAGAGTTAATGTCCTCTGAGGACAGCTCTCAGTGAAGTGGAAATAAGAACCATAGGTAAAATTGTCAGTTTTCAGGTCTTCATGAGGACAACTTAAAGAAGTTTCTCAGGACCTTTCAGTAAAAGCAAGCCTTCATTTTCTATCCACAACAATTATATCAACAATGTACCTCTTTGACAAAGTTGCTTCTTCACTGTATCACTTTCCCATTCTTTTCTACCTTGGATAATCTCCCAGATAAACTAACAGTACTCAAATCCTTTGTCCTATTCTTTGCTCTCAGGATAAATGGAGCCAAAAGACTTAGATTAATATCAAGTTCTGAATGGGATCTTAGAGCTATTTCTGTCCAGATTTTCATAAACATAGGGACCTTTGAATTATCAGGCTATAAATAAGTTCTAAATGGAGGGGGCAAAAGCAAAAAGTAGAAATTTTTATGTTTGATTTTTAATCATGATTAAAAATAATGTTAGTACATTATAAAAGTGTGGATCTTTGTAAAACAATGTCATAATGTAAGAAATAGGTTGCATAGTCCTTTTGAGAATATTAAACCAAGTGTTCAGGTGCCATCTAATTTCTTGTTTAATCCAGAACTTTGGTGTGCATTATCTTGAGGAATAGAATTTTGAAGTCCAGACAGACTAGCAGAAAACTGACCCAAATGTGTGTGTTTATATTTCTGCTTTTGTTGTAAAAATCAAAGTGTGATTGCTGGTTTAAAATGGTAAAACTAATAATGTTCATGGACTCTATTATAAATTTTATAATTGTATGGGAAGAATCCAAGAAACATATAATTAATTGATTTGCAAATCCTCAAAGAGCTACAGGATCAGGTAGTGGTATGTTCTGATTCAACAGCATCATAATGCAGCATTTTATGTGTGTGGCTAATGGATATTTTCATGAATGTTTGCTAGCTAGTCAGCCAATACAGAGAAATATTAGGTAGGGTAATTACTCACAGTTGTGTTTAATAAAATGAGAGAAAATTATCAAATGACACTAATAATAATAATCCTATAGCAGGCTAAATAATTCAATGATAATTACAAGTATTAATCTAGCTTTCTTCACTGATTATGACTCTTCTCTCCTTTATCATAATGGGAGTAGCAGATTGTCTGCAATGAATTGTGAAAACCCAGCAGTGACTTTGGCAGTGAAGGCCTCCCATCAATTTTGATAGGTTAAAATGATTCTGGATGGTCTTGAGCAAATGTGTCAATATTTTTTTCTGTGTGTGTAATAAAAGAATGAAGCAATAGTAAAATCTTGCTGTTATTCCATGGAGCCAATAAAATCATACTGCCAACAAGAGGCTGTTGACACCGTAAGTGTGGTTCACTGTCTTGAAATACTAGGCCTCGAAATAAAATTCCAATATTTCACATAACCTCTTTCTTTTAAAGAAAAACAAAACAAAACAAAACAAAGAAACTATACTGCTTACATTTAGGGCCCTGTTGTTGTGTAACTATTTTGGACATGTCTACTGTAAGTGTATATATATATATTTTTTTTCTGTGCCATGAATTCATTTAGAGATAAATTTGGATTGCAAATTATTTGGGGGGAGGCATGGTATTTGTGGCTAGTCTTACAAGTAAAAAGGACTAAAAGAAAGAAGAAAAACATTTTTTATTACAGCATATTTACATCTGTCCAAAGTACTTATTTACTATCATACTGACTAATGTATAATACTGTACACAAAGAAAGAAGTTAAATAAGTTATAATTCAGTCGAAGTATAGCTGGCCATTTTAAAACTTACCACTGAATCTTTCTGGTATGAAATGTGATATCTGGCAATCTGGTCCAGTTCATTACATCAGGTCATTTGTATGTTCTTATTACCATTTTGATAGCATAGCACATTTTATAACCCAGACATTTTACAATGGAACTATGATGCATGTATTTTCAAAAGTATAGACATACATGAAGCTATGAGGTCAAAAAAGATGAATGTCCGTAGTACCATATAGACTCAACAAATAAAAATGTCCAAGGCTCTGAGTGAGATTTATGAATATTGTATAAGATTAGGCCAACATGTGGTTTTGATATAAATCATCTGTTCTTAAATTAGAATTACAATCGTTGAGTACAGTGTTGAAAATGGCAGATAGATTTTAGCTATCTTTGCTCAGTAGGGAAAATGGAAAAATGTTTAGTTTGGTCAGATTTTCACTTAACTTCTGAAAAATCTTACGTTTGAGAGAACCCTTCTGAAATAAGAATCCTTAAAGACATAACCCCTTTGGCACAAATTTTCAAGAAACTTGTTGGATGTTGTAGACAATTATATGGCACACGTACTGTTCTAGATGTTTCATGCCAATAATATGTAAGCCATACCAAGGTTACATATACATATAGAGATGTTCCTCAGCTTACAAGGGGGCTATGTACAGAGAAACACATAAAAAACTGAAAATGCATTTAATACCCCTAAACTATCAAATATCATAGCTTACCTTAAGCTTATTTCAACATACTCAGAACACTTACATTTGCCTGCATTTGGGCAAAATCATCTTAAGCAAAGCCTATTTTATAACAAAGTGCTGTGAAGTGTGTTAACCTGGCGATTCACAGACCTGTACCCCTGGGGCTAATAATACATTATATGTTAATTAATAAAAAAAGAGGTTTTCGGCAAAGAGTGTGTAATCAGGCATATTTTATTAAAGTAACCATGTAAAATGATGGTTGAAAATTGGAATAACAGAAAACATAAAAATTAGAGATTTTAAAAAGAGATCTGGGACAGTGTAGAGAATATAATCAATGATATTATAATAGTGTTATATGGTGACAGATGGTGGCTATATTTATAGTGATCATAGAATAATGTATGGAGATATTGAAAACCTGAAACCAATGTAACACTGAATATCACTATACTCAAATAAAAAATAGTAAAAATAAAACATTTTATTTTAAAAAGATAAAAAGAGGGACAAGAATTTGTAAAGTGAATTTCAAAAAGCTTAAAGATGAGGCTAAGACATACTCTGAACCTTGAGGAAAACACCATTTTGAAAATTCTTCCCATTTTGAGAAAACTCAAATGAATCAATACCATAAAAGAACCCATTTTAACTGAGAGATGTAATGAATGCTCAAGAAATAATTTTATGACAGGATAATTCTTCCCTATGAAACAGCATACAGAAACCAGGGGAAACGCCTGGAAGCAAAATAAACTATACTGAAAATAAGAATTAGGAAAAAGATAAATGATGAAAGATAAGAAAATTAGAACTGCGAGAGAGACCTAGTGAATAGAATTTTTAGCTTGTGGTTTAATGTTTTTGAGGATAATCTAGAGTTCATAACTGCCTTGAGACAGGCTGGTTGTAGGCAGTTTAGGCAGACCCCTAAGACAGGCCTACTTTGGGCAGATGGTGTTGGAGGAGGCCATTGGGCTGGACAAAGACAAATCCAACCATTTGACTAAAGTGTCTGTGAAGATGTTGAAGTCAGATGCTACAGAGGAAGACCTGTTAAACCTAATCTCAGAAATGGAGATGATGAAGATGATTGGTCAGCACAAGGACACCATCAACCTGCTGGGTTCTGCACACAGGATGGTCCTTCGTACACTCTCATGGAATATGCCTCCAAAGACAACATACAGGAGTACCTGCAGGCCCAGAGGCCTCCTGACCTGGAGTACTGTTACAATATCAGCCACAATGCAGCAGAGCAACTCTCCTCCAAGGACCTGGTATCCTGTGCCTATCAGGTAGCCTGAGGCATGGAGTACCTTGCCTCCAAGAAGTGCATACACCAAGACCTGGCCACCAGGGAAGTGCTGGTGACAAAGGACAACATGATGAAGATCTCAGACTTCAGCCTTGCCAGAGATATCACCACATCAGTTACTATAAAAAGACAACCAACAGTGGACTGCCTGTGAAGTGGATGGTCCCTAAGGCCATGTTTGACCAGAGCTACATCCACCAGAGTGAATTCTGGTCTTTTGGGGTGATCCTGTGCAAAATCTTCAATCTGGAAGCCTCCCATATCCTGGAGTGCCTGTGGAGGTGGCTTTCAAGCTGCTGAAGGAGTCATTTGATGGATAAGCCAATAAGTGCACCAGAGAGTTATACACAATAATGAGGGGTGGCTGGCATGTGGTTCCTTCAAGCTGCTGGTAGAAGACCTGGATCATACTGTGGCCTTGACCTCCAACCAGGAGTACCTGTACCTGTCCTTGGCCCTGGAACAATACTGTCTATGCTTTCCCAACACCTGAAGCTCCACCTGCTCCTCAGAGAAGAATTCCACCTTCTCTCATGTGCCGTTGCCCAGGGAGGCCTATCTGCCCTGACACCCAGCCCAGCTTGCCAATGGTGGACTCAAATGACTAGTATCCCTATTACTCCTGTCCAGATTCCGCCATAAACTGTAACCCTTACCCCCCACCCTCCCTGCAAGACTCACTGCCTTCTCCTTTGTCCCTTTCCTACTGGCAGGAGCCAGCTGCCTACCTGAGGCCTTCACCCCTTGAAGTTCACCTCTCTTCCCCTTCCTCTTCCTCCTCCTTACAACCTGCTCATGAAAGAAAGGCACAGAGAGGCAGGTACTTGCTCATGGCTACTTCCTTCCCGCCCATATGTTGGACCAAGAACCCTCCCTGGCATCTGGTACTGCCTGGACGTCGAGGGAGTGGGAGATGAGGCATGCCAGTGAAAGCTGTTAGAGCTTTCCTGTTTTGGTTTTGTCTGCTTAGCATAACATGTAAGACTGAGTTCTGGTGGCAGGGACCTAGTCCTTGGGGCTATAGCACTAGCGAGGGGAGGTCAACTGCTGTGGGCCTTGGCTAAGAGCAACCCCTGCTCCAGAGATATGGTGCCAAGGGCTTATTAATTTTGATACTAATTTGCTTTGCTGACCAAATACCTGGTATCAAAAGATGGGAAGGCAAAGGCTGAAAGCAGTGTTGTGACTATGGGGTCCAGCCCCAAACTATGAAGAAAACACAAAGTGTATAAATCTGAGTAAGTATATATTTACACACCTTTTTAAATAGGTTGTTATCAAAGACTTAATCAATGAGTAATATGCTCCTCGTGGCTGGGAAGCATCAGTTGCCATATATTAAAAACAAAGAAAAGAGGTGTCTGGGTGGCTTCCTCCATAAGTGTCCCTTCTTTTCAGGTCATGATCCCAGGGTCCTGGGATGGAGCCCCACATCAGGCTCTCTGCTCAGTGGGAAACCTGCTTCTCCTTTTCCCTCTGCCCTGCTTATAGTTCCTCTTCCTATCTCTCTGTCTCTCAAATAAATAAAATATTTTAAAAAAAGAAAGAAACAAAATGTTTTTAAAAGGTCTTATTTTTAAAAAATTTTCTAGGGGTGCCTGGATGACTCAGTTGTTTAAGCAGATGTTTGCCTTTGGCTGAGGTCATGATTCCAGTGTACAGGGCTCCAGCCCTGCATGGGACTACTTGCACCCCAAGGAGCTTGCTTCTTCCTCTCCCTTTGCACGTGATTCCCCCCGCTTGTGCGCTTCCACTCTCTCTCTATCTCTTTCTCTCTCTTGCTGTCAATAAACAAAATAAAATCTTTTCTTAAATAAATAAATATATAAATAAATAAATAAATAAATAAATTTCTAAACCTACTTTCAGTTTAGGTCCCTTAACAAAAATTGCTACTGCTTCATTTAAAAAAAAAAAAGATAATTTAGAAATGTGCTTCCAGAGCTAAAAAGCTGTTTTTTGTTTTTTTGTTTTTTTTTTTTTTTTTTGGTCAGGATTAAATATAGAAGTGCTTTAAAAAGTAAAAGAAAAAATATGCTATATTAACACTAATCACACTATAACTTTGGTGGTTATATCAAGATAATGAAAAGTGATTTTAAAGCAAATTTCATTATCAGACATAAAGATCAAGTCAAAATTACAGAATAGTAAAAGGATGAATTCCTCAGGGAGTATAATAATTCTTGACTTTTAATACTTAATAACAGATTTGGGGATATATAGGGAAAAACTAAGAACAAAAATCATAACTTCTACCTTAGAAGAGAAATGGAAAAACATTTCAACACCTTTATTTTAAGATTATATAGACAAATAGTCATCAAATTGGTAAGATATGTAAGACTTGAACAAAATTATCAACTAACTAGATATGCTTGATATTACAGAACACTCCCAACAACCGCAGACTACATATATCTTAAGCCATGATTTTCTTTGCAAAGGTCAACATTGATAATGTTCTAGTCATTCCTCCGTGTACCAGGAAAGAAGTAGCACTTTCTTGAAAGACACAGCTATCAAAGCTCCATTGAGAAACCGTAAAGATGGAGAAGGGATTTGAAAATTATATATCTGATAATGGACATCTATTCTGATTATTAAAAAATGAATAAAAATAAAAAACCTTACTAATAACCAAACAGAGTATCCAATTTTACATGTGAAGAAAATTATTGCAGAGACATGTCACCAAAAGGATATGGATGGCTTATAAGCACATGACAAATTTCTCAACATTTAGACATTAAAGAAATACAAATTAAAATCATAATGAGACATGCTTACATATCTATTAGAATGGCTAAAATTATAAAGGCTAATTGTACTTTGTCTGAGCTAGATTGAGAAGCAACAAAAAATCTAAACTGTTGTTGGCATATATCATGATACCACCACTTTGGAAAATATCTGCCATATAATAGGTTCAGTAGACAATTTGTAAATTTCAGAAAAAAATAATGTTGAGAGTATACTGAATTTCATAAGTCATTTCAATATTTTTTCCAAAAAAGAAACTATGTAAAACATGCCTTAAATTTACTTTCAAAATATTTTATAGCATATAATGGACAATATACATAAGCCTTAAAGAAACAATCATATAAATAACCATTTCATACCTACTTAAAAATTGCATAATACCACACTCCTAGATCCTCTCTGAATGCTCTACAATAACCCTTCAAAGGAAATACATTTTTAAAAATAACAGATTTTTTTTTTGGCAAATAATTTAATAAATAAAAGTTTCTTTCATCTACGTAGATCATAATAAATGTTTTTAATAAGCATGAAATTATAACTCTGAAGTGTGCTAAAATGAAACCACCTGCGAAGGGTGAGAGAACAAAAATAAACATCATTTTTCCAAAGAAGAGGAATTTATTACCTTTGAATCAAAGCATGTGGATTTGTTCAAACTGGCAATAAAGGAATATGGAAACACAAACCATAGAAAGTCATATTTTAGATTTCTAAAAGACTTCAAAATGAAGAGTATACATTTTTTAAATGTTACATAATGCTACATAATGACAAGATGACAGATTGTGACAAATAGCATTTTAGAAGCTCTACTCATAATGGAACGGAAGGTGTCATTTCCCTATAATTTTATATATGTCATTAATTTACTATATCTGGATACAACATATTACCAAACAGATGTTCATCAAAGAATAAATCATTTTTAATGGAACATAATAATTTGAACCTACATCTATTAATCATTTTTTTCGATTAAACATTTATAGTCTCGCTAAACTTGTTATCAGTTGTCGACAAAATTAAAAAACAATAGGATAAAAAGTTGTGTTTGGAAAAGTAGATTTTCTTTGAAATTTGCATTTAAATGAAAATATTTGCTGATATTTTTAAAACTTTAAATGTAATTTTATATATATCTGACCTATCAAATGATATAAAATTTTTGGAGACATAATATAGTTTGGGGCACATGGTAAGCAATAATCAATTTTTTTGTTGATCCAAGTGTTCTTGTAACATTTTTCTTAATTATTCTAGTACCACAATTTATAGTTCTAAGATTTGTCCCCCCCCCCATTTTAATATCTCTTAAGGTGGCACTCACATTGCACTTGATGACATATCCTACTTTAACTGACAGCATTTCCCTTTCTTAGTCGAACATAAACTATAGTGCATCTTACCCTTGATGAAAGCTAGGATGCAATTAAATACTCTATTATGGTTACGATTCTGATATTTGAAATCCTCCAGTAGCTCCCGGTGCCCCCACAGTGTAGTACCTCACCTCCTCGCCATAGTATACAAACCATCTCACCCCCAGTGTTAACCCCGGGGCTCAGCCTCCATCCCCAGGTGATGCTGCCAGATCAGCTGTCAGTTGTCATGAACTTGCTGTAGTTTCCCGAATGCACTGTGCTGCCTCCTGACACTTTGCAACTTGACACACTCATCCTCATTCTTCGCTTTGCCCTTGTCTATCACCTCCCCTGAAAATCTGTTCCTAAGTGGCTTTTCCCAGCTCCCACCTACCCTTGGCAGTCTTTTATCTCCTGTGGTAAAGCCTGTCACACTGCACCATGGACATGCCCATTATCCCCCTGAGAAGAGAAAAGGGACAGTGAGGGCCCCCCAGCATTTGCAGCTCTAGTGCAGAGCCCCATGCCTGGCTTGCAGGAAATGCCAGATCATGAAGACAAACGGAGATCATCCTCTGGCTAAAACAAGCTCTTTTTTGCCTACCACAGGATCTGGATCAATAAAGGGCAGCCAGTTATTATTGCTGCTTGTCCAGGGATTTTCCCCATATATTTCCCAGGTCTTTACTCTTTTTATAGCACTTTAATTCAGGCTTCAACCACTTCCTATTCAGATCAGGTGAAATCATTTTCCTTCCCATACCCTCGATGTATTTCACATCTAGTAATTCTTTTTTTAAAGATCTTATTTACCCATTTGACAGACAGATCACAAGTAGGTAGAGAGGGAGGCAGAGAGAGATGGCGGAAGCCGGCTCCCCGCTGAGCAGAGAGCCCAATGTGGGGCTCCATCCCAGGACCCTGAAATCATGACCTGAGCCAAAGGCAGAGGCCTAAACCACTGAGCCACGCAGGTGACCCCATATCTGGTAATTTTTAATCAACGTGGATTTGCTGCATCAAATAGTTCCTTCTTTTTCAAATATAAATATATAAATAAAGTGATCAAGTCACTTGCATGTCTTAGGAGAATGTCATGCCTTTAGTAGCAAACTTGAAATCTAGGCCATTGGTTTTGATTTTTGATTTTTGTTTTGGTTTGATTTGGTTCGGTTTTTGTAATTTTAAAAATGCCTCCAGCCCTTGGCTCTTTCTAACCTGATTGCTTTCAGCGGTTTCTGCAACAAAATCGTCCCGGCAGCGAAAACTCTCATTGTTTACAGTGGCGCCCCCTTCTGAATACTTTGTTAATAAAAAGCCTTTTTTTTTTTTTTTGGCTATGATAAATGTGGAACAACAATGAGGTATTTCAAAGAGGTGAACCACATAAATTTCTCTAAGGGTGGGGTGAGGGTTACTCAAAAAGGAACTTGACAAGGCTTTTAAAGATATCGACAATCATTATAACATAATGTGACTGATTGTTACCGTGCTCTTAACTGGGCAAACACTTGTTGGCTTCCAAGAAAGACTAACATAGTTGAGATGGTTCTAGCGGCCTTCTAGCACAGGGTCTCATGAGGCAGGGATTCTAGCCACTGGCTGTGCAAGGCATGAGGCCGGTTAGTGATTCTATTTTTTCCTCTGCAGAATAGGTCTTTCTACATTCCAGGTCCTTTCTACCCCAATGAATAATGCGGTGATTCTCTCAGTGAGTTGTACTTTTGGTTTAAACAGCCAACTGTCTCTTAAAAAGGACTTTTGTTTAAATTCCTTAAAAAAAAGTCTTTTTTAAAAAAAATCTTTTTTTATTTTTTATTTTTTAATCCCATATGTTTACTCTGATCATGGAACTTTGTCATTATGACCTTCTCGGCTGATTAAAATATTCACCATCAGCACCTACTGCTCTCCTCTCCTGGTGGTCTCTCCGGAAGGGGACTTCTCTAGCTCTTCTAGCAGGAGACAGGCACTTCCCCTCTATCCCTGTTGTTGGACCAGCCTTACCTATCCTGCAGGGACAGGTCGTTCTGGCCTTTTATCTGTTGTTCTCTTCTGAGTGGTTAGTTTTTCATAGATACCGTGCTTTCCTTTTGTCAGGATTTACCCTGGACTATCAAAACCCTTTTCTTGTGCCAGTGAAGCCTAAGAAAAAGTCCTGATGAGAGAACCAGGAACTCGAACAGATCATATTTATCCTGAATGTTCTGTCCAAAATGAAAAATACATTTTTGAGGAGCCTCAAGATCTCTGAGAAGGGAAGTTTCACCAACTCTGTCATGTAGGGGCATCAATTCCGATTCTGTGTCAATTTTCCTACTTTCCCAGCTAATAATTCTCTACCTCATAAAGCCCAATCTCAACTGTTTCCTCTCTCAAAGGCAGTTGATCTTAGAGTCTTCACATGGCACTTGGGGCCTGCTGGTCATTGGCAACTGCGCTCTGTACTTTGGGTCTAACAGCTGCGCAGCATCAAGATGAGAACGTCTCTTGTTCTAAGACTTAATATAGTTAGGGCACATGGTAAGCAATAATCACTATTTTAGTTGATCCAAGTGTTCGAACTTTTCTTAATTATTCTAGTACCACAATTTATAGTTTTAAGATTTTTCCACCCCCCCATTTTAATATCTCTTAAGATGGCACTCACCTTGTACTTGATGACATATCCTAGTTTAACTGACAGCATTTCTCTTTCTTAGTCGAACATAAACTATAGTGCATCTTACCCTTGATGAAAGCTAGGATGCAATCAAATACACTATTATGGTTACGATTCTGATATTTGAAATCCTCCGGTAGCTCCCTGTGCCCCCACAATGTAGTACCTCTCCTCCTCGCCATAGTATACAAACCATCTCACCCCCAGTGTTAACCCCGGGGCTCAGCCTCCATCCCCAGGTGATGCTGCCAGATCAGCTGTCGGTTGTCATGAACTTGCTGTAGTTTCCCAAATGCAGTGTGCTGCCTCCTGGCACTTTGAAACTTGACACACTCATCCTCATTCTTCACTTTGCCCTTGTCTATCACCTCCCCTAAAAATCTGTTCCTAAGTTGTTTTTCCTAGCTCCAACCTACCCTTCGCAGTCTTTTATCTCCCTGTTGTAAAGCCTGTCACACTGCACCATGGACATGCCCGTTGTCCCTCTGAGAAGAGAAAAGGGACAGTGAGGGCCCCCCAGCATTTGCAGCTATAGTGCAGAGCCCCATGCCGGGCTTGCAGGAAATGCCAGATCATGAAGACAAACGGAGATCATCCTCTGGCTAAAACCAGCTCTTCTTTGCCTACGGCAGGATCTGGATCAATAAAGAGCAGCCAGTTATTATAGCTGTTTTTCTAGGGATATTTCCCCCATATATTTCGGGGGTTTCTGGTTAGCCCCAGAGGGCAATGTTTTTTCTTCTGGAGGGCAGGCAGAGGGCTGCATTTTAGTTCTGGAATTGCCAAACTGGAGGGCTTGTGGGCCAGGAGTTGAGGACAGAAGTCTGAGAACACAAGCAACCTTAGGGTCTGGGCAAGGGCATGGCAGGTACGCTCTGCAGATGAAACAAGATCTCGTGCATCTGAAATCAGGTGAAGATCTGACAAACGCTCAGGTTGGATTTTTTGTCCCTTATGGCCCTCTTCATGAAGAGGTGGTGGATCACGAGGCCATGGAATTTTTCCCACGATGGGAGTTGTGAGATGCTCCAAACCGTAAAGATTCTTCTGCAGGGAGATTGAGACCTGTTGTTTGGCTCCAGGACTTCCCATACGGATCGATTCCGAGTAGGGTTCTAAGGATGGATGGCTGGGAAGCCCGACTCTCATTCCTCTTGTGTCCTAGTGACAAGACAGGTTAGATCTGCTGGATCTGGGGGAGAAACTGAGAGGGTTGAGTTGAAATGGACTCTCTTGTGGATGGGTCCTAATGTGGGTTTGTGTCCATGGAGAACTTGGAATGAGGCAGTGGCACAGGGTCCCTGAAGGGTTCTCCTAACCAGAGGCTTTGACTCAGCTCCAATGTGCAAGATTCCCACGTGGAGACGAGATTTCTTCTGATGGGTGCCTCAAGAAACAGCCATATGCTGCTATTGGAATCCAGGCCTCTGAGGAGAGATGCCTGGACAACAAAGCAATGGATCCGATTAGGATCTAGGGGCCTGCTCACTGCAATTTACCTCTGGGGACATCTGTCCACGGGTCTAAGTGCAGGTAGATGCTCAGCTGGTGTCAGACCGCCCTTGTTTTTCCTGGGCAATCAACACTATTGGGATGGCCCCGGGCACTTTGGAGGTTTATCATCCTATTTCTAGGTTTGTGGCCAATGGAATGGGCAGAATTCCCAGGTACAGTCCTCAGGTTTGGCTCCAAGAACCTGTGCCTGTAGGTTTTGTGGGCCAGGGCTGTGGGGACAGTTGTCTGAAAACAAAAACTCGGCTTAGGTTTTGGGTCGTAGGTATTGCAGGACTGATCTACAGACAGTGAGGAGAACTCTTCAGGATATGAACAAGGGGGCAAGTGTGAGACGCTTGCTCAAGATTTTGTCTCTGGATATTGTGTCACTGATGGCCGTGGAATGTCCGGGTGGCCTCATGGGCCATGGACGAGTTTTCCTCTCTGGGCATTTGGCCCGTTTGAAGAGTTTGGGGTTATTCTTTGAGATGGGAGGAGTTGGTTTTGTTGCTTTTACCTCAGGTGTCCCACCAAAACAGAGTTTCCAGAGCAGAGCCCTGGGGAGGGGCGAGGGGACAACCAGAAAGCTGGTTAAAACTTGGGGCCTAGGGGCATGACAAGCCCATTATGACGTCTAATGGTCCAGCCACTGAGAGGACTTACTAGAGGACTGGACTCACGCTGAGGGTCACAATGCGTGTTTGTGCCCTCTTTGTACTTAAGCATTGGCGGGGCATAATGTGTCAGGGTCAGGGTCAGTGTCAGCGTTTGGGTTAGGGTTTGGGGCAGGCTCAGAGTCAGTGTCAGGGTCAGGGTTAGTGGTTACTGTTAGGGTTAGCCCCGCTCCTGGGTCATGGACCCATCCGTTCAGGGTCTCAGGATAAACCCTGTGCAGAAGGGTGTAGACCCTCCACCCGATCCCACGTAACCAGCCTTAAACTGGTGTGTGAACATAACCTGCCCACCAGACATCTAAACCCTCATCAGCCTGATCCTGCTTGGGGCATCTCCTCCCACGATGGCATGGCAAGGTCCTCTTTACACAGCAACCCAGAGGCACACACACACACACAGAAACAGGGAAGAGACCTAGGGCTACACCCGTGGATCAGAAGGTGTGGGACTCTCTGACTCTGAGCCCCCTGGTGTCACCTTTTGATTTTATTAGCCAAAGGGTCTGAGGCATTGGGGAAACATGATATGACCTGAAGGGAGGCGACGTGTCTGGCGGGCGAGCTCTCTTCTCCCTGCATCCTCTCGGCTTCAGTACAGCAGAAGAACATGTCGCTTCCTTTAGGATGTGCCTAGAAATGAGCTGGGCAGGGTTTTTTCTCTGTAATGGGTTGCCTGGATACATGGGTTGCAATTCTGTTGGGCTCTGTCGTCAGGGAAGTGAGGTCACCACTGCCTGGGGGCTCCTTACCGAACTTCCTGCTGTACCAGAGCTCCCTGAGCCACCAGTGCGCAAGCTGCTCAGGCTCACACTCCACTCAATGCAGTGCCCATCCAGTGACCCCCATTCAGACTCCACCCAGCCCTTGGGAGGCCTGGGTGCAGCTGTTGTCCCCGCTGGAGGCAACAGAGCTGGGTTTAGACTAGGTTAGTGTTAGGGTTAGGGTTTAGAAAGACTTAGGGTCAGGGTTAGGTTTAGAACTCGTTGGGGTCAGGGTTAGCGTAAGGCTTAGGGTAGGGGTCAGGGTTAGGGTTAGGTTCATGGTTAGGTTTAGGGTCAGGCTCACAGTAGGGTCACAATTAGCGTAACGGTCAGAGTCAGGGTCAGGGTCAGTGTTAGGGTGACGGTTAGGTTTAGGGTCAGGTTCAGGGTCATGGTCAGATTTAGGGTCAGGTTCAAGTTTTGGTTTGGGGGCAAGGTTCATGTCAGGGTTAGGGTTAGGTTTGGGACAGGTTTAGTGTCAGGGTTAGGGTCAGGGTCAGGGTTAGGTTCATGGTTATGGTAAGGTCAGCTTTATGCTTAGGATCTGTTTTATGAGTAGGTTCAGAATCAGGGTTAGCTTTAGGGTTACGATTCTGTTCAGGATCTTGGATTGGGTCAGAGTTAGGTGTACATTCAGGGTTAGGGTCAGTGTTAAGGTCAAGGCCAGGGTAAGGTTTAAGGTTAAGGTCTGACATAGGCAAAGTTCAGAGATAGAGGTATGATATGATCAGGGTCAGGTAGAGGGTCAGGATTATTGTTAAAGTGGGGTTAGGGTTAGGGCTAGGTAGGTTGAGGGTTAGGGTTAGACCAGGTTAGGGTCAGTGTCAGTGATAATGTTAGGGGTTAGTTTTAGGGTTAGGTTCAGCGTTAGGTTTCAGGTCAGGGCCCGTGTTAGTGTCAGGGTCAGGGTTACGTTTAGGGTTAGAGTTAGGGTCAGGCTCACATTTAGTGTCAGGGTTATGGTTAGGGTCAGGGTCAGGGTCACTGTTAGGGTCAGGGTTACGTTTCTGGTGTTTGCCTGGGTCAGGGTCAGGGTGAAGTCTAGGGTTAGTGTCAGGTTTACGGTCAGGATCAGGTATTGTTTTAATGTCCACATTCGGGTCAGCGACAGGGTTATATCGTTGTCAGTGTTAGGGTCATGGTTAGGTTTCGACTCAGGGCCAGGATCAGGTATAGGGTCAGGGTCTGGTATAGGCAAAGTTCAGAGATAGGGTTATGATCATAGTCAAGTATAGGGTTAAAGTTAAAGTTAAAGTTTAGGGTTAGTGTTAGGGTTAGCGTTTGGTGGACGGTTCGGGTTAGAACTTGTTAGGATCAGGGTCCGTGGTAGGCTTAGGGATTAGTGCTAGGGTTGGTTCAGCAATAGGATTCTGGGGAGGACCCGTGTTAGTGTCAGGGTCAGGGTTGCATTTAGGGTTAGAGTTAGGGTCAGGTTCACAGTCAGGGTCAGGTTTAGTGTTCAGGTCAGGGTGAGGGTACTGCCAGGGTCAGGGTTAGATTTATGGTCATGGTCTGGGTCAAGATCAGGGTGAAGTCTTGGGCCAGTGTCAGGTTTACGGTCTGGATCAGGTATTGGTTTAAAGTCCACATTCAGGTCAGCGACAGGGTTATGTAGTGGTCAGTGTTAGGGTCATGGTTAGGTTTAGGCTCAGGGCCAGGGTCACGTATAGGGTCAGGGTCTGGTATAGGCAAAGTTCAGGGTTAGGGTTATGATCATAGTCAGGTATAGGGTCAGGGTTATTGTTAAAGTTAGGGTTAGTGTTAGGGTTAGCGTTTGGTTGACGTTTAGGGTTAGAGCTTGTTAGGATCAGGGTCTGTGGTAGGGTTAGTGGTTAGTGTTAGGGTTGGGACCAGCGATAGGATTCGGGGGAGGGCCTGTGTTAGTGTCAGGGTCAGGGTTACATTTAGGGTTAGTGTTAGGGTCAGACTCACAGTCAGGGTCAGGTTTAGTGTTCAGGTCAGGGTCGGCGTCACTGTTAGCATCAGGGTTAGGTTTATGGTCATGGTCTGGGTGAGGGTCATGGTGAAGTTTAGCGCCAGTGTCAGGTTTAGGGTCAGGTATAGGTATTGGTTTAAAGTCCACATTCGGGTCAGGGACAGGATTGTGTAGTGGTTAGTGTTAGTGTCATGGTTAGGATAAGGGTCAGGGTCTGGGTCAGGTGAAGGTCAGGGCCAGGGTCAGGTTTAGGGTCAGGCTTTGGTATAGAGTCAATGTTCGGTTCAGTGTCACAGTTAGGTTTGTCGGTAGCGTTTGGGATTGGGGTTAGAGTTAGAGTTAGAAGTAGGGTTATGGTTAGGGTTAGCGTTAGACAGCGTAAGGTCAGGGTTAGGATTTGGTTTAGGGTAGGGGTTAGTGTTAGGGTCAGGGTCAGCGTTAGGTTTAGTTTCAGGGTACGTATTAGGGTCATGGTTAGAGATACATTTAGGTTTAGGGTTAGGGTCAGGCTCACAGTCACGGTCATGGGTATGGTTAGTGTCAGGGTTATGTCCGCGTCAGGGTTAGGATTAGGGTCATGGTCAGGGTCATGGTTAGTTATGAGTCCTGGTTACAGTAATATCAATGTTAGGTTTAGGTTCAGGGTCCACATCAGGGTCAGTGTCAGGCTTAGGTTTAGGTTTAGGGTTCCGGTCAGGATCACAGATAGGGTCAGGGTCAGGGTCAAGGTTTGGGTTAGGGTTTGGGGCAGGCTCACAATCAGTGTCAGGGTCAGGATTAGTGGTTACTGTTAGGGTTAGCCCCGCTCCTGGGTCATGGACCCATCCGTTCAGGGTCTCAGGATAAACCCTGGGCATAAGGGTGTAGACCCTCCACCCGATCCCCCTTAACCAGCCTTAAACCGGGGTGTGAACATAACTTGCCCACCAGACATCTAAACCCTCATCAGCCTGATCCTGCTTGTGGCATCTCCACCCACGATGGCATGGCCAGGTCCTCTTTACACACAGACACACGGACACCCAGAGGCACACACACACACACACACACACACACACACACACACACAGACGGGGAGGAGACCTAGGGCTACACTGGTTGATCATAAGGTGTGGGACTCTCTGTCTCTGAGCCCCCTGGTGTCACCTTTTGATTTTTTTAGCCAAAGGGCCTTGGGCGTTGGGGAAACCTGATATGACCTGCCATGGAGGGGACATGTCTGGCAGGCGAGCTCTCTTCTCCCTGCATCCTCTAGGCTTCAGTACAGCAGAACATGTCGCTTCCTTTAGGATTTGCTTTGAAATGAGCTTGGATGGGGGGTTTTCTCTGTAATGGCGTGCCTTGATACAAAGGTTCCTATTCCGTTGGGTTCTGTCGTCAGGTAAGTGAGTTCAACACTGCCTGGGGGCTCCTTACCAAACTTTCTGCTTCACCAGAGCTCCCTGTGCCACCGGTCCCCAAGCTGCTCAAGGCTCACCCTACACTTAATGCAGTGCCAATCCAATGACCCCCATACAGCCTCCCCCAAGCTCCTGGGAGACCTGGGTGCAGCTGTTGTCCTCGCTGGAGAGAACAAAGCTGGGTATAGACTAGGTTAGTGTTCGGTTTAGGGTTAAGAAAGACTTAGGATCAGGGTTAGGGTTAGACGTCATTGGGGTCAGGGTTAGCGTAAGGCTTAGGGTAGGGGTCAGGGTTAGGGTTAGGTTCATGGTTAGGTTTAGGGTCAGGCTCACAGTAGGGTCACGGTTAAGGTTATGGTCAGAGTCAGGGTCAGGGTCAGTGTTAGTGACGGTTAGGTTTAGGTTTAGGTTCAGGGTCATCGTCAGATTTAGGGTCAGGTTCAAGTTTAGGTTTGGGGGAAAAGGTTCATGTCAGGGTCAGGGTTAGGTTTGGGACAGGTTTAGTGTCAGGGTTAGGTTCAGGTTCAGGGTTAGGTTCATGGTTATGGTAAGGTCAGCTTTATGTTTAGGTTCTGTTTTATGTGTAGGTTCAGGATCAGGGTTAGCTTTAGTGTTATGATTCTGTCAGGATCATGGATTGGGTGAGAGTTAGGTTTACCTTCAGGGTTAGGGTCAGTGTTAAGGTCAAAGCCAGGGTCAGGTTTAAGGTTAAGGGCTGACATAGGCAAAGTTCAGAGTTAGGGTTATGATCAGGTTCAGGGAGAGGGTCAGGATTATTGTTAAAGTGGGGTTAGGGTTAGGGTTAGAGGTAGGTTGAGGGTTAGGGTTAGACCGGGTTAGGGTCAGGGTCAGTGATAATGTTAGGGGTTAGTTTTAGGGTTAGGTTCAGCGTTAGGTTTCGGGTTAGGGCCCGTGTTAGTGTTAGGGTCAGGGTTACGTTTAGGGTTAGAGTTAGGGTCAGGCTCACAGTCAGGGTCAGGTTCAGTGTTCAGGTCAGGGTCGGGTCACTGTTAGGGTCAGGGTAAGATTTATGGTCATGGTCTGGGTCAGGGTCAGGGTGAAATCTTGGGCCAGTGTCAGGGTTACGGTCAGGATCAGGTATTGGTTTAAAGTCCACATTCGGGTCAGCGACAGGGTTATGTAGTGGTCAGTGTTAGGGTCATGGTTAGGTTTAGGCTCAGGGCCAGGGTCACGTATAGGGTCAGGGTCTGGTATAGGCAAAGTTCAGGGTTAGGGTTATGATCATAGTCAGGTATAGGGTTATTGTTAAATTAGGGTTAGTGTTAGGGTTAGCGTTTGGTTGACGTTTAGGGTTAGAGCTTGTTAGGATCAGGGTCCGTGGTAGGGTTAGTGGTTAGTGTTAGGGTTGGGTTCAGCGATAGGATTCTGGGGAGAGCCCGTGTTAGTGTCAGGGTCAGGGTTACATTTAGGGTTAGTGTTAGGGTCAGGCTCACAGTCAGGGTCAGTTGGTTGTTCAGGTCAGGGTCGGGGTCACTGTAAGGGTCAGGGTTATGTTTATGGTCATGGTCTGGGTGAGGGTCATGTTGAAGTTTAGCGCCAGTGTCAGGTTTAGGGTCAGGTATAGGTATTGGTTTAAAGTCCACATTCGGGTCAGGGAAGGATTATGTAGTGGTCAGTGTTAGTGTCATGGTTAGGATTAGGGTCAGGGTCTGAGTCAGGTGAAGGTCAGGGACAGGGTCAGGTTTAGCGTCAGGCTTTGGTTTAGGGTCAATGTTCGGTTCAGTGTCACAGTTAGGTTTTGGCGGTAGGGTTTGGGATTGGGGTTAGGGTTAGAGTTAGAAGTAGGGTTATGGTAGGGTTAGGGTTAGACAGCGTAAGGTCAGTGTTAGGGTTTGGTTTAGGGTAGGGGTTAGTGTTAGGGTCAGGGTCAGCGTTAGGTTTAGGTTCAGGGTCCGTATTAGGGTCATGGTTAGAGTTACCTTTAGGTTTAGGGTAAGGGTCAGGCTCACAGTCACGGCCTGTGTTAGGGTTAATGTCAGGGTTAGGTCAGCGTCAGGGTTAAGATTAGGGTCAGGGTCTGTGTCATGATTAGGTTTGAGTCATGGTTACGGTAAGGTCAGATTTAGGTTTAGTTCAGGGTCCACATCAGGGTGAGTGTCAGGCTTAGGTTTAGGTTTAGGGTTCAGGTCAGGATCACAGACAGGGTCAGGGTCAGGGCTTGGGTTAGGGTTTGGCATAGGCTCACAGTCAGTGTCAGGGTCAGGGTTAGTGGTTACTGTTGGGGTTAGCCCCGCTCCTGGCTATGGACCCATCTCTTCCAGGTCTCAGGATAATCCCTGGGCAGAAGGGTGTAGACCCTCCACCCGATCCCACTTAACCAGCCTTATATTGGGGTGTGAACATGACTTGCCCACCAGACATCTAACCCCTCATCAGCCTGATCCTGCTTCGGGCATCTCCACCCATGATGGCATGGCCAGGTCCTCTATACACACAAAGACACAGACACTCAGAGGCGCACACACACACACAAACACACACACACACACACACACAGTGAGAGAGAGACTGCAAAGAGACCTAGGGCTACACCAGTGGATCAGAAGGTGTGGGACTCTCTGACTCTGAGCCCCCTGGTGTCACCTTTTGATTTTATTAGCCAAAGGGCCTGAGGCATTGGTGAAACCTGATATGACCTGCCAGGGAGGGGACGTGTCAAGCGGCGAGCTCTCTTCTCCCTGCATTCTCTCGGCTTCAGTACAGTAGAAAAACATGTCGCTTCCTTTAAGATGTGCCTAGAAATAAGCTGGACAGGAGGGTTTTCTCTTTATGGGGTGCCTGGATACGTGGGTTCCAATTCTGTTGGGCTCTGTCGTCAGGGAAGTGAGGTCACCACTGCCTGGGGGCTCCTTACCAAACTTTCTACTCCACCAGAGCTCCCTGAGCCGCTGGTCCCCAAGCTGCTCAAGGCTCACACTCCACTCAATGCAGTGCCCATCCAGTAACCCCCATACAGCCTTCCCCCAGCCCTTGGGAGGCCTGGGTGCAGCTGTTGTCCCCACTGGAGGGAACAGAGCTGGGTTTAGACCAGGTTAGTGTTAGGGTTATGGAGAAGAAAGACTTAGGGTCAGGTTTATGTTTAGACCTCGTTGGGGTCAGGGTTAGCGAGGCTTAGGGTAGGGGTCAGGGTTAGGGTTAGGTTCATGGTTAGGTTTAGGGTCAGGCTCACAGTATTGTCAGGGTTAGGGTTACGGTCAGAGTCAGGGTCATGGTCAGTGTTAGGGTGACGGTTAGGTTTAGTGTCAGGTTCAGGATGATGGTCAGATTTAGGGTCAGGTTCAAGTTTTGTTTGGGGGCAAGGTCATGTCAGTTCAGGGTTAGGTTTAGGACAGGTTTAGTGGCACGGTAGGGTCAGGGTCAGGGTTAGGTTCATGGTTTTGGTAAGGTCAGCTTTATGTTTAGGTTCTGTTTTATTAGTAGGTTCAGGATCAGGGTTAGCTTTAGGGTTACGATTCTGTTCAGGATCACGGTTTGCATCAGAGTTAGGTTTACAGTCTGGGTTAGGGGCAGTGTTTAGGTCAAGGCCAGGGTCAGGTTTAAGTTTAAGATCTGACAAAGGCAAATTTCAGAGTTAGGGTTATGATCATGGTCAGGGAGAGGTTCGGGATTATTGTTAAAGTGTGGTTAGGGTTAGGGTAGAGGTAGGTTGAGGGTTAGGAATAGACCGGGTTAGGGTCAGTGTCAGGGATAATGTTAGGGGTTAGTTTTAGGGTTAGGTTCAGCGTTAGGTTTCGGGTCAGGACCCGTGTTAGTGTCAGGGAGGGTTAGGTTTAGGGTTAGAGTTAGGGTCAGGCTCACATTCAGTGTCAGGGTTATGGTTAGGGTCAGGGTCAGGGTCATTTTTAGCTTCAGGGTTATGTTTCTGGTGTTTGCCTGAGTCAGGGTCAGGTGAAGTCTAAAGCCAGGGTAAGGTTAACGGTCAGGATCAGGTATTGGTTTAAAGTCAACATTAGTGTCAACGACAGGGTTATGTAGTAGTCAGTGTTAGAGTAATGGATTGGATTAGGATCATAACCATAATAGAGTATTTAATTGCATCGTAGCTTTCATCAAGTGTAAGATGCACTATAGTTTATGTTCGACTAAGAAAGAGAAATGCTGTCAGTTAAACTAGGATATGTCATCAAGTGCAAGGTGAGTGCCACCTTAAGAGATATTAAAATGGGGGGGGGGGAACAAATCTTAGAACAAGTAAATTGTGGTAGTAGAATAAATAAATAACACTGGATCAACTGAAGAAGTGATTATTGCTTACCATGTGCCCCAAACTATATTAAGTCCTAGAACAAGAGATGTGCTCATCTTGATGCCCCGCAGCTGTTAGACCCAAGGTACAGAGGGCAGTAGCCAACGACCAGCAGGCCCCAAAAGTCATGTGCAGACTCTAAGAGCAACTGCTTTTGAGAGAGGAAACGGGTGAGAGTGGGCTTTGAGAGATAGAGAATTACTAGCTGGGAAAGTAGGATAATTGACACAGAATCGGAATTGATGCCCCTACATGACAGAGTTGGTGAAACTTCCCTTCTCATAGATCTTGAGGCTCCTCAGAAATGAATTTTTCATTTTGGACAGAACATTCAGGATAAATATGATCTGTTTGAGTTCCTGGTTCTCTCCTCCGGACTGTTTCTTAAGCTTCACTGGCACAAGAAAAGGGTTTTGATAGTCCAGGGTAAATCCTGACAAAAGCAAAGCAAGGTATCTATGAAAACTAACTACTCAGCAGAGAACAACAGATAACAGGCCAGGCCGACCTGACACTGCAGGATAGGTAAGGATGGTCTGGAAACAGGGGTAGAAGGGAAGTGCCCATCTTCTGCTAGAAGAGCTAGAGAAGACCCCTTCCGGAGAGACCACCAGGAGAGGAGAGCAGTAGGTGCTGATGATGAAGAATATTTTAATCAGCAGAGAAGGTCAAAATGACAAAGTTCCACGATCAGAGTAAACATATGGGATAAAAAATAAAAAATAAAGAAAAAAGATTTTTTTGAAAGGACTTTTTTTTAAAGGAATTTAAACAAAAGTCCTTTTAAAGAGACAGTTGGCTGTTTAAACCAATAGTACAACTCACTGACAGAATCGCCGCATTATTTATTGGGGTAGAAAGGACCTGGAATGTAGAAAGACGCATTCTGCAGAGGAAAAAATAGAATCACTAACAGGCCTCAAGCCTTGAACAGCCAGTGGCTAGAATCCCTGCCTCATGAGACCCTGTGCTAGAAGGCTGCTAGAACAATCTCAACTATGTTACTCTTTCTTGGAAACCAACAAGTGTTTGCCCAGTTAATTGCACAGTAAGAATCAGTCACATTATGTTATAATGATTGTCGATATCTTTAAAAGTCTTGTCAAGTTCCTTTTTGGGTAACCTTCACCCACCCTTAGAGAAATTTATCTGGTTCACCTCTTTGAAATACCTCATGGTTGTTCCACATTTTCCGTAGTAGAAAAACAAAACAAAAAAACAAAACAAAACAAAAAAAGCTTTTAATTAACAAAGTGTTCAGAAGGGGGCGCCACTGTAAACAATGAGAGTTTTCGAAGCCGGGACAATTTTGTTGCAGAAACAGCTGAAAGCAATCGGGTCAGACAGAGCCAAGGGCTGGAGGGATTTTTAAAAGGACAAAAATCGAACCAAATCTAACCAAAACAAAAAGCAAAACCAATGGCCAAGATTTCAAGTTTGCTACGAAAGGTATGACATTCTCCTAAGACATGCGAGTGACTTGATCACTTTATTTATATATTTATATTTGAAGAAGAAGGAACTATTTGATGCAGCAAATCCACGTTGGTTAAAAATTACCAGATATGGGGGCTCCTGGGTGGCTCAGTGGTTTCGGCCTCTGCCTTCGGCTCAGGTCATGATTTCAGGGTCCTGGGATGGAGCCCCACATTGGGATCTCTGCTCAACGGGGAGCCTGCTTCCCCCCTCTCTCTCTGCCTCCCTCTCTACCTACTTGTGATCTGTCTGTCAAATGGGTAAATAAGATCTTTAAAAAAAGAATTACTAGATGTGAAATACATCGAGGGTATGGGAAGGAAAATGATATCACCTGATCTGACTAGGAAATGGTTGAAGCCTGAATTAAAGTGCTATAAAAAGAGTAAAGACCTGGGAAATATATGGGGTAAAAATCCCTAGAAAAACAGCAATAATAACTGGCTGCTCTTTATTGACCAGATCCTGCGGTAGGCAAAGAAGACTGGTTTTAGCCAGAGGATGATCTCCGTTTGTCTTCATGATCTGGCATTTCCTGCAAGCCAGGCATGGGGCTCTGCACTAGAGCTGCAAATGCTGGGGGCCCTATTGTCCCTTTTCTCTTCCCAGGGAAACAACGGGCATGTCCATGATGCAGTGTGACAGGCTTTACCACAGGGAGATAATAGACTGCCAAGGGTAGGTGGGAGCTGGGAAAAGCCACTTAGAAACAGATTTTCAGGGGAGGTGATAGACAAGGGCAAAGCGAAGAATGAGGATGAGTGTGTCAAGTTTTAAAGTGCCAGAGGCAGCACAGTGCATTCGAGAAACTACAGCAAGTTCATGCCAACCGACAGCTGATCTGGCAGCATCACCTGGGGATGGAGGCTGAGCCCGGGGTTAACACTGGGGGTGAGATGGTTTGTATACTATGGCGAGGAAGTGAGGTACTATACAGTGGGGGTACAGGAAGCTACCGGAGGAATATCAAATATCAGAATCGTAACCATAATAGAGTATTTAATTGCATCCTAGCTTTCATCAAGGGTAAGATGCACTATAGTTTATGTTCGACTAAGAAAGAGAAATGTGTGTCAGTTAAAGTAGGATATGTCATCAAGTGCAAGGTGAGTGCCACCTTAAGAGATATTAAAATGGGGGGGGGGCAAATCTTAGAACAAGTAAATTGTGGTAGTAGAATAATTAAGAAAGATCCAACACTTGGATCAACTAAAGAAGTGATTATTGCTTACCATGTGCCCCAAACTATATTAAGTCCTAGAACAAGAGACGTGCTCATCTTGATGCCCCGCAGCTGTTAGACCCAAGGTACAGAGGGCAATAGCCAACGACCAGCAGGCCCCAAGTGCCATGTGCAGACTCTAAGAGCAACTGCCTTGGAAAGAGGAAATGGTTGAGAGTTGGTTTTCTGATGTAGAGAATTACTAGCTGGGAAAGTAGGATAATTGACACAGAATCAGAATTGATGCCCCTACATGACAGAGTTGGTGAATCTTCCCTTCTCAGAGATCTTGAGGCTCCTCTGAAATGAATTTTTCATTTTGGACAGAACATTCAGGATAAATATGATCTGTTTGAGTTCCTGGTTCTCTCATTAGGACTGTTTCTTAGGCTTCACTGGCACAAGAAAAGGGTTTTGATAATCCAGATAAATCCTGACAAAAGCAAAGCACGGGATCTATGAAAATCTAACCACTCAGAGGAGAACAACAGATAAAGGGCCAAGCTGATCTGACCCTGCAGGACAGGTAAGGCTGGTCTGGCAACAGGGGTAGAGGGGAAGTGCCCATCTCCTGCTAGAAGAGCTAGAGAAGACCCCTTCCGGAGAGACCACCAGGAGAGGAGAGCAGTAGGTGCTGATGATGAAGAATATTTTAATCAGCAGAGAAGGTCAAAATGACAAAGTTCCACGATCAGAGTAAACATATGGGATAAAAAATAAGAAATAAAGAAAAAAGATTTTTTTGAAAGGACTTTTTTTTAAAGGAATTTAAACAAAAGTCCTTTTAAAGAGACATTTGGCTGTTTAAACCAATAGTACAACTCACTTACAGAATTGCCGCATTATTTATTGGAGTAGAAAGGACCTGGAATGTAGAAAGACGCATTCTGCAGAGGAAAAAATAGAATCACTAACAGGCCTCAAACCTTGCACAGCCAGTGGCTAGAATCCCTGCCTCATGAGACCCTGTGCTAGAAGGCTGCTAGAACAATCTCAACTATGTTAGTCTTTCTTGGAAGCCAACAAGTGTTTGCCCAGTTAAGAGCACGGTAACAATCAGTCACGTTATGTTATAATGATTGTCGATACCTTTAAAAGCCTTGTCAAGTTCCTTTTTGAGTAACCCTCACCCCACCCTTAGAGAAATTTATCTGTGGTTCACCTCTTTGAAATACCTCATGGTTGTTCCACAATTACCATAGAGAATAAATCAAAACAAAACAAAACAAAAAATCTTTTTATTAACAAAGTGTTCAGAAAGGGGCGCCACTGTAAACAATGAGAGTTTTCGCTGCCAGGACAATTTTGTTGCAGAAACAGCTGAAAGCAATCGGGTCAGACAGAGCCAAGGGCTGGAGGGATTTTTAAAAGGACAAAAACCGAACCAAATCTAACCAAAACTAAAATCAAAACCAATGGCCAAGATTTCAAGTTTGCTACTAAAGGTATGACATTCTCCTAAGACATGCGAGTGACTTGATCAATTTCTTTATATATTTATATTTGAAGAAGAAGGAACTATTTGATGCAGCAAATCCACGTTGGTTAAAAATTACCAGATATGGGGGCTCCTGGGTGGCTCAGTGGTTTCGGCCTCTGCCTTCGGCTCAGGTCATGATTTCAGGGTCCTGGGATGGAGCCCCACATCGGGCTCTCTGCTCAGCGGGGAGCCTGCTTTCCCCCTCTCTCTCTGCCTCCCTCTCTACCTACTTGTGATCTGTCTGTCAAATGGGTAAATAAGATCTTTAAAAAAAGAATTACTAGATGTGAAATACATCGAGGGTATGGGAAGGAGAATGATTTCACCTGATCTGACTAGGAAGTGGTTGAAGCCTGAATTAAAGTGCTACAAAAAGAGTCAAGACCTGGGAAATATATGGGGTAAAAATCCCTAGAAAAACAGCAATAATAACTGGCTGCTCTTTATTGACCAGATCCTGCGGTAGGCAAAGAAGAGCTGGTTTTAGCCAGAGGATGATCTCCGTTTGTCTTCATGATCTGGCATTTCCTGCAAGCCAGGAATGGGGCTCTGCACTAGAGCTGCAAATGCTGGGGGCCCACATTGTCCCTTTTCTCTTCTCAGGGTGACAACGGGCATGTCCATGATGCAGTGTGACAGGCTTTACCACAGGGAGATAATAGACTGCCAAGGGTAGGTGGGAGCTGGGAAAAGCCACTTAGAAACAGATTTTCAGGGGAGGTGATAGACAAGGGCAAAGCGAAGAATGAGGATGAGTGTGTCAAGTTTCAAAGTGCCAGGAGGCAGCACAGTGCATTCGGGAAACTACAGCAAGTTCATGACAACCGACAGCTGATCTGGCAGCATCACCTGGGGATGGAGGCTGAGCCCCGGGGTTAACACTGGGGGTGAGATGGTTTGTATACTATGGCAAGGAGGTGATGTACTACACTGTGAAGGCACAGGGAGCTACTGGAGGATTTCAAATATCAGAATCGTAACCATAATAGAGTATTTAATTGCATCCTAGCTTTCATCAAGGGTAAGATGCACTATAGTTTATGTTCGACTAAGAAAGAGAAATGTGTGTCAGTTAAAGTAGGATATGTCATCAAGTGAAAGGTGAGTGCCACCTTAAAAGATACTAAAATGGGGAGGGGAGCAAATCTTAGAACAAGTAAATTGTGGTAGTAGAATAATTAAGAAAGGTCCAACACTTGGATCAACTGAAGAAGTGATTATTGCTTACCATGTGCCCCAAACTATATTAAGTCCTAGAACAAGAGACGTGCTCATCTTGATGCCCCGCAGCTGTTAGACCCAAGGTACAGAGGGCAATAGCAAACGACCAGCAGGGCCTAAGTGCCATGTGCAGACGCTAAGAGCAACTGCCTTTGAAATAGGAAACGGTTGAGAGTGGGCTTTCTGATGTAGAGAATTACTAGCTGGGAAAGTAGGACAATTGACACAGAATCGGAATTGATGCCCCTACATGACAGCGTTGGTGAAACTTCCTTTCTCAGAGATCTTGAGGCTCCTCTGAAATGAATTTTTCATTTTGGACAGAACATTCAGGATTAATATGATATGTTCGAGTTCCTGGTTCTCTCATTAGGACTGTTTCTTAGGCTTCACTGGCACAAGAAAAGGGTTTTGATAATCCAGGTAAATCCTGAAAAAAGAAAAGCACGGGATCTATGAAAATCTAACCACTCAGAGGAGAACAACAGATAAAGGGCCAGGCCGACCTGACCCTGCAGGACAGGTAAGGCTGGTCTTGCAACAGGGGTAGAGGGGAAGTGCCCATCTCCTGCTAGAAGAGCTAGAGAAGACCCCTTCCGGAGAGACCACCAGGAGAGGAGAGCAGTAGGTGCTGATGATGAAGAATATTTTAATCAGCAGAGAAGGTCAAAATGACAAAGTTCCACGATCAGAGTAAACATATGGGATAAAAAATAAAAAATAAAGAAAAAAGATATTTTTGAAAGGACTTTTTTTTAAAGGAATTTAAACAAAAGTCCTTTTAAAGAGACAGTTGGCTGTTTAAACCAATAGTACAACTCACTGAGAGAATCGCCACATTATTTCTTGGGGTAGAAAGGACCTGGAATGTAGAAAGACCTATTCTGCAGATGAAAAAATAGAATCACTAACAGGCCTCATGCCTTGCACAGCCAGTGGCTAGAATCCCTGCCTCATGAGACCCTGTGCCAGAAGGCCGCTAGAACCATCTCAACTATGTTAGTCTTTCTTGGAAGCCAACAAGTGTTTGCCCAGTTAAGAGCACGGTAACAATCAGTCACGTTATGTTATAATGATTGTCGATATCTTTAAAAGCCTTGTCAAGTTCCTTTTTGAGTAACCCTCACCCCACCCTTAGAGAAATTTATCTGTGGTTCACCTCTTTGAAATACCTCATGGTTGTTCCACATTTACCATAGCCAAAAAACAAAAACAACAACAAAAAATCTTTTTATTAACAAAGTGTTCAGAAGGGGGCGCCACTGTAAACAATGAGAGTTTTCGCTGCCAGGACAATTTTGTTGCAGAAACAGCTGAAAGCAATCGGGTCAGACAGAGCCAAGGACTGGAGGGATTTTTAAAAGGACAAAAACCGAACCAAATCTAACCAAAACTAAAATCAAAACCAATGGCCAAGATTTCAAGTTTGCTACTAAAGGTATGACATTCTCCTAAGACATGCGAGTGATTTGATCACTTTCTTTATATATTTATATTTGAAGAAGAAGGAACTATTTGATGCAGCAAATCCACGTTGGTTAAAAATTACCAGATATGGGGGCTCCTGGGTGGCTCAGTGGTTTCGGCCTCTGCCTTTGGCTCAGGTCATGATTTCAGGGTCCTGGGATGGAGCCCCACATCGGGATCTCTGCTCAGCGGGGAGCCTGCTTCCCCCCCTCTCTCTCTGCCTCCCTCTCTACCTACTTGTGATCTGTCTGTCAAATGGGTAAATAAGATCTTTAAAAAAAGAATTACTAGATGTGAAATACATCGAGGGTATGGGAAGGAAAATGAATTCACCTGATCTGACTAGGAAGTGGTTGAAGCCTGAATTAAAGTGCTACAAAAAGAGTAAAGACCTGGGAAATATATGGGGTAAAAATCCCTAGAAAAACAGCAATAATAACTGGTTGCTCCTTATTGATCCAGATCATGCGATAGGCAAAGAAGAGCTGGTTTTAGCCAGAGGAAGATCTCTGTTTGTCTTCATGATCGGCATTTCCTGCAAGCCAGGCATGGGGCTCTGCACTAGAGCTGCAAATGCTGGGGGCCCTCATTGTCCCTTTTCTCTTCTCAGGGAGACAACGGGCATGTCCATGATGCAGTGTGACAGGCTTTACCACAGGGAGATAATAGACTGCCAAGGGTAGGTGGGAGCTGGGAAAAGCCACTTAGGAGCAGATTTTCAAGGGAGGTGATAGACAAGGGCAAAGCGAAGAATGAGGATGAGTGTGTCAAGTTTCAAAGTGCCAGGAGGCAGCACAGTGCATTCGGGAAACTACAGCAAGTTCATGACAACCGACAGCTGATCTGGCAGCATCACCTGGGGATGGAGGCTGAGCCCCGGGGTTAACACTGGGGGTGAGAAGGTTTGTATACTATGGCGAGGAGGTGAGGTACTACACTGTGGGGGCACAGGGAGCTACCCGAGGATTTCAAATATCAGAATCGTAACCATAATAGAGTATTTAATTGCATCCTAGCTTTCATCAAGTGTAAGATGCACTATAGTTTATGTTCGACTAAGAAAGAGAAATGCTGTCAGTTAAAGTAGGATATGTCATCAAGTGCAAGGTGAGTGCCACCTTAAGAGATATTAAAATGCGGGAGGGGGGGACAAATCTTAGAACAAGTAAATTGTGGTAAGGGAATAATTAAGAAAGGTCCAAAACTTGGATCAACTGAAGAAGTGATTATTGCTTACCATGTGCCCCAAACTATATTAAGTCCTAGAACAAGAGACGTGCTCATCTTGATGCCCCGCAGCTGTTAGACCCAAGGTACAGAAGGCAATAGCCAACGACCAGCAGGCCCCAAGTGCCATGTGCAGACGCTAAGAGCAACTGCCTTTGAAATAGGAAACGGTTGAGAGTGGGCTTTCTGATGTAGAGAATTACTAGCTGGGAAAGTAGTAAAATTGACGCAGAATCGGATTCATGACCCTACATGACAGAGTTGGTGAAACTTCCCTTCTCAGAGATCTTGAGGCTCCTCTGAAATGAATTTTTCATTTTGGACAGAACATTCAGGATTAATATGATATGTTCGAGTTCCTGGTTCTCTCATTAGGACTGTTTCTTAGGCTTCACTGGCACAAGAAAAGGGTTTTGATAATCCAGGTAAATCCTGAAAAAAGAAAAGCACGGGATCTATGAAAATCTAACCACTCAGAGGAGAACAACAGATAAAGGGCCAGGCCGACCTGACCCTGCAGGACAGGTAAGGCTGGTCTTGCAACAGGGGTAGAGGGGAAGTGCCCATCTCCTGCTAGAAGAGCTAGAGAAGACCCCTTCCGGAGAGACCACCAGGAGAGGAGAGCAGTAGGTGCTGATGATGAAGAATATTTTAATCAGCAGAGAAGGTCAAAATGACAAAGTTCCACGATCAGAGTAAACATATGGGATAAAAAATAAAAAATAAAGAAAAAAGATATTTTTGAAAGGACTTTTTTTTAAAGGAATTTAAACAAAAGTCCTTTTAAAGAGACAGTTGGCTGTTTAAACCAATAGTACAACTCACTGAGAGAATCGCCACATTATTTCTTGGGGTAGAAAGGACCTGGAATGTAGAAAGACCTATTCTGCAGATGAAAAAATAGAATCACTAACAGGCCTCATGCCTTGCACAGCCAGTGGCTAGAATCCCTGCCTCATGAGACCCTGTGCCAGAAGGCCGCTAGAACCATCTCAACTATGTTAGTCTTTCTTGGAAGCCAACAAGTGTTTGCCCAGTTAAGAGCACGGTAACAATCAGTCACGTTATGTTATAATGATTGTCGATATCTTTAAAAGCCTTGTCAAGTTCCTTTTTGAGTAACCCTCACCCCACCCTTAGAGAAATTTATCTGTGGTTCACCTCTTTGAAATACCTCATGGTTGTTCCACATTTACCATAGCCAAAAAACAAAAACAACAACAAAAAATCTTTTTATTAACAAAGTGTTCAGAAGGGGGCGCCACTGTAAACAATGAGAGTTTTCGCTGCCAGGACAATTTTGTTGCAGAAACAGCTGAAAGCAATCGGGTCAGACAGAGCCAAGGACTGGAGGGATTTTTAAAAGGACAAAAACCGAACCAAATCTAACCAAAACTAAAATCAAAACCAATGGCCAAGATTTCAAGTTTGCTACTAAAGGTATGACATTCTCCTAAGACATGCGAGTGATTTGATCACTTTCTTTATATATTTATATTTGAAGAAGAAGGAACTATTTGATGCAGCAAATCCACGTTGGTTAAAAATTACCAGATATGGGGGCTCCTGGGTGGCTCAGTGGTTTCGGCCTCTGCCTTTGGCTCAGGTCATGATTTCAGGGTCCTGGGATGGAGCCCCACATCGGGATCTCTGCTCAGCGGGGAGCCTGCTTCCCCCCCTCTCTCTCTGCCTCCCTCTCTACCTACTTGTGATCTGTCTGTCAAATGGGTAAATAAGATCTTTAAAAAAAGAATTACTAGATGTGAAATACATCGAGGGTATGGGAAGGAAAATGAATTCACCTGATCTGACTAGGAAGTGGTTGAAGCCTGAATTAAAGTGCTACAAAAAGAGTAAAGACCTGGGAAATATATGGGGTAAAAATCCCTAGAAAAACAGCAATAATAACTGGTTGCTCCTTATTGATCCAGATCATGCGATAGGCAATGAAGAGCTGGTTTTAGCCAGAGGAAGATCTCTGTTTGTCTTCATGATCGGCATTTCCTGCAAGCCAGGCATGGGGCTCTGCACTAGAGCTGCAAATGCTGGGGGCCCTCATTGTCCCTTTTCTCTTCTCAGGGAGACAACGGGCATGTCCATGATGCAGTGTGACAGGCTTTACCACAGGGAGATAATAGACTGCCAAGGGTAGGTGGGAGCTGGGAAAAGCCACTTAGGAACAGATTTTCAGGGTAGGTGATAGACAAGGGCAAAGCGAAGAATGAGGATGAGTGTGTCAAGTTTCAAAGTGCCAGGAGGCAGCACAGTGCATTCGGGAAACTACAGCAAGTTCATGACAACCGACAGCTGATCTGGCAGCATCACCTGGGGATGGCGGCTGAGCCCCGGGGTTAACACTGGGGGTGAGAAGGTTTGTATACTATGGCGAGGAGGTGAGGTACTACACTGTGGGGGCACAGGGAGCTACCGGAGGATTTCAAATATCAGAATCGTAACCATAATAGAGTATTTAATTGCATCCTAGCTTTCATCAAGTGTAAGATGCACTATAGTTTATGTTCGACTAAGAAAGAGAAATGCTGTCAGTTAAAGTAGGATATGTCATCAAGTGCAAGGTGAGTGCCACCTTAAGAGATATTAAAATGCGGGAGGGGGGGACAAATCTTAGAATAAGTAAATTGTGGTAGTAGAATAATTAAGAAAGGTCCAACACTTGGATCAACTGAAGAAGTGATTATTGCTTACCATGTGCCCCAAACTATATGAAGTCCTAGAACAAGAGACTTGCTCATCTTGATGCCCCGCAGCTGTTAGATCCAAGGTACAGAGGGCAGTAGCCAACGACCAGCAAGCCCCAAGTGCCATGTGCAGACTCTAAGAGCAAATGCCTTTGAAAGAGGAAACGGTTGAGAGTGGGCTTTCTGAGGTAGAGAATTACTAGCTGGGAAAGTATTAAAATAGACGCAGAATCGGAATTCATGCCCCTACATGAGATAGTTGGTGAAATTTCCCTTCTCAGAGATCTTGAGGCTCCTCAGAAATGAATTTTTCATTTTGGACAGAAAATTCAGGATAAATATGATCTGTTTGATTTCCTGGTTCTCTCATTAGGACTGTTTCTTAGGCTTCACTGGCACAAGAAAAGGGTTTTGATAATCCAGGGTAAATCCTGACAAAAGCAAAACACGGTTTCTATGAAAACTAACCTCTCAGAGGAGAGCAACAGATAAAGGGCCAGGCCGACCTGACCCTGCATGACAGGTAATGTTAGTCTGGCAACAGGGGTAGAGGGGAAGTGCCCCTTTAGGTTGGCATGGACAAAGCCCTCTATCAACTTTCTGTGCCTTTGGGACAGTTACAAGAAGTTTTGGTAATTTCCCCAATTAATGAAAACAGTCTGCTCTGACGCCTGTTGTCCTCGTCGGCTTTTCTCTAAGAATTCTTTTCATCTGTTAGTTTGGTAGTACTGGTGGTTGTATTTTAACGGTTCATGATTATAATATTCACCTTCAGAAGAGTTGTAAATGATTTTGTTTTTGCATATGCTAAAAACCTAAAAAAACATGTTCGATTTGAAGAAGACATATTCTCAGAGTAGACAACCTTAAAATGTCAGGGGAGAGGAAGCATATTTCCAAATTCAACTTAGTAATGCCACTTTGGTCATATGTAAGTGGTTTCTAACTTACGAATGACTTGTATTTTAACAGTTTGTAATCTTGTAAAGATCCCCCCCCACCCCATGTAATCTACGTGTGGTTAGGTTCCTGGGCTGATCTACAAAAACTGTGTAATCCCTAATGGAACTGAAGGATAATATAAATAAAATGTAATACTTAATAAATGTTACATTTGCATGTTCTCTCAGAAAAATCTCTGTTGTGGGAATAGGACTCCCCACCTCTAAGCCATTGGGAATAGGAACTCCACCTGGGTGAACAGTGGAGGGGCAGTTGTGGCATCACTTCTAACAGAAAACTGTGCTGCCCTGTCTCCCCTCCCGCGCCCCCCCCCGGTCTGTGTCCGGTGCCCTGACTTATGGCCTCTGTCCATTCTGATGCCCTGTGGTAAACTTGTCATAAACGACACCATCCTTCCTTGTGTGTCTCCTCTAGCTTGAGTGGCCTCTTGCGTCCCTCCGCTAAGACAGTGCCTGCATCCTAGAGAGAATATAAGGAGAACATAATTTAAGGGAAGACACAGTACATGGTTAGAACCAAGAAAAATGCGAAGTAATGGAAATATCAGTGCTGAGAAGCCTAGGGGAGAGGCAGGCAGGAAAGAGTTCATGAAACAGGTAAAAATCTTGAGTTGTGCCTTGAGGTAGCCAATACTTTCCATGGTTTATGTCTCATTTGAATTTTACAAAATCTTGTTAAAGATACTTTTCCTTGGAATGGAAGGGATTTTCATGGTCCGCTGTTGGATTCCACACCAGCCGCTGTGGGGCTCTCCCACTGCCTCCTTGGTGTGCCTCTTCCTCCCGGGGCCTCATAGTGGTGTTGTTTCCCAAGCCTAGCCTTCCTTTGGCCTCCCACTCTTCTCTCGAACCCCCTCCCTGGAGGCAGATTTGCTCTACTCACACAGGCTCCCGTCCCACCTCACCCCCTGCCATCACCATATCCCCTCCCTTTTCCATGGCCTGTTTTTATGGCCACTTTGGTCCTGCTCAGCCACAGGCCTGACCTGCCTTTCTGGTCCCAACTCTGAAGCTGTTCTGTGAGATTCTCAGATCACTGAGGGATACGACTATATCTGTCTTCATTGCATCCCTGTAGGCTGCCACAATACTGACGTCCAGGAGGTGTTTCATAATGTTGATGGAGTGAATTAATTCACCTTCCTGTGGAATTTTTGTGATCTGCCTACTTCATTCTAGTTGTTTCTGTTAACCTTTGTTTTGGCCCTAATTCCTAATTATCTCTTTATTCATTAGCTTCTGGACATGTTTCTCTACCTCTGTGCTCTGCCTTTTTCTGGTCTTCTGTTCTTCATTCTTGATTCCTGGTATTTCCATACCCACATTTCATCATCATGCATCAGTGCTTTGACATTCTTTCGTTCTCCAAAATATGCAGAATCTAAAGACTTCATCTCAGTGAAATTGGCCCTCCATTCCTATTTCTGCTTCTCTCCAGAAGGAAGCCTGCAGTGCACATGGCTGTGTGCCTGTCTGACCCTGCCCCTGAGTGTGTGTGCACTTACATCTGCTCCCCATCCCCTCCCCACCTCGGCAGCTGTGTACACATGGCTTTCAGAGTCCGATTCGAGCCCCGTCGCATTTCCAGACTCTCCTGTACTTTGCTTCATATTATCTGTTCTCCATTCTAAGCCCCCTCATCCCCATAACTTTCACTGTATATGTCATTCTTCTTCTAGCCATGCGACTGTGCCTTCGTGTCATTATGCCCCCAGGTCATGAGTCCCCTCAACAGTAACTGTGTCTGGTATATCATGTTTTTTTTTTTTTTGTCAATATCTGCATAGTACTGGTGCACAGGTATTAATTTCTGTGGAATTGAATGAGATGTAGGAAATTGATAATGTGACAAAACAATGTCTGTAATACATTTTCTTTATTATTCTTTTAAAGAGTCTCAGGTCATCAGTCAGTGAAGGAATTCGGGCAGTAGATGAACGACTGTGTAAAGAAGAGGACATAAGGAAGAAAAAGGTACCCTCCAGTAGATTTCTTATGCTGCATGCCAGTTGAAGCCCTCTCCTCTTGTCTCCGCGAACTTGTCAGCACTATTCAGCTTTTTTTCTTTTTTTTTTAATTTAGCTTTTTTTCAAAGCTCTCACGCATGTGCATTTTATGCATTATGTCACGTTATCTACCTGAAATAAGAAGACAGAATTTCAGAGGTACCCACATGATCTCAAGATCACCCACTTTTTCCAGAACAAGAAACAGTGATAACTGTTGTCGGTGCAGCGCTTGACAGTTAACGACTGTATAAATTGTCAGCGGCCCTGTAAAGAAAATAGGCCTATATTAGAGACTAGGGGAGAAGTGGGCTTTCCAAAGCAAACTCAGGATTCTGCCGTAGGTTTGCTGTTATTTTCTGATCCTGTGTTCTTTATGTTCTGGTGTTCACTTTAATTTTTTCAATTCCCAGTAGTTAGCATGCGATGTTGGCTTAGTTTCAGGTGTGTGAGACAGGCAACGGCTCTGTACATCTGAGGGCTCACCCCGGGAGTGTGCCCCTTAGTGCTATCTCCAGTTCCAAGTGTCCCCGATATCATTCATGAGCATAACGATGTAGGGGCACAGCGGGCATTGGGAGTCTGGGCTTCTGACTCTCGCCTGCTGCTCTGTACAATGTTTTCTATGTGTATTATTAGCATATTTGTTAAAATCTCAGTGGGGAGAATCCTGTTTGAGGGACCTTCTGTTTAATTCGCCTCTGGATCTCCTCACAGCTTTTGTCCAAAGAATGCTTGTCGTGCGCTTCCAGACAAAACAGTAAGCTTTGTGAGAGCAGGGTGTATTTCTTGCTTTATTTTCTCGTGCCCCCCCACCCTTCCGTCGGAATGAATATCGAGCTCCCAGGGGTGTTCATTATTATTATTATTTATTGAATGGATGACTTTGTATTTTTTTGTTCTTTAAGGATGAGAGTTTTCATAATGTCCCTCAACCTCTTTGATAATATTTGTAGTGTAAAAGGTCTTTAATGATTTGGTGCTTGGGCATATAGGTATATGCACATGTAAACTGAGAGGGCCAGTACAATCGGAAGCCAAAGTTAAAACATGAATAAAGGGCCATAAGAAAACAAATGGAGGGGCGCCTGGTGGCTCAGTTGGTTAAACGTCCGACTCTTGATTTTGGCTCAGATCATGATCTCAGGATCATGAGATTGAGCCCCGCATTGAGCTCTGTGCTCAGCAGGATGTCTGCTCGAGATTCTCTCTCTCCCTCTGCCCCTCCCCTGCACGCGCACATGCAGTCTCTCTCTCTTTCAAATAAACAAATCTTTTTTAAAAAAATAGGAAAGAAATGCCCATAGAAAGATTCAGGATGGGGAAAAGAAGAAATAAGAGTATAGAATATGAGAAAGCAAAGTCTAGGGTTTTTTTTTTTTCCTCTATAAACTTGCAATAGAATATGGAAGTATGCTTATTCTAGAACTAAGATTTGCATTCTTGAGAATTCTGTGTTTCATAGAAATATTCAAAATATAGCATGCCCTATATATTTGAAGTTAACTTTTGGTCTTATATTTTCCTGCATTTAGCATGGGAAATAAAGATGATTAAGAGTAAAGATGGTGACGTTTTTTGTTTGCTTAATTTTTATTTTTATAGATGTGTGTGTTGAGGCTTATACAAGTTATTTGATCAGTGGAAAAGATTGAAAAAATCTTAAATTCACAAAGTTCGAAAGAAACCTCTGCACTAGAAGCAAGCAGGTAAGCATTTTTTTTAAAACTAAGTAGCACATAAATTAATATTTCACATGCAATCTAATTAGGCGGGGACGGCTTAGTTAGAATTCATTTCTGAACAAGAAGAAAATCCAGGTTTGTGGCTAGAATGTAGCTCCAAAAGAGTGGAGAGCATGAAATGGTGAAATCTATAACACGTTCCTATAAACGCTTTGGTTATAGACCACAGTTCCAACACGTCATTATGCTTGCAGTGTAAAAGTATTTTTGGAATCACCTTCTCTGAGGACTAGCAAAGTCCTGTTGATCTTTAAGGCATACCTACCATTCATCTTGGTTTTTCTCCATCTCATTTTTTTCCTAGACATGCCCAGAGTATTACCATTGATGTATTTTGCACCAGCATTATATTATTATGAAACAGTATAGGACATATCCAGTTGAAATTTACAAACAGGAAAGGAAAAACTTATGAAATAGGAAAAAGATGATGGCTCTCTTTGTTATACTGTGATTGTCTTGTTCCCTTCCTGGTGTGAATTTTCAATCAGCCAGGGTAGATGAGTGACTCAGAAAATGAATAGTTAGGTCCTGTCAGCACTGTGAGACGCACAGTGGTGCAGTGGGAGTAGCCGGGGCTGGTCCTACACATACCAGCTGGGCTGCCTGCGTCAAGGTCGCCTGGTGCCCTGAGTGCTCTGTTGTGTGACGCTAACAGTCCCTCCCCTTGCAGGTGGAGTTAGGTTTCTAAATTTTAGGAATTAAGGTTTTAGATTTGGAAGGAACTTGAGAGACCATATGCTCCACATGTCTCATGATGGAGATTAAGAACGGACACATCCCAAAGGAAGCGATTCTCTGGTCCTAGGTCTCTGTCCCCTTTCACATCAAGGCATTCAACTAAGTGGTCAGCCTCCACTGTGCTTGTGTCTCTAGCCCGTTGCACTCGTGCTTCTGCCCCGTTCGTCCACACTTAGCAGACAGTCTGCACGCGGCCCTTCTGCAGCCCGTGTGTCTCCAGCGGCTCTGCTTCACTGCGGCCCTTGGCAGCGCCTGCAGCCCCTCCAGCCATGTCCACGTTCGGCCCCTGGGGAGCTGGCCCTCCAGTGTTCTTCCCGTCTTTGCTGTTGCTGCTGTGCTCATTGGATAGAAACACCTCAGTGAGCTCTGTGTCTACAATCCTGTCCCTTTGCAACACTGTCCTTGATAAACAGACATTGTGCGCTTTCTTGCTTAGAATTACCTTGGAGGACTTTTTTCTCCAGAAGAGCAGCTCTGAGCTCTAGAGTCAGGAAAGCCAGAGCAGTATCAGCGGACAGTAAATCCATCATGCTCTGCCAGGCCCAGAAATGCCGAGAAAAGGATAAATAGGAAATGCACATGGGATCAGTCAGTAGAGGTTGGGATTAGGCTTCTGCATTGGTCGTGCCAAGCGCTTGCCTTCCCTCCACACCAGTTCTGATGCTCTGGGACGGGGCACACCATGGCAGGTCTCCAGCGATTTTGGGTTTTCTTACAGTGTGTTTCCTCACTACCTGACTGCCCATCCTCAGATGTGGGATGCCTCATAGAGCCCAGCAGGGGCTTTGGGGCCTTTGTTGTGTGTTTTTTTTTCTTTCACTGTTCGACTTCCTTTTGAATGGGGTTGACGCTTTCTAATGTGGGGGGCAAGAGGGAAGTGTATCCAGTCCACTTGATGGCAGATGCACTGTGAGTGATTTCTCACCAGCTCCCGGAGCACCGAGCTTGCTCTTTCTGCCGTTGGGTAAATTTAAACTTGGAGTCCGCTGCTCTGAGCGATTTCCCAGGTTGCTGCTAGGCGGTCAGTTTTAGCTGATTGAGGAGACAGCAGTAGTTGGTACTGGGGAGGTACTTGGGAGGGAGAATGAGGCAGGCAGAGAAGAAGAGGGGGCTTCGGGTATGAACGGTAGGACAGGGCAAGAGAGAGGAGGGGGTTAGAGAATGGGAGAAGAAGGGAGAAGAAGGGCACGAATGGGAGAGCCCGAGGAACGTGGAGGAATCATGCAGTTGTACCCACACTGACCTAAAATAGCTCCATCCCCTTGCCTGGGCCCTGTGGCCCGGGCCAGGCTGCGTCGGTGGCTTCTACGACCTCCCCGCTCCTCACCCCTTGCACTGGGGCCTGCTGCACAGACAGTTTGTCATGAAAATTGATGGCGTTCAGGTGCAGGTGCCTGAGCGCTGTAAGGCATGTGGGGCGGTGGGGGTGGCAGGTTTTTAACTTTGGGAATTACATTTCTCTAATTGTCTCTACTAGCCCTCTCTGGACTAGACAGATTTTGGAGAGAATTGCCACAGAATTTAACCAGTTACACTTTTATGCTGTTCAGAGCAAAGGCATGCCTCTTCTGGACAAAGTAAGACCAGCAAGTGTTGGTTTCGATTTTCAATTTGCTGTTTGCGAATTTCCTGGATGATTTTGGTTTGACCTAGCATTGCCCCTGATAATTGCTACTCTACAGGATTTTGAAGCTAGCTTTGAATATTTTTTTTTTCAGTGTCTCCTGCTTGGGACCCTGCTTCCATTATGTCACACTAGATAGATTTTGTGTAAAGACACAAGCGTAGTCTCCAAACTATGCAAGTAAAATTAATTCTGAATTTCATGTAACTTGACACATCATATGATGTAGTCAGAGTTCATTTATCCAAAGCCCTTGACTGGGTTTAAATGCACGTTTGTCAGATTTACTCCGTAGCTTAAAAGGCAAATAACTTTTTGTCATTCCGTAATTGTCTAAACTTCACTTTGATGAAGCCGACTTACTTTCAAAGAAATCATAGGGAGGGGACGCCTCAGTGGCTCAGTCAGTTGAGTCACTGCCTCTGGCTTAGGTCATGATCCCAGGGTCCTGGGATTGAGTCCCACCTTGGGCTCCTTGCTTGGCAGGAAGCCTGCTTCTCTTTCTGCCTGTGTCTCCTTGTGTGCTTGTGCTCTCTCTCGACAAATAAATAAATAAAAACCTTAAAAAAAAAAAGAAAGAAAGCAATCATGGGGAGAAGAGATTCATTGTTATTCTCTAGGAAATGTTGGGATTTTAATCTTACATATATTCTGGTAGAATTAGAGGCTCTCTTTATATATATAACACATATGTATATAAATTATACACATATATTTGAGCTTTTAGAAACTGTGGTACCTGGACCTTCTTTCCTGGTCTCTCTGTTCTTGCAGCGTATAGCCCACATTACGGCCATGCTGCAGCAGTCCCTGGGAGGCCTGCTGCTAGAAGGGCTTCAGACTTCCAATGTGGACATCATACGGCACTGCCTCCAGACTTACGCTACAATTGACAAGACACGGGATGCAGAGGCGTTAGTCGGTCAAGTACTGGTGAAACCATACATGGATGAAGTTTGTGCCCCCATGCACCTCATTCCACAAACACAGAGCATCTAATCTGGCTTCGTTTCTTGACTGGGTGCGAGAGAGCTCAGGGCTCTTCCTTGAAGATGCTCTATTGTTCCTGCTCTTCTGGTTGTAAGAAAAGGTTGGTTTCGCTTGGTGCCCATCAGCATGGCAGGAATCAGGCATGCGCTCTGGTCTCTTCCAGTGATGCCATAACTCAGGGATCATCTTAATTTAGTAGGGTTGAGGGACTTGCCTAGGAAGAAGGTACGGATCAGAACATTTTCAGGTCAATTTCCATTTCCATAAGTTATACGTTAATGAAGTTGCCGAAAAGCGTGACCCCACCAAGGTGCCCGTGCCCACTGGAGGAGCTGGAAGACAGCTCTGTGCGCAGGGAAAGTCTGTGAGGGGAAGCGTATTCGCAGAATTGATGTGGCCTAAGTCTTGAAGACCATGGGGGAGTTTGCCAGGCTAGGAAGGTGGGAGGGAGGGAATATTCAAAGATAAAGGGCTTTGAAGGGCGAGTTAGCGGGGTAGTACCTTAAGTCCAGAACTTGGTTACCCAGTGTTCTTGACCTATAAGGATACAGTAAAATACAGGGAGTCAGTGTATCCTGCCTCTGAGCGGCCGGAGTATGGGCTGCACCATGTGAGGCTGCAGCAATCAGCAGCTTCCAACTTAGAGAGCGTCGGTTTCATCTAGTTCAAGCTGACAGAAGTCATGAAGCCAGTCTCAGCGTTTGAGGGCTTTCTTCCAGTCACCTGCCAGTGCGAGTGTTCTTTCTGTCTGGTAAGTATAAAGCTACCCACCATGACTTCAGGATGAAAGGCTTCCAGTTTTAAAACGAGGCAGTATCCCAGTGATAGAAGTGAAATTGAAGGATTAATTTCAGTAATCTTCTCAGCTTCATTAAGACTACTAAAAGTAAATGATCTGTTAGTTCTTTGTATGTATCCTATTATAGTTCATAGCTCTCTCTGTGGGGGTGAAAAAGATCACATTATTCTTTGTCACTAAATGAAAATATTTAGTTATTTAATTTATGCCCTTTTCATTGAACTGAATCTAATATGCTAAATTAGGGCAGTACTTTACGTTTCCATGTCATTAAATGAATTGTGGCCACGTTTGTATTTTAAGTTTGTATGCTTGTCATTTACCTCCTGCAACTCAGCCTCACCAAAAAAAATTAAATACTAAAGCAAAATAAGATGTGTTTTCTTCCATCACTTTCCATCTCAGCCCTTTCCCTGTTCTGGAGACGGTAGAGAATAAGGCCAGGGTGAAGATGATACAGAGCTGTTGTCTGCAGATACAGTATTTTGCTTTTAAGCTCAGAAGGGAAGCAGATGAGTGTGTGTGATGTTTTGGCTTCAGGCCAGTCTCTGTCCCTCAGCCTCTTTGTCCCCCAGGGTTGGAGCAGTATTCCCAAATCCCGGGACCTAGATTTTCATGCCATTGTTACTTACCTCCTGTTTAGAAAGCATACTGAGTGGGGAGGAGGAAGGACGAAGTGCACTTTTAAGGTTTACACGATTCTTTTCTCTGTAGTGTATAGTTCATACTTCTCTTTTAGGTGCTTTAAAAACAAACAAACAAATAAATAAATAAAAATAAAATGCTCTTCCTTCTGCTAGGTGATTGTAGAGCAGATTGTTGAGTCTCATCCAGACAGCCTGAAGATCATGTATGCTAATAAGCTCCTGGAGTTTGTTCCTCACCACTGCCACCTTCTTCGAGAGGTCACAAGAGGAGCCATCTCAAGGTGACGTAAAATGCTGTGTATGCACCTGAGCTCAGTTTAGTGACCACCTGTCACCTCCTCATGTGCCGCTGATCCCTGGCTGTCCTGTCTGACCCGGGAACGTGGGAACGTGTGCTCTTCCCTATTTGTTACCAGTGCTGTGAGGCAGGTGTCACTTGCCTGGGTTTACAGGGAAGGGAGTGAAGAGTGGGGACGAATCTCAATGGTGACATTTGTGTGACTCCAGAGCCTCTGCTTTTCTCTTGTCTATACTGTCTCCTTAACCAGGCTCAAAATCAAAATTGGTTTCCTTCCATTATTGTGATGTCATCATTGGTCTAGAAATACCAATTCATTTTAATTCAACACGTTTTATACTGATGGCAATTAAAGTCATGAACGGTTTTCCCTCCCTCTCTTATTTCATTTCCATGGCTTTCCAGTTCTGTTTCATGAATATCCCATTACTTTCCACCATCTCCGTCATCCCAGTCCAGACCTTTGTTGCCTTTTGTTCGAGGGTAGCGGGCTCTCCCCACCTGGTCTCCCAGCTCCACCTGTCCCTCTTCATTGCAGCCCTCAGCTGTCCCACCTGCCCAGAGCTCTTCAGCCTTCCTGAGTCGCTCGTGGCTTCTCATCGCCCACAGAAGAGCATCCAGTCTTCCTGGTGTAACCTGTGACCATTGGTGCTTGAGTCCTAGTGGTTCTCCGCTGTAGAACTTTCTACTGTGGAACTTTCCCCCATACCACTATGGTTCCTGGCCAGACAGGAGCACTTGACCTTCCCTAACACACCTGGTACAGAAGATCCCTGACTTCACCTTGGTTCAGTTTATGTTTTTTTGACTTTTTATAATAGTGCGGAAGTGATATGCATTTAGTGTGGATCTTTTCCCAGGCTGGCGATCTACAGTAGGGTCCTCTTTTGTAATGCTGGGCAGGGGCAGCGAGCACAGCCCCCAGGAAAACCACATGATCACGAGGGTCAGCAACCAACACACTTGAACCGTCCTGTTCTGGCTTTCAGTGCAGTGTTCAGTAAGTTACATGAGATACCAGACACTTTATTGTGAAATAGGCTTTGTGTTAGAGAATTTTGCCCAACTGTGCAATACTGTAAGTGTTCTCAAGACATTTAAGTTTGGCGGGGCTAAGCTCTGATGTTCAGTCGCTTAGGTGTTTTCCATGCATTTTCAACTAAAGAGATTTCCAGCTGAACAATGGGTTTATTAGAATCCGAGGCCATCATAAGCCGAGGAACATCTGTCTATACTGTGCGCCTCTGTGTTTTCCTTCATTGCTTCCTGCCTCTCATTCCTTTGTCTTTCTGTTGATCTGTCACTCCAGTCAAATACAACTTCTTTTTTTTTTTAGGTTATTTATTTATTTACTTATTAGAGAAAGCATAAGCAGAGGGGGAGGCAAAGAGTGAAGCAGGCTCCCCACTGAGCAGGGAGCCTGATGTGGGACTCAATCCCAGGACCCTGAGATCATGACCTGAGCCACCCAAGCGCCCCCAGGCTATGGTTATTTCAAGAAAAAGTCCTATTTGTGAATTCTTCATCTAGTGAAGATGAATTAAAATCAGAAAGTCAACTCTGCCATCTTTAAAAACCCAGGAACAGAAAAAAATTCCACGAGCAGGTATCACCCTATCCACAATAAATCACTTTCAATCCAGTCCTGAAAACTAATACAGAGTAGGAAGAAAGCATTACAGAAAAATTTTGTTTTCATTAATCAAGCTGGAAAATAATGGGCCTTACATGAATGCTCTTTAGGAAGACAGTTCTTATAGTTTTATGTTGATAGAAACTCACATTACATTCGAAATGCATGTTAAAACCATGACTGTAGATTAACTACCACTTTCAGTTGTCAGAAGATGAAAAATGGTCAAGAGTCACCCAAACTGAATCCTGGTTCCTCCTGGAAAATGTGTTCCTAAATATTTTCCCCCTGAACTACTGTGCTCTTTCTGTATCTTACACAGCAGACACTGCGATGCACAAACACATCCAGAAGGCCTTTGAGGGCTGACAGCCTGCTGGAACAATGAGGAATTCACCTGGGTTTCTGCCTTTCTGCCGGGCCCAGAAAGTTCTGGGTAACCCTGGTGATGTGTCATGAGAATACATGTGTAGCTCACACCATATGTATTATCTCCTCAGGGTAGACACCAAAATCCATGTTCGTATATGAAAATCCGAGATGCATACAGAAATCAAGAGTGATTCTGTCATCTTGAAAGAAAAACACACTGTTGCGCTGCCACATGCCTCGTTTCTCCTTGAGTGACTGCAGGAAGTAGCGATTGCAGTCAGAAATCTCAGAAAGAAAAAATTAGAGTAAGGGCAACACCTGAAGTTTATTCCTGAAAATACTTGGAGAACGACTGTGACCAATAAACCAGGGCTTAGTTCATGAGACTGTCAATGAGCTTATAACATCCCATGTCCTGGTCAAACCCTCATGTCTGGGAGATGGAGGGACGTCTTCATCTTCCAGAGCTACTCTTAGGGAAAAAGGTGGAGACAATACTGACTGAGTCCCTACTTCAGCAGGAGAGCCAAAAACACCATGCCCCTCCATAATCCCAAATGAAAATAAACATCTCGGGGCGCCTGGGTGGTTTAAGCTTCTGCCTTTGGCTGGGATTGAGACCCACGTCAGGCTCTTTGCTCAGCGGGGAGCCCACTTCCCTCCTTCTCTCTCTGCCTGCCTCTCTGCCTACTTGTAATCTCTGTCTGTCAAATAAATAAAATAAATAAAATCTTTAAAAAAGAAAAGAAAAGAAACATCTCATTTTACTAGTGTGCAGCAGTGACTATGGAGGAGAAATTATTATTATTTTATTATTAGATGATATATTATTATTATTATTATAATTGTACTATATTGTTAACCTTTTGAATTCGAACACCTAAAATTTTTAATAAAATATGAAGGCCTTTTTTTTTAAGATTTTATTTATTTGAAAGACAGAGATCACAAGTAGGCAGAGAGGCAGGCAGAGAGGGGGAAGCAGGCTCCCCACTGAACAGAGAATCCGATGCAGGACTTGATCCCAGGACCCTGGGACCATGACCTGGGCTGAAGGCAAGAGGCTTTATCCCACTGAGCCACCCAGGCGCCCCATGAAGGCTTTTTTTGTTTTTTTTTTTTTAAAGATTTTACCTATTTATTTGACAGAGAGATCACAAGTAGGCAGAGAGGCAGGCAGAGAGAGAGGGAGGAGGAAGCAGGCTCCCCGCTGAGCAGAGAGCCCGACATGGGACTTGATCCCAGGACCCTGAGATCATGACCTGAGCTGAAGGCAGCGGCTTAACCCACTGAGCCACCCAGGCGCCCCATGAAGGCTTTGTTTAAAGAACAAAAACTTCAGATTATATCTTTATCCTATCAGTTCCCACTACAACTGGATTCTGTCTTGGCCAACATTTAGCCATTCAGATAAAGTCCTTATTTAGTGCTTCGTGTGTATGCATGTGTAAAATAAGTGGACAGTCATAAATCTTTAAAATTGTGTATAATAACCGTGAAATAAGGATTCTTGATACACAAGGTCTCGTCTGGGGAAAACAGCTGGAGAACAGTATGCAGTTTTCAAATGACGAAGGGGAAATACGCATTCGATTATGAGAAAGGAAAGGAGAACAAGACCAAATATTAATAAAAGGGAAAAAAGCTTTTTCTGCCATCTTTCCGTGCCACAGTAACAGTGTGAACAAATGTCCCACAGATGTCCTCAAGAACATTAACACTGCTGAAAGGGGGGGCGAAGGCCAGGTTCTTAGGAGGCCCTGCACCAAAGTCATTGTCCCGTTTCCTCACTGTGATGACGAAGCATGAGTACATTGGCAAATTTGAAATTATTGATGACCACAGAGCTGGGAAAACTGCTGTGAACCTCACGGGCAAGTTAAACAAGTGTGGCATGGCCAGCCCTAGACTTGTATAACTGAAAGATCTAGAAAAGTGGAAGAATATTTCCATCCCCTCAGTTTGGTTTCACTGCATGGAAAAATTCTTCTGGCATCATGCACCATGAAGAAGGAAGAATCCAGGCAGGAGGGAAAATCCTGGGATTCCTTTTTCCTAGAAATATAATATACATGGCACGTGAAATGCCTCAATGGGGAAAAAAAAGGAAAATAAATTACAGTCAACTAATGTTTGACAAGACAGCCAAACAATTCAATGGGGGTAAGAACAGTATTTTACTCCCAAGCAGCCACATGCAAATAATGAAACAGGAGTCCTGCCTCACACCATACAGAGAAAATAACCCCAAATGCATCAAAGACATAAGTGTAAGCATTAAAATGATAAAGTTCGGGATGCCTGGGTAGCTCAGTTGGTTGGACAGCTGCCTTCTGCTCAGGTCATGATCCCAGAGTTCCCGGTTTGAGTCCTGCATCAGGCTCCAAGCTCCACAGAGCTTGCTTCTCCCTCTGACCTTCTCCTCGCTCATGCTCTCTCTCATTGTCTGTTTCTCAAATAAATAAAATCTTTTAAAAAATAAAAATAAAGTAAAATGATAAAGTTTTCAGAAGAAAACACAAAGGTAAATGTTAGTGGTCTTGAATCTAACAACGGCTCTTCAGCCAAACACCAAAGTACAAGCAACTTAAAAAAAATAATAAACAAATAAATGGGACTCAACCAAATTATCCCAGTTTTGTGCTTCCAAGGACCCCATTGATAAAGTCAAAAGACAAGCCACTAAATGGGAGAAAATATTTGCAGGTCATATATAAGGAACATGCATTCAGACTGTGTGAAGAATTCTTACAACTCAAATAAAAAGACAACCAAGTTAAGAAATGAGCAAAGAGGGGCGCCTGGGTGGCTCAGCGGGTTAAGCTGCTGCCTTCCGCTCAGGTCTTGAACTCAGAGTCCTGGGATCGAGCCCCGTGCTTTCTGCTCAGCAGGGAGCCTGCTTCTTCCTCTCTCTCTGCCTGCCTCTCTGCCTGCTTGTGATCTCTCTCAATAAATCTCTCTCAAATAAATAAATAAAATCTCTTAAAAAATGAGCAAAGAACTTGAATATACATTTCTCTAATATTCAAATGTATACATTAATATATAAATGTATATATAAATATATTTTACATGATCATATATTTATATAAACATATTTATGTAAATATATTTACATTCTTAACTATGTATTTAAATATAAATAAAATATGAAATATATAATATATATTTAAAGATACATATAAGGTATATATAAAATATATGGGACAATAAGCACGTGAAAATATGCTCAACATCACTAATCATTCGGGAAATGCAAATCAAAACCATGGTGAGATACCACCTCCCACCCACGTGGATGGCTACTATCAAAAACCCCAAAAGCAGGTGTTGGAAGGATGTGAAGAGCTGGAACCTGTAAATTGCTGGTGGGCTTGGAAAATGGCGCAGCCACATTAGAAATGGTTTAGTAGCTCCTCAAAATGCAGAACACAGAGTTGCCATATGACACACTAATATCACTCCTGTGTATAGAGCCAAGAAAAAAAACTATGCCCACACAAAAACTTGTGCATGAAGGTTTAGGGTTTATTCGTAATAGCGAAAAGGTGAGAACAACCCTGATGTTCATCAACTGATGAAGAGATAAATAAAATGTGATCCATCCAGCCTGTGGAATATTATTCAGCCTTGAAAAGGAATAGAATTTTGATATGTGCCACGACACAGAGGAGCCTTGAAAACATTCTGCTGATTGAGAGAAGTCAGTCGCAGAAGACCACGTATTGCATAATTTGATTTATATGGAATTTCCAGAATAGCTAAATCTACAGAGACCAAAAGTAGATTAGCGGTTGCCTAAGACTGGTGGTGATGGCTAAAGTTTTCTTTTGAGGATGATGAAAATGTGTAGGTAGTTCAGTATAGTATAGTTAAATATAGTGAAAGCCATTAAATTGTCCACATTAGATGGTGAGTGGTATGGCCTGTGAATTAAATCTCAATTAAGCTGTCATCGAAAAATGCAAAGAACTTCTCTATTTATCAAGTACAAAAAGAATGAACTTGATTAAAAACATCAAAAATGGGGAAAATAAAAACAAAATAAGATGGGAGGAATAAAATTATGACTGTTTATCATTAATTTAAATGTGTACAGACTGACTTTTTCTATTAAAGCGCCTATCAGGAGGTTACAGATCCACGCTGTTCAAGAAACATACTTAAAATGCAAAAGGGATTGAGAATGTATCAGGTGAGGAGATACCATGCAAAAGAGAAAGCCGGAATGGCAAAATACATCGCAGACAAGTTGGGTCTAAAGTTATAGGTACTAAGATGAAGAGGGACATTTTTAAAGGCAGAGTTTGGAAAGAAGATGTAAAAGGTATAAGCAGGTATACATCTAACAACATAATACCTGAAGACTCTAAAAATGCAATAACAAGGTAAAATTTTAGCTTTTCAAATGGGAGTATCTACTAGAAGGAGGGAAAAACAAGGACACACAGAAACTAGACATCCTGGGGCGCCTGGGTGGCTCAGTGGGTTAAAGCCTCTGCCTTCGGCTCAGGTCATGATCCCAGGGTCCTAGGATCGAGCCCCACATCGGTCTCTCTGCTCCACGGGGAGCCTGCTTCCTCCTCTCTCTCACTCTCTGCCTGCCTCTCTGTCTACTTGTGATCTCTGTCTGTCAAATAAATAAATAAAATCTTTTAAAAAAAAAGAAAATAGACATCCTTATTTCCCTCGGAAAACATTTCTTTCTTACACCTAAGGAAAGCCATATTTGTAAAGATTAATTGCATACTAGGCAACAAAGGAAACCTTTACAAGCCTTCCAAATTAAAGATTTAAAGAACAGTTCTTTGATCACAATCCGGTAGAATCAGAATTAGATAACCTGGTAACAAAAAATTGAAACTACATACAAGTTAAGAAATACAGTCTTCAGTCAAAGAAGAAATCATAAGACGACTGAAGAAAATCTTGAAAGCAATGGAAAGGAGACTATTTCATACCAAAACTTACAGAAGACACCAGAAGTTATACTCTAAGGAGACTTTAGTGTCAAATGTCTTCAATTTCAAACATTTTTTTAAATAAAAGAAAGTACTCATTTAAACCCATCAGAAAAGGGCAGCTCAATCCAAAGAAAGGAAGTAGTTATAATAAAGATAAATTTTTAAACTAATAAAAAATATCAGGGGCAAATAAACTCAAAGTTGTTTCTATGAAAGACTAATGAAATAATAATAATTAAAAAAACTTCACATGCCCTATTAAGGATAAGAGAGGGGGAAGATGGGGTGTGGGAGGAGGTGGGGAGAGGGAAGGGGAATGGGGAAAGGGGGGTTTCAGGGAGGAGGGGACAGAGAGAGGGAGAGAGTTGCAAAACAGATAAGGATTGGGAACAGAGATATAAAAGCAAATGCATAATATAAAAGAATCACTAAACTGCAAGGCACTTTATACTAATCAATTTGATAACCTAGAAGAAACGATGATTTCCTAGGAAAACAAAATCATCCAAATGATTCAAGAATGGAAAATTAAGAAGATGAGTTCCAAGATCAGACAGGTTTGCAGCTGGATAACTGTCATTCTACTGTTAAATGGCAACAGGCAATTAAACAATAATAAGTCAATTCACTTGATGAAGCTGAGCACAATTTTAATACCCAAACCTGAGAAGGAGGAACGGGGAAGCTATTAACAAATCTGGCTTAGGACAGATTAGTTAACAGAAACTGAACTAATGTTAGCAAATAACAGAAGTCAGGCATCTATCAAAGGACTATATCCTGAGACCAACTTGGATTCATTCCAGGAAAATAAAGGGAGCTCAAGACCAGAAAATCAATAAGATTTACCTCATCACTAAATTAACTGTGAAAAAACACTTAGGACCATAGCAATAAATGCATTTGATAAAAAAATAAAGGCACCTGATAAATGGTGAGCAGCCATTCTTTATAAAAATGAAGATAAAAACAGAAGGACGTTATGCAGGAGGGATTATTAACTGGGAAGCACTAGATCAAGAGGTAGATAAAATGAGCCCATATTTGTTAAACAGTGACAGAGCCCCATGCGTGCATGGATAGAGGCGAATGAGCTCATGGATGAGCACCAGGCTGTCAACTGGTATTATAGGGACAAAGGCAGCGGTGAGGAGAGGAGAGTCTTAACAACAGGGAAGAAGGTAAAAGGAGGATTGCAGTTAAAAATTGTGCATGATACAACAACATGCAAATAAGACCGGATATTTTCCGGTATATAGTTTTTTAAAACCCTGCACACATTACTGGAACTACCAACTCTTGCTTTCAGCTCCGCAGCCCTCGCGTGCTTTCCCAGTACCAGGATTCAGGGGTAGATCCTCCGTTGGTGACATCCTATGTCATTGTACTCCTAAAGGGACAGGTGAAACAGCGCAGGGGCTTGAGGTCGGAACTTAGGCATCGCTTCGCCCACCCCAGCTCCCTGCTCGCCCAGCCCCCACTCTGAAGCGGCGGGCACTTGGAGCTGTTAAGAAGCAGGGATCTGAGCAGTTCACTGGTTTCCCCTGGAGCCATCTGCATCCATCATATTTCCCACAGCTCTCCCCGAGTGTTGGTGCTGGCTCCCCCCGAGTATTCCTTTAACTCCAGGCATACCCTTCTTATGACAGCACCTAGTACTCCCCGTCACAGTGCTCTGTCTGTCACATGCATCCATTGATCAACTTTGTGCTGGTTGAGGGCTGGAGCCCCCTCCTGTTAACTTCTCAAGTCCGTTTCTAATGCAGCAGCACCTGGCACTTAAGCACCCTGTCAGTACCTGCCAAATGAATGAAATGTACTCAAAACATAGTATGAAGTCTGCGTTCTGAAACTCCTTTTTGGAGCTGTTTGCTATCATTTTCCCAGGCAATTAAAAAAATTTCCAGCCTTGCTGCCAATAACCTGAAGGGGTAAAGGAATGCCGGCATGCCCCATGGGACATGTCACTCTGGATGGTCCTTCGGCAGCAGGGACTTAGATAGCGCTCTTCCAAACCCAGCAGGATGGTGGAATGGGTACGTGGCTGAGTGCCTCCCGGGTCTGACCCTGTGTGACGCCACCCGTTGCCTGCAGCTGCCCTCTGGAAGGTGTTGCTTTTGCGGCAGAGCCGGAGGGCACCAAGCATGTGTCTGTCTCCAAAGTCCTGGGCACCACATCACAATGCCTTCCTGAGAAGCAGAATCAAGGACAGTTGCTGATCTTCATTCCTTCCCACCAAAGGTATCTCATACACCATCTTTGGAAGTTGGAGCCAGGGGGTGCCTGGGTGGCTCAGTCGGTTAAGTGTCTGCCTTCAGCTCAGGTCATGATCCCAGGGTCCTGGGATCGAGTCCCACACATTTGCCTCCCTGCTCAGCGGGGAGCCTGCTTCCCCTTCTCCCTCTGCCATTCCCCCCACTTGTGCTTTCTGGCTCTCTGTGTGTCAAATAAGTGAATAAAATTTTTTTAAAAAGTTTGGGCCATACTCTTTAGCCATTCTACTTTCCCTGGGGTAATTTGCCACCTCCTTGAATTTACCTGAATCTTTCCCAAAATCTACTTATCTTCCAGCCTTCTTGACCATAATGAGTCTATAAATTTTCAATAGACCGTGTGAACTTACACTTGCTAATATTTGCATAACATGCACCTCTTTCGATCTCAAAGAAAAGCTTTGCACCGCAATGGTCTCTAATCTCCAATTAGGTTCTGTTCCGGGTTCCCACTGGAATTCTACACGCCTGTCCCCTAAGATCCCATAAATTGTGGTCCAGTTTCCCAGCCAGCCAAGGAAAGCACATGGGAAATCTTGCTGAAGTATGAGTAAGAGCCAACGAAAGGGAACATATTTATCTGCCTCGAATGCTGGGACCTGAGGAAAGCAAGTTTCATTACAGACAAATCAGGAAGGAGGTGCAGATTGCTTTTTATGTCACTCTGGAGTGGAGTTCTGCCATTGATCATTAAGGCCATTTCCTGCAATGCACTCACCAAAGTGATACTCACTTCGGAGTGGACAAAACTTAGGAAATGGCCAAGGGGAGCTCTGCTTACACTTTACACTCTCAGCATTTATTTGTATTATTTTCTTTATAGGGCAGTATAGAGACTTGAGACCACATTGAAAAAGCAAAGCTTGTCATCCTGTGGCCTTGGGTCAAGAATAGAGATAGTGCTGCTCATGTCAGTTTCAACCTCCAGTGGCCAAGGGTTTGATCTGATGCTCTTTCAAGTTTTCACCATAGCCTTTCTCAAGCTCAATGGCCAATAATCCCACAGGAGGAGATTTTAGGGCCCTCTCAAACTTCTGTTTTGCTATCTCTCCCCAGCCTGCTTCCTCTGCAAAAGTCACCACTTTGCCTGTGCATCTACCACCTCTTAGAGCCTTTGGAATCAGCCACGGATTGCAGTGCTGATTCCTTCCATGACCACATATTGTTTACAGGAAAACTCTTCTTCGTTATGCCTTGCCAGTCAGAGTGACGGTTTCATCCGCAACCTGGACCAGGTTCGGGAATTTTCTACACATAAATGTGAGCAAATGTCTTCTGTATTGAGAGACATGTACAATCTGTAAATGGAATCTATTGAAAAACCAATACATAGGGTACACTTATGTCCTGACCCAGCTGGAAGGAGGCAATTCATTTCTATCTTTCAGAAAATTGGTGTAACACATTGATTTTCATAACAAAGAAAGCAGTTTTGTGTCCTCTACCAAAAGACTGTCATAGTAAGCAATAAATTGCCTCTTTGGGGTGAACAAATTAATAAGATATTTTCTAAATTTCAAAATAACAAAGACAGAACGATGTCTGTAATGCTAAGTGCATCTCCTTAGTTGCATGGCACTGTGTCATGGACCACCTGAGCAATGACACATGGCGGCCGGTAGTCTGATTTGTACATCAATTCACCTGGCAACCTGTTAAAAGAAAGTCTTGCACATGACAAGCTTTCAATAAGACACTGACAAGATGGCCAGGAAGCCCCCTTAGCTGGCTTTTGCAGGTGTCCAGACATCTAGTCAACCTACCTCACCAACTCATCACCATGCTTACTGGAGTAAACCCAATCTCTTCCTTCCCCCCTGGAGATGGGAGAAGAGCCACTCACACGTTTGTATGGAATTCTCATTCCCCCTCGCTCTGTCCCCACATGGCGCTGTCCGTGTAATAAATAAACAAATCTGTATGTCACCCGGAAGTTCCTGGATCAAATTACACAACTCGGACAATTTTGGGTCACTACAGCCTTTTGTTTTTCTCTCCACCTTAAGCCTTCTGGGTGACCAACAACTATCTAAAACTCATGTTGCTGCCATATGCTGTTGTTCTGCTTCATCTTCCCAGTAAAGTTCAGTATTTTTCCCTAAAGTTTGGTTTATCAGTATCTCCAGCGTCTATCTCCAGCTAGGGTCATGATCCCAGGTCCTGGGATCAAGTCCCACTCTGGACTTCCTGCTCTGCGGGAAGCCTGCTTCTGCCTCTGCCTCCCATCTCTTATGAATAAATAAAGAAAATCTTTAAAAAAACTTAAAAAAACCATTTCTATCTTTCCACTTTTAAAGATTAATTCTAGGAATTATTGCTATAAATCCAGTGTCCTATCTCTTTCTTAAAAAGTCTTCTCCAGGGCACCTGGGTGTCTCAGTTGATTAAATGTCTGACTCAAAATTTTGGCTCAAGTCATGATCTCAGGGTCATGGGATTGAGCCCTTAGTGAGGCCTCTGTGCTCAATGGGGAGTCTGCTTCTCTCCTTTTCCCTTTGCCCCACCCCCCCCTACTCACATGTGCACACACGTGTTGTCTCTCTCTCTCTCAATAAATAAATAAACAAATCTTTAAAAAGTCTTCTCCAAAGGGAGTTTGACAAATAGTCCAGTAAGGGGCTGGAAGAAAATATTATAAGTTTTATTCATATTTCATGTCATCCATTTAACTGTTTAGCTTTTGCATGCCTTTTATAATAATTTAGTAGAGTAGTAGAGTTTATAATTTATCAAAAATTTGTTTAAATTTGTGCTATGTCCGCAAATATTTTTTGTATGTATGTATGTATGTATGTATGTATGTATGTATGTATTTATTTTTGTGAAAGAGAGGTGCACAGTAATAAAAGGAGATCACTGCTCCAGGGACCCAGATATTTCCCCAAGTCCTGTTTCCTTCCATTCCCTCTGGGCTTCATTAGACCCCCTTAACACCAATCTTGTCCCTAAAACACGCCCTCTGCAGCACCAAGTTCAAATGCTTAACTCGGGCCATCACTGCAGGCTGTACCGGGATGACCTTAGGGAAAAGGGTGGTGGGTCTCACGGGTTAGCTGTGTCACCTCCATGAACAGTCCTTTGTTCTGAACAGCTAGTGCAGCCCACGTTTGCAATCACAGGCTCTGGCACCAGAGTGGGCGTAGATCCCAGCTGGCCCCTCAGTAGCAATATGGCTTTGGGAAAGTTGTGTCATTTCTGGCCCAGACTTAAGGCTCAATCATAACGTGGAGGAGAAGACAGTGTGACCCTCAGTGGGCTGTTGAAAGGATCACGAGATGGTTCGACTCAGGTGCTCCGAGGTACCCAGCACACAGTAGGCCCACAGTAGAACAAAAAGTTGTTCTATTGATCTTATAGTTACTATTACTCCTACTAACAAAACTAACTGATCATTTGAGATGATTTTCAAGCGAAGTCTCTTCGCCTGGATTTCTAAGATTAACCTACTTCAAAATGAATTCTGCTCTACTGTGAAAAACGAGCTAACCAGCAGGTTTCTTCTGCATCTTTTCTGAACTTTTTAGGATCCTCTCTAGAGAAAGGTTCTAAAGGAAGGCAAAGTGCAGAAATACTCTTGCTTCAAAGGATGTGTAGGAAATGATTAATTTTGCCAAAAAACAGTGCCTTGAACATAAAAGATGTTTGACGAAGCTCACTGTAGACAGTGTATCCCTCCAGGATTCATAAGTTGAAAACTCAATGTCCAAAGGGACATAACTAGGAGATGGGGTCCTTGGGAGATGTTTAGGTCATGAGGGTGGAGTCCTCATGGGCGAGATTAGTGTCTCCATAAGAGAGACCCCACAGAGATCCCTCGCCTCCTCCACCTTGGAGGTTATAGGGAGAAGATGGTCATCTGTGACCCAGGAAGTGGGCACTTGAACAGACACGGAATCTTCCAGGGTCCTGATCATAGACTTCCCAGCTTCCAGAACTGAGAGAAATAAGTATGTCTTTAAAGCACCTAGTTTATGGTGCTCTTGTTACATCAGCCCAAACTAAGATAAAGCTTGTCTCTTATACTGAAAAATAACACAAATGTTAACAACAATTTAAAAAAGGAACATTGTGGCCAATGACATGTAATGAACATCATCTCTCCTCTACAGAGCCAAGAGCTTAATTAGTTTCGGGCAACTCAGTAGAGTATGATTAAACCAAAGAGCAGCAAGATGTCTAAATGCTCAAGTTCTCTGCCTCCTACTTTTCTGCCAAAACAAAAGAAAAGCCCTAGGCTGGTTTTGGTTACCACCAAGCACAAAACAGCCAAATTCCAAATTTAAAAGCTCTGGGGTTTAATTGTGGATGTATGTAATTACATAGAAGCTCTCTTTGATCATTCCAAAGGATGTTTCCCTCAAAGGTTACAAATACATCTCAGCCTACCAACCATCTCAGGCCTACCACAAAAATTATATATATACACTTTTAGCATTTTAAAATGTGTCTAAATTTCAGTTTCGGATCCAGTTTTGACTATTGTTATGGGCTTAGTTGGATGCCCCCAGATTCCTACGTTGACATCCTAACACCCAGCATCTCAGAATGTGGCAGTATTCAGAGACAGGATTTTTAAAGAGGTGATAAAGGGAAAACGAGCTCACTGGGGGTGGGCACCAAGCCAACAGGATTGGTGTGCTTACAGGAAGAAGAGATTAGGACACAGACAGTACAGACTGAAGGAAAATCGTTTGAAGACAGAGTGGAGAACACAGCTATCTGCAAGCCAAGGAGAGACGTTTGAAGAATCGAACCCTACTGCCACCTTGATCTTGGACTTCCAGCGCCCAGAACCATGAGAAAATAAATTGTATGTTGCCTAAGCCACCCGGCTGTAATTTTGTTTACGACAGCCCATGACTCAGAAATTTGAGGACCTCCCCCCCAGACTTTATCCTGAAGTTCTGTTTCAGCTTCAGGGGCTTGTGTAATACTACTGTATCAAGGAGGGAGGCTCCTGCCATTCCCTGCACTGGGTCATTGAGACACTGCACAGCTGTCCCCAGGGCTGGCTACATAATTTACAAGCCCCATGCAAAATGAAGATATAGGGCCCTTTGGGCAAAAACAGGGAGGAAGTGTTTGTTAAAGGTACTAAAATAGAAAGCTCATTTCCTCCATCATCTGTCTTCTGAAGGGGCATGGCTGCTGTTTTCTATTTGCATTTAATGTCATTCCAAGCAAATAAAAATTTTATAATGTGATTATGGGCATGATTTATGCCATTCATCTTCACAGGGTGCAATGTCAGTGTTAAATAATTCACGCAGGGATTCCACAGCTGGGGCACACCCACGTGCCCTCTTCTTATCAGAACCGTAGAAATCCTGCACAAGACCAGCTCTGCCATCTTTACCTCACCTGGGGACTCACACGTGTTCCACCAACCCTGCTGCCCTCGGCTTCCTGATGAGTACGGAACTTGACAGGATCAGGAGCCAGGGGCTGCCTTTCTTTCCCTTCCCTCCTAAGTCACCACTTCCAAGGCTTGGCTAACACAGGGAGGTGACATGAGTGAGAAAGGACAAGACAGGGTTCTGGGCTGCTCACAAGAGGCCACCGCCTCCTGCCGGTGCTCAGAGCAAGCTCTGGTCTGTAGGGAAGGCGAGCTCCGGTTGACTCGGTCATAGACATCACGTGGTCAGCGAGTCTCGTTGACCACCACTCACGAGGTGTCCATTTCCATGCTGTGCTCACCGGGCAGGGCGAGCAGTACATGCAAATGAGCAGTACCGGCAAGGAATGGTGGATACCCACAGTGGGCTGTGCCCTCCACTATGTACGTGCTCCACTATCCCACCTGTTGTGCCCCAATAATGGGTCCATGATTAAAAGAGCGAGACTGATACAAAGCGAAGGTCAAACAAAGCTTTATTTTGCACCAAGCATCAAGAATCAAACTGACCAGCCAGGGCCGCTTTACTTACAGAGAAATCAACCCCTCTCTCCTTTACAGACTAGCTTTTAAGGACATAGGCCATGTGGTTGGGCCTGGTCATGCACAGGTGGCCAATGAAATTGTAACACACAGAGAAAGCTGCACAGTGATGCTAGGTGACCAATTGAATTACAACTTACCTTTTAGTAGATATTTGACCTAGCCTATCACCTTGGTTAGGATTTTCGCCCAAAAGACCCACAAAGGGCGGGACCCATACTCCTTGGTAGCTAGGGAGACAGTATGCAGCCCTCCACTGATCAGATGTCTTACCTGGCCTGACCCACCCTTGTATTTGGGCTTTGTTACCTGAGGTTGATTTCCGGGACTTGTTCTTAAGTAAGTCCCCTGGGAGAAGGGGAGCAGGGACAGCTTAAGGGTTAAACAACAAGGTTATTGTGTAACCTCAATGGAAGCCTCTGGCTAAAATATAAAAATATAAAGTAGGTCCTTACACCACCCACTTCGCTCAAAAAACACAAAGTCAAAAATAAAACTGAGTAATTCCTAGACATTGAGAGAGAAGCACACTGACTTCACCTTAGAACCCTTCTGAGGGCGGTGCTTGGCAGGGTAGGGGGGTGTGAGGGGGTTGGGGGTGGATAATGGGACCTCTGAGGGTGTGGCCAAAGGGCAGGGCCCTTTGGGAAGGGGCTTTCTGGGGGAGGGGCCCTTCTGGGAGCAAAGCCCTGGGTGGGGGCATTCCCTCTGGGGGCAGGGCTGGGAGCAACCCCAGAAACCTGGCCCACAGAGAAGCTGGTCCTTTCTCTCCCTCTGCCCCCTTTCCCCAGGGACCCCTAGGCTTTGGAGACTAAAGTCAAAATTAAAGCCATATGTCTAAATGGTTCATACTGTGGTTGGGTAGTGTTTTTAACATATTAATTGACTGGTTTTTCTCAGTATTTGACAAACCTTTCCCAACTCAAGGCTTTCTCTTAAGCAGCAGTGCAAGGCAGGCCGTTCAGTTGGGTCAAGCTGTTTGGTGATTCTTTGTAAAAACCCACCCTCTTGCGCTGCTCAGGAGGGCAGTGTTGCATCCTAGGATAAACATAATTATATATCAAATGTGTTTACAAGTTATATTTATATGTATACATTCAATTCTCTGTTTACATATATATGTATAAAATAAAAATAAAAATATTGCTTAGAAGGCTGTTTTCTGGGGTGCCTGGTGGCTCGTGGGTTAAAGCCTCTGCCTTCAGCTCAGGTCATGATCCCAGGGTCTTGGGATGGAGCCCCTCATCAGGCTCTCTGCTCAGCGGGGAGCCTGCTTCTCCCTCTCTCTCTGCCTGCTTCTCTGCCTACTTGTGATCTCTGTCGGTCAAATTAATAAATAAAATCTTTTAAAAAAATGCTGTTTTGGGGCACCTGGGTGGCTCAGTGGGTTAAGCTGCTGCCTTCATCTCAGGTCATGATCTCAGGATCCTGGGATCGAGTCCCGCATCGGGCTCTCTGCTCAGCAGGGAGCCTGCTTCCTTCTCTCTCTCTCTGCCTGCCTCTCAGTGTACTTGTAATTTCCTTCTGTCAAATAAATAAATAAATAAATAAATAAATAAAAATCTTTTTTAAAATGCTGTTTTGCAGGGAACCTGGGTGGCTCAGTCCTTAAAGCGTCGTTTTTCCACTCAGATCATGATCTTAGGGTCTTGGGATGGAGGCCCACATTGGGCTCCCTGCTCAGCAGGAAGACTTCTTCTCCCTCTCCCACTCCCCTGCTTGTATTCCTGCTCTGTCTCTCTGTCAAATAAATACTTTTTTAAAAAGAAATACTTTATAAAAAAAATATATGTAAAATGCTATTTTGCCCTCTATCCTGGTAAGATTGAACACATTCCTAACAAGAGATCTTTCTTGACTCTGTGATAAAAATTTAACATTGTCTTAATGAATCCTCACAACATCCGCCTCCCCAACCCTTCTCAGATGTTACAATTAAGGTTTAGTGAAGTCCAAACACTGGGCCTGAGGTAATATATCCAGTATGTGGCCTCTTGGCATAGTCTAGCAGCCCAAATTGGGGGCGAGGGAGTTTGAGTGTCGTTGGCCAGGATGAAAAAGCTGAAAGATGAAAAGAAGGGTAGTCTTGCTTTTTGGCCCCAAAAAAGAAGATTTAGAAAGAAAGAGACCTGTCACCCAAAGGAGGAGGCTCCCCACTGATCCCAGCTGGGAAGGAGTCAGAGCAGAAGGAAAACTCCAATCACCAAGGAGAATGGGCTTCTCCTTCATACAAAAGCATAGGATCCCTCTCACCTGATATGTTTCTGTCCCATAGTCATCCCCCTGTGCCTGCCCCATAATAGCATTCACAGGAAATGGCTGAGAGATACATTCAACTTGCGGAATTATAGCAAATAAAGTAATCTTTGACCCATCCTGGGAGCTTCTGATTACTGGGAGGGGCCAAGCCATCCTAGGGCAAGTGCACTCATTTCAAGAACCAGTAAAATGACTCCAAGAGTATCATAAGGGCTAGTGATCATGACTGGTCCAGAAATATTTCTGGGAGTCCCTTTTAACATCCCTCCCATCATTTCTTCTCATCTCCAAGGGAATGGTACTTAGGTATTCTGAAAGAAATATGCATGACTAGTAAACTGTGTGTGACCCCTGCCGCCTAATTCATCCCTCACCAGCAATTAACACTGATGGTTTGAAGGATGGCTACTCCCCTGGCAGGGC